>NC_059272.1:4072291-4247291 GCF_017591435.1 Portunus trituberculatus | reverse complement strand
TTACTCTTAAGAGCAATGGTTTTGGTTGATGAACAGTGGTGTTCAATGTGCATATTTTATTTTCTTGAAATTGGAAAATGTTTACTCGCTTAAAAGTGCAGCATTAAACTTGCTAAGGTTGTTAACATGAAAAAGGATGTTCTACTACTACTACTACTACTAGTGCTGTGTGGGTTTGTGTATTGTGACTCAACCTGGCCAGTGAGTTCAACTTATGAAAGTGTTGATGGAATGCAAAATAATTTTCAGGCCTTTATGGTTACCTGTACAGACTGGCCTCCCAGGCATCCCTTCCCCTTCCCCCTTGAGGCTTTGGGATGGAATGTGTGAAATTAACTTTAACTGTATTTAACACTTTTCACATAGTGTAAGTAAGCTCCTTAACTGGCTGCCAGTGGGACTCCAGTGCCGGTGTGATATAGATCCTTGGTAGCTGCTGCAGAGCTTGCATATAAACTCCCGCCAACTTTTAACTCCCTCTGTACACCAGACGTACCACAGGCCACAGTGGCTCCGGCCTCATTGGTTGTGGACAGTGTCTTGCCTCGTAGATCACGATAGCTAAAGCTCCGCGGTGGCCTGTCGTACCCGTAAATTAAGCGTAACTTTACTGTTATGAATTATACCTTCGGGCATTCTTGGCTCCTGCCGAGACATTCCTCTTTTAACAATTATACTAGTTGATGCTCCTAGTTGTTGACTTAAGATCCGTTTTATTTTTAAAGCAGCGGCAAGGGTTGGCGGAGGCACAGCCCCCTCGCCATAGAGGAGTGGATTCCTGCTCCTTGGTAACTTTAAATGAATTTGTATGTGCCAGACTCACTCACCAGATTCACAGTTCTCTTGTGGAACACTTGAAGGTTTAAAACTTTCGCCAGAAGGACTGTCATAGTTTTCATGCATTATAGCAGAGTTGATCTTTTGTTGCTTTTTTGTATCCTCTATTTTTTATCAGATAATGATTCTACTTCTTGAGAATTCCTGTGACTTGCAAGTAAAATGGATACCTTTTTAGGATATTAATTATCATTAGTGCATTTGTCCTGATTGTACAGATCACAATAATGTTAAGTACTTTTTACATAGCTTGCCACAATAATCCTTGAAGGTTCAAAATCACTGTAAAAAAATTAACAAAGATGGATTTTACACTAACTAGATGAAATTTTTAGTGATTTTGGTATTTTGTGAACATGGATGTATTTTTTTTTTTTATTTTTTTTTATTTATGATCTGTGATTAAATGATCAGGAAATGTAAAGATTAATGGGGAAGATGTCATATTTGGTGTACAGACTTGAAATGTTCATACCATTGCTATTCTTGAAATTATAATAAAGATGTGTTTGTCAAATGATGTATGTGGATTATGCAAAACTAGTATAAAGTGTGTGTGTGTGTGTGTGTGTGTGTGTGTGTGTGTGTGTGTGTGTGTGTGTAGACACAAAACATTATATTGGACCAATAGTAAGGAAATAATTATAACTGTAATGAATATATAGAGTGGGGAAAATGTGAATTAATGGAGGCAACAATGACAAATAAACATTTATGGGACTAAAAAGCAAATGTTGACAAGTGTGGGATAATACAAGTGTGTTGAAGGTACTGGTACAGCTGCAATGAAGTGTCTGTGTGTGTGTGTGTGTCGGTTTGAATTCTTGGGGCTTGAGGAACACTTGGGTTTTCCTTCAATTGGTGCACACTCATCATTGATCGTATCCTTTCATTTACTCTATGACAAACTGGGGCCAGCTTTAAGCCTATTTGGCCAATTTTCTAAAGTTAGGTGCTGCACTTTACAGGGCCCCTGTGAGTTATATACAATATATTGTTATGTACGCCATAACTAGCACACAACAAAAATTTTATATATCAAACATTTATTTGTTTATTTTTATTGTTTATTTTTAATTAAAGACAAGCATATTACATGAAATATAAACGCCAGTGTAGTAACTGGGCCTTGCAATATCTAGCACCAGCTCTGTTCCAAACTTAGATATTTTATGAGGAAAGCTACTTGTGTGCATGTGTTTAGCATTTACTTAATTTGTGTGTGCGCGTGCGTGTTTAGTATTTAGTTAATTCTTAACTAATACTTTAATGAGGAAAGTTACTTTATTCCTGTGTGTCTGTATGTAGTAGTGTGGCCTGGTATAGAGATGCTTCAATGTCAGTGATGTGGATTGCTGTGTACAAATACTACATAGTATCTAGTGTTACAAGGAAGTGAACATATGGAGAGTATATACATGTAAATATACTTTATGTAATAGACAGAAGCAGAGTGGGGATAGGATTACAGTACAGTAGTTGCATAGCTACAGGTAGGTGGGGTTTATATCACTTAGGTCTCCTTTTAAAACCGTTACACTAATATAAAATAGGAAATAAAAATTGTGGGGAGTTCTTGCCTTCTCTGGTCCTTAATTTCTTCTGATCTATGATAACAAGTTTCAAGACAAGGTGTTTTGTCTCAGAATATTGCTTAACTTCATTAGAAGAGTTGAAGTGTGGCCTTTTGCTCCATCCTCGAAGCTGTGCCATGGAGCAGAGGAACACGGGACATTTCTAAGTTCAGACATGATTTAAGGGAGTTCCTGTGATGTAAATCTTAATGGCGTAACAAAACTTCTCATACTTTCTAAAAATGGTTCAGCTGTTTCTGCTGGACTTGGTCCTGGCAAACCTAATTTCCCACCCTCTTCTGCCTCCATGACCTGCATGCAAAAGTACCATTTCTTCATAGACATACTGCTGCGGATCAATGCACTCAGATGACGTGATCACGTGATGTATATTCCTTATTACCGCGTTCCATATAGTAGTTAGGAAATGAACCGTCAGTTACAAATTAACTGCCTAACTTGTCGTTTTTAAACTTACACCACACCGTCAGCTCAACTCAACCCCCTTTTTGTAGCGCCACGTGATCGTGCGAGGCCTAGACGACGCATTTAGGAAACTAGCTTAGTATAATTACGGAATTTCTCTCTCTCTCTCTCTCTCTCTCTCTCTCTCTCTCTCTCTCTCTCTATATATATATATATATATATATATATATATATATATATATACGGGGTGAGTATAATGCAGGGATTGGCAAATGAATAGCTACTGCCGCTATGCTGGGTTGCAGCTTGCAGGTCAGCTTCCACCATTTTGAATAATATAAAGGTATTACCTTTAATATGTAGTATTGTTTTTACATGTTTTCAACAACTTTCCATATCAGTTTTCGGAATCCATCCCAGTACTATTCGGAATATACTCTTAATACATATTAAAAATTTGATGGCAGTTTTACTTGGCTCGTAGGATTACATTGACATACATTTTTCTCTAGATAGAATGGAATATCAGTGCTTTCAAGCTATCTTTATGTGCATTTTCTGTCATAATTAAACGGATTACTGATATCCTAAAGAGAATGGGGCGTTTCTTATCCCGCTTTTAGTGAGAGTAGTAGCATTAAGATTGTACGAAAGCAAGTTTGTTTAGTGTTTACAGCAGCAGCGGGGAGTAAGCGACCGTCCATCACACGTGGGAGCGAGGCAGACAAGCTCAGACAGCGCCATCCCTACTAACCAAAATGGGCAGTAAAAGGAAGAAGAAGGTGAGTCTTTACAGAACCAACATGATAACAGTGAATTAGCTGTGATGACCTGAGGCTTGTGGAGGAGTGGGCCGGGTGTGAGGCGAGGCGGGGACGGGTGAGTTGTGTGGTGGGTGGCGGCGCCTTGCGTTGCATGAGGGGCCTGGGTCACTGAATCTTCAGTAAATTGTAATATTGTGAAAGTTGGAAAGTGATCGACTGGGTGAGAGGCAAAGCAAGGACATGATGTAGGTTGTGTTCACCTGGGGTGCTGCCTTGTTACTGTGGAGGGTCTGGTAAGGGCTGGAGTGCCTGCAGATATGAGCTGCACTGAAAGCTATCAATTCCAATGATTTTATTTAATTGACGGACCGTACTGCTGAAAGTAATAGGGTAGCCAGCCAGGTAAGAATGGTGCTGCCTGGGTAACATTAGGATATCTTTAGTCTCGCTTTTTCTTTATAATAAATCTGTAATTATAGACCGATCAGTTTAACTAGTATAGTATGTAAGATACTAGAGAAAATCATTAATGGTAGTATTTGGGAGCATTTAAATGAGAATAGATTATTTAGAGATACCGAACATGGCTTTAGATCAGGGAGGTCCTGTCTTACAAATTTGCTCAATATCTTAGAATATATTACCAAGGAGTTAGATGATGGAAATAGCATAGATGTTATATATCTAGATTTTAGCAAGGCGTTTGATAAGGTACCACATAGGAGGCTAGTGTACAAATTGAGACTACATGGGATAGGGGGTAGGTTAGTTGATTGGATTAGTGAATGGCTTTCTGATAGGAAACAGAGAGTAGTATTAAATGGGGCAATGTCTGAGTGGAAGGAAGTGGTTAGTGGGGTACCCCAAGGATCAGTGCTAGGACCTCTTCTTTTCTTGGTGTACATTAACGATTTAGATATAGGAATTAGTAGCAAAGTATCAAAGTTTGCAGATGATACTAAGATAGCATGTGCAGTACAGGGTGAAAAGGACAATTACAGAATACAACGAGACCTGGACAGGCTGATAGCATGGGCAGACAGGTGGCAGATGGAGTTTAATTCTAAAAGTGTCAGGTTATGCATTTAGGTAAAGACAACACAAACTTTAGCTATGAGATGGAGGGATGTTGGCTAGAGGCAGTAGAGGAAGGAAAGGATTTAGGAGTAGTGATAGACAGGACTATGAAATTTTCAAAGCAATGTTTAGAAGCAAGAAATAGGGCAAATAGGATCCTGGGTTTTATAAATAGAAATGTTAGTTATAAAAGTAAGGAAGTGGTGCGTAGCTTATATAATTCCTATGTTAGGCCCCATTTAGAGTATTGCATACAGGCCTGGTCACCCCATTATAGGCAGGATATCAACATGTTAGAAGCAGTTCAGAGAAGAGCAACTAGGATGATACCAGCATTAAAGCGCCTGGAGTATAGAGATAGATTAAAGGAATTAAACATGTTTTCATTTGAGAGGAGATGTATAAGAGGGATATGATAGAGTTATTTAAAATGTTCTCAGATACAAACTACATAGATGTGAGATCTTTCTTTACCTTAGAGGAGGAAATAGGACTAGAAATCATGGCAGGAAGATTAGAAAGCAAGGCTGCAGGTTAGATATAAGAAAATATTTCTTTAGTCATAGGGTGGTAGACTTCTGGAATGCATTGCCAGAGAGGATTGTAAATAGCACTAGTTTGACAATGTTTAAAAACAGATTAGATAAGCACTTAAATTTATTAGATTTATAATTATGTATAGCACTGCATGATAATTTTTATAAGAAATTTACTATAGTTAAACAAGACATGATCCCCATGTATGGGGATCACAGATTGTAGAGGAATTCGCTGCAGGACTTAGCCCTGTTAATGGGCCAAATATTTAGAATTAGTATACAATGTATTGTGTACTTGTAAGTGTATCTTTAAGTACTGATGACTTGGTCGCTGTGCGACTGATACAGGATAACCTAGATGGGCCCTGGTGGCCCTTTGTTATCCTATTATTTATGTTATGTTATGTTATGTTAACACGTATAGTATCAAATTTTACTTATGTAGAACATACAGTGGTCTTTCTGTAAATGTAAAAAAGAAAAAGAGAAAGGAGGGAGGGGAGAGCAAGTGAAAAGTGTGAGGTAAATATCAATAACAAGTCCTTTCTCCCTATCATCACCTCTCTAAGATTTGTGATTGAGGCAGAGAAAACTTAGTAGTCTTCAATGCCTCAAAAACTCAATTTCTCCATCTATCAACTCGACACAACCATCCAGACAACTTTCCTCTCTTCTTCATTGACACTCAACTGTCTCCCTCTTAGTCTGTCCTTTACTCATAATCTAAACTGGAAACTTCACATCTCATCTCTTACTAAAACAGCTTCTATGAAGTTAGGTGTTCTGAGACATATCCACCAGTTTTTCTCGCCCCTCCAACTGCTAACTCTGTACAAGGGCTTTATCCGTCCTTGTATGGAGTACTCTTCACATGTTTGAGGGGGTCCCACTCACAGTATTAGATAGGGTGGGATCAAAAGTTTTTGTTCTCATCAACTCCCTCTAACTGACTGTCTTCAGCCTCTTTCTCACCTCTGAAATATTGCATCTCTTTCTATCTTTTATTGCTATTTTCATGCTAACTGTTCTACTGATCTTGCTAACTGCATGACTCCCCTCCTCCTGCAGCCTTGCTGCACAAGGCTTTCTTCTTCTCATCCCTATTCTGTCCAACTCTCTAACACAAGAGTTAACCAGTACTCTCAATCAGTCATACCTTTCTCAGCTAAACTCTAGAACTCCCTACCTGCTTCTGTATTTCCCTCTTCCTATGACTTGACTTCTTTAAGAAGGAGGTATCAAGATTTTAGTTCTTTAATTTTGGCTAACTCTATTTTTCTTTTAGGGAACCAGCACACAAGTGGGCCTTTTTTTTTTTTTTTTTTTTTTTTTTTGTTGCCCTTGGTTGGCTTAGAACTGCTGTGAAAAAAAAAATAATAATAATAATGCACTCCCCAAGAATAGCAAGCTTAGAAACTTTGAGGGAAAATGTGATTTTTGGATGAGGAAAGCTAAAATATACTATTTTTTACTATTAGAAAAAATTTCACAAAAAAGCCATTATTTTGCCAGCAGTCTTATGATATAGACAGAGAGTAGATCAAGTGTGGCAGTGAAGCGTGGAGGGGGAGATACACAGGTAATGGAATGTACGGAGGGGAGGTGAGGGTTCAAGGTCAAGCTGTCAGGCACAGTTATCTGCAATTAAACATTTGTTTCTTGTTGTCTTCTTTTCTTAAAGTATCTGATTCTAATTCTCGTCAAATTTTGTCTGTAAGGAAGTAATTATTTCTGAAAAATTTGAGAGCTGAATGACACATGATCCCTCCTGATGCCTGGCCATGTACTGAGTCACTGAGTGAGAGAGGCACACCAAAGGTTGAAATTTATCAAAAGAGAAAAATATTCATATAAAATGGTCACAAGCATTAAGTGATACATCATTGTTTAGGGCATGAGTCATGCTATGATGCAACTGCATGAGACGTTTAAAAATGGCTCCCTGATGGGGAGGGTATTTAATTGTCAAAAAATAAACTACATGTGATAATTTAGGGTGTGAAAATTTTGGAGAGACAATAATTCCAAAATAAATCCTGTGTTGCCCCGCACCCCAACCCAAGTCCGAGTTGAACTGCCCCCTCCCCCCCTTTTTTTTGGGGGGGGACAGTGGAATATGTATATGTCGGACATTCCCGTTTGTTGGACCACCCTTTCCCCCCTATTAGTCCGAGTTAGGGAGGGTCAACACTACTACTACTACTACTACTGTCAATAGTTATGCCACATAGGTACAAGTCTTCCCCAATTATTCCCATGCATTTTATCAGTCATTCACATTCCTTAAGTCTGTGGATAAAGTGGTGAGTGTGGGGTCAGTCAGATGTCCACACGTAGGTTCGAATCCCACCACGTACTATCTTGAAACTATGCCATTTGTCGAGTGGTTTAAAGTTATCTACATGTCACCATGATACCCAGGTTCTAGGTGGTTACACTAAAGATGCACTTGGGTGGTGATATGGGCCTTAATATGGGTACCACTATAGATAAAATTGCCTGTGCCGCTAATGGGCGGAAGCTGAACAGCGCTTCCTATACATACTCTTCAAGTACAGGCAACCCCTCTTAACGAACGGGTTACGTTCCTAAAAAAACGTTCGTTAAGCGAATTTTTGTTAAGCAAACCAATTATAACAAGTTTGACCCCTGACTTGAACTTCCATTGAGAGTAAACAAAGCAAAAGTGCATCATAGTACAGTAAAAGGATTAGTGAAAGTAAAAATTATGAAGTTAAACATTTAAGCAGGTTAATTTACAACTAAGTCATTATAATGTACAGGCAACCCCCGTTTAACGAAGGTTCACACAACAAAATTTCGCTACAACAAAGGTTTCGTTTAACTACCATCTGCTCGTTTAACAAACACCAAACTCACTTTAACGAAGTTTTATCCAGGTAATTTTTTCCAAATTTGAAAGCCCCACCGTATCATGCAAGCTGACATGGTTTTGAATACACCAGGAGCTGCTGGTACTAAGGCCTGCCTCAGGAGAAATCCTGAGATACCTGTAGAATAAAGATCAAGATCAAGCCTCTCGTCGACAACACAGGCGCTGCCGATACAAAGGCCTGACTCAGAAGAAATTCTGTGTCACCTGTAGCATCAAGATCAAGATCAAGATCACGTGCACCACTCACTCCCCAGTCAAAACATAACAGTGTCACCAGCAGCTCATCTTCCCTAGTTCAACTTACCACCAAAACGCCCCTGCAATGTAGCCGAACGTTCCTAAGAAGACCAGGATGTGTCTTACTCTCGAAGTGAAGCTGGGTATTATTCACAGGCAAGAGAGAGGCCAGAAAACTAATAACATTGCTTGCCACCATCTTGACTCCATCTACTGTCTACTATTTTCAAGTCAGCAGACTCTATTAAGAAGGCTGGTGAGACCGCATCTTCCTTGAAAGCTAAAAAGAACCACCTGAACTCGTGACTCTACAATGGATAAAATGGAAAGCCTTGTGGAAATGTGGTGCATAAGTTTTGTATGCAGTACCATGATGCACACTTTGTTTACATTCCACAGGTTACTGGTTAGTGTATTTCCCGTTTCACTCTCCCTCCCTTCATAAAGTTAAGATCATCAACATTATAAAGTTACGTTACGTACATACATACATTAGTGTACATTATAATGACTTAAATTAAACTACCTAAATGTTTATCTTCATAATTTTTACTTTCATTAAACCTTTTACTGTACTATGATGCACTCTCACTTTGCTTACTCTCAATGGAAGTTCAAATCAGGGGTTAAACTTGTTATAATCGGTTCACTTAACGAAGTTTCGCTTAACGAAGTGTTTTTTAGGAAAGTAACCCCTTCGTTAAGCGGGATTTGCCTGTACACTAATGTATGTATGTAAGTAACTTTATAATGATGATCTTAAATTTATGAAGGTAGGGAGAGTGGAGCAGGAAAGACGCTAGCTGGCAACCTGTGGAATGTAAACAAAAGGCTCATCATTGTAGCGCATACAAAACTTATGTACCACATTTCCACAAGGCTTTCCATTTTATCCACTGCAGAGTCATGAGTTCAGGTGGTTCTTTTAGTTTGCAAGGAAGATACGGTCTCACCAGCCTTCTTAATAGAATCTGCTGACTTGAAAATAGTAGAGACACTAGATGGAGTCAAGCCATGGTGGCGAGCAATGCTATTAGTTTTCTTGCCTCTAGTGTCTGTGAATGATATCCAGCTTCACTTCGAGAGTAAGAGACTTCTTTTTCTTCTTAGCAACGCTAGGTGACATTGCAGGGCTCGTTGCAGGGCGTTTTGGTGGCATGTTGAGTGTGAGATGACGAGCTGGTGCTGGACCCTGTTTTTGTTTTGAACTAAGAGGGGGGAAAGGATAGGGGGAGTGAGTGGTGCACATGTTGTCCACAAGAGGCGCTAGTATATTCTAAAGCCTGTCGGCTTCCGTGATACGGCGGGGCTTTCAAACTTGGAAAGAATTACCGGGATAAAATTTTGTTAAAGCGAGTTTGGTGTTTGTTATACGAGCAGGTGGTAGTAAAAGGAAACGTTCGTTGTAGCGAAATTTCGTTGTGTGAACGTTCATTAAGCAGCGCTATAGGTTATAACGAAAAAAAAAAAAAAAAAAATCCACCTATTGTTTGCCTTCACCTTATCATCCTTCTACAAACATTCTCTCCACCTCTTAAAATACCTTCCTTATTTCCTTTCACCATACAACCAAATCATCTCGGCTTCAATTTTTATTTACATGCTGTAATACACTTCATTTCTCTCCTCACCTTTCCTCTCTAATCACACAGGGAGAGTCAGGAGAGGCAAAGAGGTACATCACAAGAAATGCTGCTGTCAAGAAGCTGCAGCTGTCTCTCAGGGACTTCAGGCGACTGTGCATTCTGAAAGGCATCTACCCTCGCGAGCCCAAGAACAGAAGGAAGGCACAGAAGGGCGACTCCACCATCAAGACACTCTACTACATGAAAGACATCCAGTTTCTTCTTCACGAACCCATCATCTGGAAGTTCAGAGAGCACAGGGTAAGAGGATGTAAGGTTAAGTGATGGTGAATATAAGACCGTAGCAAAATAAGAGAAGCTGCTGCTAGAAGATTGAGTAATTGTGTACATTAGAGCATTAGAAAATAAGGGAAGTGCAAAAAGCCTACTGGTGGCAGTTTGTGAAGTGAAGTGAAGATTGAAAATTAACAATGTAAAAAGAGAGAAAGAGTAGTAAAATGAGTAGTTTTAGATAAGCTGATTGGCAAAGAGATGCAGAAGAGAAAATGGATAAAATTGAGAGATGTTTAGAGGATAGAAGGTCAAATGACTGAGTGAGTGTAGTATTAGTTATAGGTAATTGAGGAAAAGATGTAGAGGCAAAAATGAATAAAGTGTAGAGAGTAAAGGTTCATAGGTTTAATGACAAAGAAATAATGATTGAAAAAATAACCAAATAGAGGTATAAGATATTAGAAGTAAATGGCTAAATAACAGAGGTATAGAGCTGAAAAGAATAAGTTAACAGGGAATGTTAAATAATGTAGCAGTGCAATTTATGCTCAACAAAACATAGCATATATACACCACCCTCAACTAATATAGAAGTACAACAAAGTCTCAATCAACATATTCACAAACAATGAAAGAATTCTCATTTTTACACACCAGTCGTCAATGAAACAATACATTTACAAAACAAAGAATAGCTACCATTTTTTATACATAACAATAAATTCTCAGTAAAACATGGAATGTTCACAAAAAAAAGAGAGAGAGAGAGAGAGAGAGAGATACAGGCAACCCCCGCTTAATGAAGGGATTACGTTCCTAAAAAACACTTAGTTAAGCAAACCGATTATAACAAGTTTAACCCCTGACTTGAACTTCCATTGAGAGTAAGCAAAGCGAGAGTGCATCATAATACAGTGAAAGGTTTAATGAAAGTAAAAATTATTAAGTTTAACATTTAGGCAGTTAAATTTAATTTGTCATTATAATGTACACTAATGTATGTATGTACGTAATTTATAATGTTGATGATCTTAAATTTATGAAGGGAGGGAGAGTGAAACGAGAAAGACACTAACCGGCAACCTGTGGAATGTATACAAAGAGCGCATCATTGTACCACATACAAAACTTACGTACCACATTTCCACAAGGCTTTCCATTTTATCCATTGTAGAGTCACAAGTTTAGGTGGTTCTATTAACTTGCAAGAAAGATACAGTCTCACCAGCCTTCTTAATAGAATCTGCTGACTTGAAAATAGTAGAAACAGTATATGGAGTCAAGATGGAGGCCAGCAATGCTATAGTTTTCTCGCCTCTCTCGTGTCTGTGAATAATATCCAGCTTCACTTTGAGAGTAAGAGACTTCCTGGTCGTCTTAGGAACGTAGACCACATTGCAGGGCGTTTTGGTGGTAAGTTGAGCGAGTGAAGACAAGCTGCTGCTGACGCTGTTATGGGAGTGAGTAATGCATGTGCTGTCCACGAGGCTTGATCTTGATCTTGATTCTACAGGTGTCCCAGGATTTCTCCTGAGGCAGGCCTTAGTATTTGCAGCTCCTGGTGTATTCAAAAGCTTGTTGGCTTGCATGATATGGCAGGGCTTTCAAACTTGGAAAAAATTTCCTGGATAAAACTTCGTTAAAGCGAGTTTGGTGTTCGTTAAACGAGCAGATGGTAGTAAAATTAAACCTTCGTTGTAGCGAAATTTTGTTGTGTGAACCTTTGTTAAACGGGGGTTGCCTGTACTTTACACAGCACTACTACCTCAGCCTTTCCTTGTGCTCCTCATACAGGCGTTCAGCTTAAAGATCAAACATGCCAAGGCAAAGAAGGACCGATCCAAGGTACAGCGCATGATGCAGAACAAGCCCATGTACCGCCTGGACCACATCGTCAGGGAGCGCTACCCAACCTTCACCCACGCCCTTAGAGACCTGGATGACCCACTCACCCTCTGCTTCCTCTTCTCCAAGCTGCCACAAGTACAACGGACAACACTCAGTGAGTCATTTGAAAGTCCTTGTTGTGGTTTGTGTTGGTAACAACATTCCAGTTTCTCCAGTTTCTTTTTGTGGATGTTAGTATAATGAGGTTTCTTTGGTTTTATTTACTTTTATTTTTTGTTATTTACTTAGGTATTTTGTTTTTGCATTTGTTATTGTTATTGTTATTGTTTTTTATGTAAGATGGCCTACCAGAGCACCAAAAAATATAAAGAAGAAAAGGTCCACTGAGGTGAGATGATTCTTGCATTCTGGCTTCCCTGTGTTTTCTTCCTTTGATAGCTAGTTTGTGTGCTTGTGTTTCTTGCCTTCCAGTTGTTGAATTATTTTTCATCTCCATCTCTGGGGAAATATGGTAAACTTAGAAAATGCCAAAAGGCAGTTTAAATTATACGTTTCTCTTTGTAATTCTGAATACAGTGATGTACTTTCCGGCTTGCTATGACTTCTGAGAGTAAAGTTATTGCCTTACCAAAAACTCCTCCCGTGCCTGTGGTGTAACCTGTCAAGTGAAATTAATCCTGGAGTGCGATAACACTACGTAAATACTCTCTCTCTCTCTCTCTCTCTCTCTCTCTCTCTCTCTCTCTCTCTCTCTCTCTCTCTCTCTCTCTCTCTCTTGGGGATTTCATTTGGGTAGTGAAATTGTACTTCCAATGAGAGAGAGAGAGAGGTTGGGGGGGAAGAACATCTTTTTCTCCCTCCTCCATCTCCAGTTTCTGGCAAATAACATAAGTGATACTAGAGGATCGTATCACACACACACACACACACACACACACACACACACACACACACACACACGAGACGCAGTCGAAGAAGAATGCAGTGCCGTTGCTCTGAGAATCAGCTGATCTCCACTACCTGTGGTTTGGGTTTGCAGTGGCCTGGGCATGTAGTGTAGACTTGTTTTCATGAATACAGTGTTAGAGAATCATGAGTAAGGAAGTGATTCCATCTAAATGCAGGTATGAGACCCAGGAAAGAATGAAAGATGATGATGATTATGTTGGTGAGGGTGAAAGGGCATTTGAAGGCTTTGATACGGCAAATACTTCACTATTTAATAGAGTGTTGACTATTGAACGTAAATTAGATAAATGGATAAAAGAGAGTATGGGAATGAAAGAGAATGAAGAACAGGAAAAAAGGGTCCAGAAATTGAAAGAAAGGATAAAAAGAGTGGAAGAAAACAAAGCTAGGTTAAGACCAGAAAATGAGGAATTAAAAAAGGAAGTAGCTAACTACAAGAAAGTGATGCAAGAAGGACTCAATAAAGCCGAGAAAGAAAAAGAGGAGCTGAAAGGTCTAGTTAACAAAGAAGAGGAAAGAGTACAAGACGTGATTAAAAAAGAAGTGTAGGCATGGAGAATCCAAGATAAGAAAGACAAGGAAACATTTCAGGAAGTATTTCAAGAACAGTTAAAAGAAAGAGATGAGAATATGATAAACAAAATTATAAGAGTCCTTAAGAAAAAAAGAAAATCTAGTAAGAAATTGCAGAAAAATAAAGTGTAATTATTTTTGGCCTGAAAGAAAAAAATGTTAAATATAGACCAAGAAAGGAAAAAGACGAAATGAAATCAGTAAAAGACCTACTAAAACATCTAAATGACGAGGATAGACAGAACTTAGAAGAGGAAGTAGAAGAAATCCACAGAATGGGACCATATCAAGAAGGAATAGTGAGACCAATTAAGATACTACTAAAATTACGAGCAGCAACAGAAGAAATACTATATAGAACAACAAAACTCAGAGAAACAGAAGGTTGCAAAGATATATATATATATATATATATATATATATATATATATATATATATATATATATATATACATACAGTAAAGTCCCGGGTTACGTCGGTCGAATTAGAAACTGTAGTTATGTCAGTCCACTATAAGGCAATTTAAGATTAAAAATTGAAAATTTATAAATCATAAAGTGCGGGATTTATTGTTGTTGGTGGTTGACCACAATATGCCCTGTTCCACCACACCATCGCCCCTGGCAAGAGTGTTATCCTACTTCTGCGTTTACTGGCTCAAGTTCTTAGTATCTTCCTCAATGGCACCAAAGAGAAAACTTCTTAGTGACAGCAGTGATGCTAAGAAAAGGAAAACCATTATGCTACAAGAAAAAGAGGACATAATTAAAAGACATGAGAAGGAGGCAGCAGCTGTGTGTGAGGGAGGAAGAAGAAAATGGGAAGTTACCATGACAACAGGAGGTTGACGATGAGGGCTCGCACACCCATCACAACAATAACAACTGGAGCCTTCGCCTGGGCCACATGACACTCAGCTGACTTGCACCGTCTGCGCCTGTCTATTGATCCTATTGCCCTTTCCTATGGCATTTCCTGGCTGCTCACGCTTCTACTACCACACTGCACTCGCTCCCAGCTGTCCGCCTGTGGGCGTCACAACATTCGACCTGCCCACCCTCCTGGCGGCCTCAGGCATCCACCCCTCTGCAACCTGCAGTCCTTGGCGTTCATGGCCCTAATCAACAACAAAAACAAGCTTGTGTTTCATATTCCTACATAGTTGTAAATAATATAACAATATAACCTTTAACTTATCTGAATGACCATAAACAATGATTGGTTGAAAACTCGATAATATGCTTTGAAATGTATGGAAACTCGAGTTAGACAAAATTGACTTACGATGTTTCAGGAACGAATTGACGTAAACCGAGACCTTACTGTGTGTGTGTGTATATATATATATATATATATATATATATATATATATATATATATATATATATATATATATATATATATATATATATATATATATATATATATATATATATATATATATATATATATATATATATATATATATATATATAAGATAAAATAGAAATGAGGAGGAAAGGAAGAAACACAATGAACTGGTGGCAGAAGCAAGGGGAAAAAATAATGAAAGGTCAGAGGAGGAAAAGAAGGCATTTTTTTGGAGAATTCTAGGAGACAGGATAAGGAAATGGTATATAAAAAAGAAGGAAGAGAAGAAAATGGAGCAAGTTTAACTAAAAATGATAAGAATAAGAGATTAAAATTTATGTATATGAACATAGATGGGGTTTTATCAAGTAAATTAGAATTAAGAGATTACATAAAGAAGAACCAGACATTGTATGCCTGGTGGAAACAAAGTTAAATGAGGCAATAAAAATAGACATAGATAAAAGGTATAATATATGGAGGAGAGACAGAGTGGGTAAAAGAGGAGGAGGAGTCATGATGATGTTAAAGAAAGAGATGGTGGTAAATCAAGTGGAATTTGGGGAAAGAAAGTAAGAAATACTGTATATTAAGATACATATTAATAAAAAGGAGTTAACAATCATTGGAACATATGTGCCACCAAAAACAAATTCATGGACCAATCAAGAATATAAAGACATGATAGATGACACAATAAGGAGTCTAACGAGAATCATTAAAGAAAGGAGAAAAGTTATATTAGTAGGAGATTTCAACTGTAAGGAGGTGGATTGGAAAAATTATGAAAGTGGTATGGGGGAAGAAGCCTGGGGAGATAGATTCCTGAATCTAATGATAGATAATATAATGATCCAAAAAGTAAAGGAAAACACAAGATTCAGAGGAAACGATGAGGCAGCAAGATTGGACCTAGTTTTTACAAGGGGTATACAAATGAACGATGATATAAGATATAAGTGCCCATTGGGAAAGAGTGACCATGTAATATTAGAAATGGAAATAGAAGAGGGAAAGGAAGATAGAGACGAATCATGTAAAGGAGACCGATTAAATTACAAAATGGCTGATATTGGGAACCTCAAGAACTATTTTATAATGTTAACTGAGAGGAGATGGAAAACTCAGAGACGGTATTTTTGGAAATATACAAAACACGAGTCAGGGAATATGTCCCGAAATATAGACCTAAAGAAGAAGGAAAGAAAGATTGGTTTAATGCAAGGTGTGCTAGGGCAAAGGAGAAAAGAGATGGAGCATGGAAAAGGTGGAGGAGAAATAGAAATCCAGAAAATAAGGAAAACTTCAAAACAGTAAGAAATGAATATGCTAAGGTGAGAAAGGAAGAAGAAAGGAACTATGAAAAGGACATTGTTGAAAAATGTAAGAAACAACCGAAATTGTTCTACAGATTCGTAAATGTAAAAATGAGGCAAAAAGAAACTGTAGAAAGGTTAAAAGGAGAAAATGGGATGGTGGAAGACCCAAAAAGTATGGCAGAACTGTTAAATAGTAAATTTCAGGAGGTCTTTACTAAGGAATCCAAATTCGAAAGGCCACAGGGTAATAGAGAGACCATCTATATGAAAGAGATTAAAGTAACCAAGCTTGGAATAAAAGAGTTGATGACGGAATTAGATGAATAGAAGGAAGGCAATTGGAGCGGATGAAGTCTCAAGCAGATTATTAAAAGAATGCAGAGAAGAACTAGCAAGTCCTATATACATCATAAAATGCTCAATAGAAAATGGAATATTACCAGTAGAATGGAAAAGAGCTGAGGTGGTTTCTATATATAAAAGCAGAAGGAAGGAAGAACCTTTAAATTACAGACTGGTATCACTAACTAGTGTAATATGCAAGATGTGTGAAAGAGTAATAAAGAAACAATGGATCAAGTTTCTTGAAGACAACAAATTATTATCAAATAGCCAATTTGGTTTTAGAAAAGGTCGGTCGTGTGTAACAAATTTATTGAGTACAATAGAGAGAGGAATGGATTGACTGTATTTATTTAGATTTAAAAATGGCGTTTGATAAAGTGCCACATGAAAGATTACTGTGGAAGTTAGAGAAGGATGACTTAAAAGGAAGCACATTGAGATGGATGAAAAATTACTTGAGGGGGAGAGAAATAAGGACGGTGGTTAAAGATATCAAGTGCAAGTGGAGAGCAGTAGACAGTGGAGTGCCACAGGGGTCAGTATTGACGCCAATACTTTTTCTCATATATATAAACGACATGCCAGAGGGAGTGAACAGCTACATAAATCTGTTTGGATGATGTGAAACTGTGCAGAGTGATAAAACAAAAGAGGAACTGCAGGAAGAACAAGATTTGGAAATGGAGTAAAAAAAAGAGGAATGTGGACAAAATTGTGAAATACTGCAAGAAGACTTAAACAAGATCTGGAAATGGAATAAAAATGTGAAAAGACATGGAAAATGGAAAAAAGAATGTGGACAAAAGCCATGTCATGGAAATGGGTAAAAGTGAAAGTGGGAATCTATAAGATGGGAGATTGAGTAGAACTAGAAAAAGTAAAAAAAGGAAAAGGACTTGGGAGTGACAATGGAAGAAAATAATCAACTGGTAAGCCATATTGATAGAATTTTCAGAGAAACATATAATTGGCTAAGGAATATTGGATTAGCATTTCACTACATGGACAAAGAAATGATGAAGAAATTGATAAGTACTATAATAAGACCCAGATTGGAATATGCAGGAGTTGTGTGGACCTCATAAAAGAAACACATAAGAAAATTGGAGAGACTATAAAAAATGGCTACAAGAATGGTTCCAGAATTTAAAGGGATGACATACGAGGAGAGACTAAAGGCTATGGATCTACCAATGGAACAGAGAAGAGAGAGGGATCTGATACAAGTTGATAAGTTGATTAAAGGAATGGATCAAGTGGATAATGAGAAACTAATCCAGAGAGAAGAATATGATATTAGAAGCACAAGATCGCATTGTAAGAAACTGAGGAAGGAAGATGTCTGAGAGATGTTAAAAATATAGTTTCCGCAAAGATGTGTTGAGACTTGGAACAGTTTGAGTGAGAAGTGGTGTCAGCAAGAGTGTGCATAGTTTTAAAGAAAAATTGGATAAGTGTAGATATGGAGATGGGGCCACACGAGCATAA
Organism: Portunus trituberculatus; assembly: GCF_017591435.1. NCBI lineage: Eukaryota > Metazoa > Arthropoda > Malacostraca > Decapoda > Portunidae > Portunus > Portunus trituberculatus. The sequence goes on along the minus strand of NC_059272.1, from coordinate 4,229,189 downwards.
AGCCCAGGCCCTGTAAAACTACAACTAGGTAGGTAAACACACACACACACACACACACACAGTGAACAAAGTGATTAGAATGAAGATACAAGAGGTGTAACTAAAGTATTTATTGAGATGGATAGAAAATTATTTGAGGGGAGAGAAATAAGATGTATAAAGAAATGAAGTCCAAGTGGAGAGAGTAGAAAGTGGAGTGACAGTATGCAACAATATTTTCCTCATTTATATTAAGACATGAAAAGGAGAAGCTACATAATCTGTTTGAGATGATGAAACTGTGCAGAGTTATAAAGCAAAAGGAGGATTGTGAATATGCAAGAAGACCTAAATAAGAGAGTAAGAAGTGGAAAGAATTTAATGTGAACAAAATGTCATGGAAATGGGAAAGAGTGAAAGAGATGTGGGAATCTATAAGATGGGAGATGGAGAGAACTGGAGAAAGTAAAAAGGAAAAGGACTTAGGAGTGATGATGGAAGAAAACAATCAACCAGTAAGATATTGATAGAATTTTAGAGAAACATATAATTTGCTGAGGAATATTGGAGTAGCATTTCACTACATGGACAAAGAAATGATGAAGAAATTGATAAATACTATAATAAGAAGATTGAATATGCAGGAGTAGTGTGGAATCAAAAAAGAAACACATAAGAAAATTGAGAGGCTACAAAAATGGCTACAAGAATGGTCCCAGAAATTGAAGGGATGACATATGAGGAGAGACTAAAGGCTATGGATCTACCAATTGGAACAAAGAAGGAGAGAGGAGACCTGATACAAGTCTATAAATTGATCAACGGAATGGACCAAGTGGATAATGAGAAACTGATCTTGAGAGAAGAATATGACATAAGCACAAGATCGCATAGTAAAAAGCTGAGAAAGGAAGATGTCTGAGAGATATTAAAAATATAGTTTCCAGAGATGTATTGAGACGTGGAACAGTTTAGATGAAGAAGTGGTGTCTGCAAGAGTGTGCACATTTTAAAGTAAGATTGGATAAGTGTAGATATGGAGACGGGGCCACGAGCATAAAGCCCAGGCCCTGTAAAACTACAACTAGGTAAATACACACACACACACACTTAACTATAGACCTGTTTCTTTAACAAGTGTGGTCGGTAAGATTTGTGAGAGGGTGATAAAGAAATATTGGATACGGTTCCTGGAGGATCATAAGTTATTATCAGATCATCAATTTGGCTTTAGGAAAGGGAGGTCATGTGTAATAAATCTACTGAGCTTTTATTCAAGAGTGGTTGACAAAATACAAGAGAGAGAGGGATGGATGGACTGTGTATATTTTGATTTAAAAAAAGCTTTTGACAAGGTACCGCACATGAGACTGCTATGGAAATTAGAGATTTATGGAGGACTGAAGGAAAAGTGTTAAAGTGGATGGAAAACTACTTGAGATGGAGGGAGATGAGAACGGTAATAAGGGATGCAAAGTCGGACTGGTTGGTGGTGGAGAGTGGAGTCCCACAAGGTTCAGTGCTGGCACCAATACTTTTCCTTGTCTATATTAATGATATGCCAGAGGAGTAAACAGTTATATTAATTTGTTTGCGGATGATGCGAAGTTGTGTAGGTGTGTGAAGAGTGAAGAAGATTGTGAAATTTTACAGGCAGATCTGGATAAGATTTGGGAGTGGAGCAAGAGGTGGAGATGGAATTTAATCTGAGCAAAAGTCATGTGATGGAGATGGGGAAGAGTGGAAGACGGCCAAGAGGGTCATATAAGATGGGTGAAGGAGTAGTGTTGAAAAAGGTGGAAAAGGAAAAGGATTTGGGAGTGATAATACAAGACCATGGGCAGTTTGAGGCTCATATTGACAAGATGTTTGGAGAAACATATAATTTGATTAGAAATATTGGATTAGCCTTTCATTATATGGATAAAGATATGATGAAGAAATTAATTAGTACGGTAATTAGACCAAGATTGGAATATGCTGGGGTGGTTTGGTCCCCTTATAAAAAGAAGCATATAAGGAAGTTGGAGAGATTGCAGAGAATGGCAACAAATATGGTTCCGGAATTGGCAGAAATGACCTATGAGGAGAGATTAAAAGAAATGAATTTGCTTACCTTGGAACAAAGAAGAGAAAGAGGAGATTTAATACAGGTTTATAAACTGTTGAACGGTCTGGATGAAGTGGATAATGAGCAAATGATGTTGAGAGAGGAAAATTTAAATAGAACTACGAGATCACATAGTAAAAAGATAGCCAAGGGAATATGCTTGAAGGATGTGAAGAAATATAGTTTCCCACAGAGATGTGTGGAGGTGTGGAATAGTTTGAGTGAGGAGGTGGTGTCAGCGAGGAGTGTGCATAGTTTTAAAGGAAAGTTGGATGTGTGTAGATATGGAGACGGGGCCACACGAGTATGATACCCAACCCTGTAAAATTACAACTAGGTGAATACACACACATTTTATACTAGTTTTGCATAATCCACATACATCATTTGACAAACACTTCTGACTTGAGTAGGCACAGAGGCAATACAAAAATGCAGCTTGAAAAATGATCACCGTTTGTTAACCCCTTCAATACGGTGATGCCTATGTAGGCGTCATGAAGCCCTAGTAGCATATACGGTGACGGCTACGTAGGCGTCATATTTCTTTTCTGACCTTTCTTCGGTTCAGTTGTCCCGTATAATGTGTTGGATACCGACTATACTTGCCGTATGCTGTCCTTGAAATCCTAGTGCTCCTCCCACCATCCTTGTCTCCACCAATCACTAAAGATAAGCTACATGCGTCCCGCCTTGTGTCTAAAATTCCCTAATGGCATAGACTGTTTCCATCTCTCTCTCTCTCTCTCTCTCTCTCTCTCTCTCTCTCTCTCTCTCTCTCTCTCTCTCTCTCTCTCTCTCTCCATCACCCTTTCCTCCCTCCCCATCTCCCTTTCCTCCTCCCCATCTCCCTCTAGTTAAGCGTCCGCCTAGTTACATCGTGAAAACACACACACACACACACACACACACACACACACACACACACACACACACACACACACACACACACACACACACACACACACACACACACACACACATACACAAAACATCAAATTTTCTAATCTCTCTCTCTCTCTCTCTCTCTCTCTCTCTCTCTCTCTCTCTCTCTCTCTCTCTCTCTCTCTCTCTCTCTCTCTCTCTCTCTCTCTCTCTCTCTCTCCTTTGTTCCCTCTCCTTCCTCCCTCCCCTCTTCCTCTCGAAGATAAGCTACATGCGTCCCGCTTGTGTCTAAAATATTAGCAAATCTCTTCTCTCTCTCTCTCTCTCTCTCTCTCTCTCTCTCTCTCTCTCTCTCTCTCTCTCTCTCTCTCTCTCTCTCTCTCTCTCTCTCTCTCTCTCTCTCCGAAGAGATAAGCATCCACTTTCCTCTTCGAAGGCGATATAGTAACTAAAAAATAGCAGCATAATACACAAAGACGACAAGTATGACAAGTTTGCACGAGTTTCCGGCCAAGGCACTACCACCCGTATATCATACAGGCGGGCTTTTTTAACATCCGGCGCGAAGGGGTTAAGGGTTAATGAATGTGTGGTGTGGGGCCTTGATATGGATGTATGTGGCCCTCTGTGACATGCCAAAGTCCTGGGCTGTGGTGTGGTGGTCCTCAAGGCCAATCCTCCACCAGGGGCTGGCAGGGCAAGGGTGTGAATGATGTGATGTGTTGGGGGAGTGCTGTGTTTTCCAGGCCAACACATGGTGTAGAGATTGACAGTATCTCTGTGATTTGTATGGGATGTTTCTAGTATTTGGTTTCCTCTCCTCTTTGTAGTGTAGTGTAGTAGTGTAGCATTGTGTAGGCTTTGACTAGTCTTCCATCATGAAGGACGTGCATTGGATTGACTTTTTCCTCAGACATGGTGAATATGTGCCGCCGCCTGACGCTGGAGTTCATGCTGTACGTGATCGAGGCACAGGCGCTGCGCAAGGTGTTCATCACCATCAAGGGCTACTACTACCAGGTGGAGATCATGGGCCAGACCATTACCTGGATCACCCCTCACCCCTTCACCCCACAGGTAAGCAGGTGGTGCTGGTGCTGGTACTAGTGCCTGTGTTACAGAGGTGCATCTTGTTGCTCCTTATGCCATGTCCATACCTGTGGGAGATAGTAATTAGTCATACAGGTTGATATTGGAAGAAGGTGTGCTTTTGTCTCTTCCTTTGGCACTTGTACACAAGTTTGGATGTTGTTTTATTGTTGTGATCATTTTCAAACCTTGCTATGCTGTGCTGTGTCTAAGCTCCTGGTGTGTGTGCTGAGATGGTGTGGACATATTGAGAGGATGCAGGCTAGTGAGGAAGATGGTAACATTGTGTGAGAGATGTGAACTTGTGAGGCAGGCCAAATAAGGGAGGGATAGGTAGTGTGAAGGAGACACTAAAGGTAAAACGACTGACACTCACAGAAGTGAAGAGGTAGAGTCATGAATTTGTGAGGAGCAACGTGTTCCTGTGACCTCCTAGAGTGGTGCCACATCGATCAGTTCTCTTCCCTACCATACCTGTGTGAGAACACAAGGCTGGTAGGGGAGAGAACTTGTCATGAAGGAACTTTGTGTCAGACCAAACTGTCCAAGTTGCATGACTGATCCCCGTCAAGTGAAGGCAGGAGTACTTCTACTCTTTGTCAGGGGCCAAGAGACTAAGACAGTGATATGATTTTATTTATTTATTGTTTTTCTTCTTCACCCTTCTCACCACCACTTGTTCTACCACAGACCACCACCGGCGTGGACTTCCGCATCATGAGGGTGTTTGTGGAGTTTTATATCACACTGCTGGGCTTCACCAACTTCCGTCTATATCACCACCTCAACCTGCACTACCCACCCACACTGCCCCACGCTGACATCAAGGGTGAGTGCTGTTGTCACACTGCTGCCGGTGTTCATGATCACAAGTATTGCTTCCTTCACTGTTATTATTATGCTTATTATAATAAAACTATTGCTGCTGCTGCTGCCCCCTCCTCTTACTGTTCTCACCACCACCACCACCACCACCACCACCACTACTACCACTACCACTACCACTACTACTACCACTACCACTACTACTACCACTACCACTACTACTACCACTACCACTACCACCACTACTACTACTACTACTACTACTACTAAAGTGCCATCTTTCTGCCACCAAACAGAAGGCGGTGAAGACGACGTAGAGATGGGTGACCCTGAGCGCCTTGCTTCCCTCAACTTTCCCCTCAAGAGGAACCATGTGGAGGACAGCAATGAGTCAGAGACCATTGACACACACTTACTGGTGAGAGAGACAGAGAGTATAAATGAGGCACAATATGCAAGAGGGGGTTAACCCTCAGATCTGGAGGTTTTGAGTTATAGGCGGGAACCTCTTGTTGAAAGGTGTGATTATCACCTGGAAGGGTCAGGCAGAGGAAATCTGACTGTCCTGATGGTTAAACTAAGGCCTAAAGTAAATTAATTTGGACTGTAATGTAGCTCAGGCTAACTCTCCTGTATGTAAGAGAGGGAAAAGCCCCATGCATGCTGGGATTTGTGTGGTCCAATCAGAGCACAGCATTTAGCCACACCCCTATGCTTGGCCAATCACGGCCTGGTATGGTGTATTATTGTTGTCATTCTTCCACCACGTGTGACACCTGATCACCATGCTAGCTTCTGCCTTCACCACGCGCTCTACTCTCCTGATTCTCAGCACTTTATCGTTGTTTATAAAAACATGTCTTCATGTGGCGATGAATGTGTTAACTCCCCTGCCCCTGTGGTGCCTCAACCTGACGCTGATGTGGATATCTGGCTTGATGAAACTGGAAAGCTCTGCCAAGTCTATGTGAACTAGCAAATTAGAGCTCTGTGTACATAAGTAAGAGGCATATAAAATGCTTTAATGAAAATCCAGTATCATCAAATATTAAAAGAAAATAATTAAAAGAAAGATTAACATTCCACGCTTACGATATGCATATCACAATAACAAATACCGGTAGACCTGTGTAACAGTGTTGCTGTGAAAACGTTATAATCTTTTATCAACGTTCATCGTAGTCCTTAGTAAGACAAATGGTGCAACAACTGTGTTCCAAATACAATATGAATGAATATCTAAAATCTGAGGTATTTCATATATGCTAAAATATTGTTAACTCCATTTACGTGGCAACACTTATTACAGTCCAAGGCGTGGCCTGCCTGCGATACACAGTGGGGGATAAGGTCACGTGTCACGGTAGATACTCATCCCCTTACCCCCCACACACACATAGTGCAAATTTAAGGATGGAAATTGAATATAAGCATGAGGAAGGATTGTCACGGAGAGAGAGAGAGAGAGAGAGAGAGAGAGAGAGAGAGCAGAGGTGAAGGAGGAAGGGAGAGAGCGATAAATGAATTAGAGAGGTGGGTCAGGTCACACACCTGACCATTCAAATTCTGGGTGAAATGTGGCAGTACTGGAAGGCCTACTATTCCCTAAGGAGCCCCACCAGAAAACTGCATTTAGATTTGGGAGACTATAGGTGGTGCCTGTCATCAAGAGTCACTATATTCCATCACCACTGTGACCACCAACCTTGTTCATGGGTGTTAGGATAGCGAGTTAGATCCCCAGTCAACCCTTATTATTGGGTTGGATGGGGATTTATTGGGTTGGTAAATCTGCTAAGGATATTGTCAGGAATACAAAGGCATTGTTCCTGATAATGAACTAAAATATCTCGAGCATGTATAATGGACGGGAGTGACATGCAATTTTTTAAACATAATACCTCTTATACCATACACTGTTTATAAAAGTGCAGAGTAGGGGGTGAATAGAATTTGTGGCTGTAACCAAAAACAGAAGAAAGAATTATTAAAAACCACATGGCATGACAGAACTACCCTAGACCTTTCATTTAATGCATAATAATAATACATTTTGATTGTTTTCATAGTACTAATCAGTGGTAAACTTTAAATGCAATTGTCTTAAAAGTAGGGTTGTGTGGATCGTCCCTTTCTCGCATACCGTGCCTGAAATATAAGAAGCCTATAAAGATATACAGATTATTGGTGAATAATGAAGAAATAGACAAGTTAAGAAAAGATGAAGAAAAGGAAAGAATAAAATATAGATAAAAAAAAAGGACAATAAAAGTGGGAAAAAAAAAATAAAGGAAGGAATATAGGAAAATTTGAAGCAAAAGAGGGAGGTATCAAGACATTTGTTCCTTGATTTTGGTTATCTCTTTACTTTTCTTATAGGGAACCAGCACTATATATATATATATATATATATATATATATATATATATATATATATATATATATATATATATATATATATATATATATATATATATATATATATATATATATATATATATATATATATATATATATATATATATATATATATATATATATATATATATATATATATATATATATATATATATATATATATATATATATATATATATATATATATATATATATATATATATATATATATATATATATATATATATATATATATATATATATATATATATATATATATATATATATATATATATATATATATATATATATATATATATATATATATATATATATATATATATATATATATATATATATATATATATATATATATATATATATATATATATATATATATATATATATATATATATATATATTATATATATATATATATATATATATATATATATATATATATATATATATATATATATATATATATATATATATATATATATATATATATATATATATATATATATATATATATATATATATATATATATATATATATATATATATATATATATATATATATATATATATATATATATATATATATATATATATATATATATATATATATATATATATATATATATATATATATATATATATATATATATATATATATATATATATATATATATATATATATATATATATATATATATATATATATATATATATATATATATATATATATATATATATATATATATATATATATATATATATATATATATATATATATATATATATATATATATATATATATATATATATATATATATATATATATATATATATATATATATATATATATATATATATATATATATATATATATATATATATATATATATATATATATATATATATATATATATATATATATATATATATATATATATATATATATATATATATATATATATATATATATATATATATATATATATATATATATATATATATATATATATATATATATATATATATATATATATATATATATATATATATATATATATATATATACAGGCAACCCCGTTTAACGAAGGGTTACGTTCCTAAAAACACTTCGTTAAGCGAAACTTCGTTAAGCGAACCGATTATAACAAGTTTAACCCTGATTTGAACTTCCATTGAGAGTAAGCAAAGCGAGAGTGCATCATAGTACAGTAAAGGTTTAATGAAAGTAAAAATTATGAAGTTAAACATTTAGGTAGTTTAATTTAAGTCATTATAATGTACACTAATGTATGTATGTATGTAACTTTATAATGTTGATGATCTTAACTTTATGAAGGGAGGAAGAGTGAAACAGGAAAGACACTAACCGGCAACCTGTGGAATGTAAACAAAGTGCGCATCATTGTACTGCATACAAAACTTATGTACCACATTTCCACAAGGCTTTCCATTTTATCCATTGTAGAGTCACGAGTTCAGGTGGTTCTTTTAGCTTGCAAGGAAGATACGGTCTCACCAGCCTTCTTAATAGAGTCTGCTGACTTGAAAATAGAGACAGTATAATATGGAGTCAAGATAGTGGCCAGCACTGCTATAGTTTTCTGGCCTCTCTCGTGTCTGTGAATAATATCTAGCTTCATTTGGAGTAAGAGACTTCCTGGTCTTCTTACGAACACTAGGCCAATTGCAGGGCATTTTGGTGGTAAGTTGAGCTAGGGAAGACAAGCTGCTGCTGACGCTGTTATGTTTTGACTGGGAGTGAGTGTTGCGTGTTGTCCACGAGGCTTGATCTTGATCTTGATCTTTATTCTATAGGTGTCCCAGGATTTTTCCTGAGGCAGGCCTTAGTACCAGCAGCTCCTGGTGTATTCAAAAGCCTGTCAGCTTGCGTGATATGGTGGGGCTTTCAAATTTGGAAAAAATTATCTGGATAAAACTTCGTTAAAGCGAGTTTGGTGTTCGTTAAACGAGCAGATGGTAGTAAAATGAAACCTTCGTTGTAGCGAAATTTCGTTGTGTGAACCTTCGTTAAACGGGGGTTGCCTGTATATATATATATATATATATATATATATATATATATATATATATATATATATATATATATACCTTATATACGAGAAAAAAAAAACATATACAGGTATCCCTTGGTTAACGATAGGGTTACGTTTCCCAAAAACAGATCGCTAACCGAAACGATCGCTAACTGAGGGATTTGAAATTATCAACTACATACATGTATTTCGCGATGTTGAATTCTGGTTTCAGGTCCTCCCACAGGCTCAGTGCCTTAGTAGTAACGAGTTGGGTAGAAAGAGGCATGCGGCGGTGTGTGTGGTCTTCAATCCATAGCCTCAGCAAACGTTCCAATTTTTCCATAATCGGTTCCCTGTTACGAGTTGTTGTGTGTTTGTGCAGGTTTGTGACTTGGTTGGCCTGCTGCTTCACTTGTACTTTTTTCTGGAGAACTGTTGATACAGTTGATTGAGATAAACCAAGGGCACGAGCAATAGAGTTTACCCCTTCACCACCCTCATGACGAGTCACAATGTTCAACTTAATATCAAGGCCAATGCTCTTTCTCGATTTTTAGCCTTATCTCCCGGTGGAGAACAATCGTTGGGTCGCTTGGAAGCCATCACTAAGTTCACTTGATCACAAATAAGCACAAAAAGAAGTTTAGAGCGAGCGTGATAGAGTTGTTGTTGCACAATCAAAACAGCGGGAAAGACTGTGGTGTGTTTACTGCACGGGCCGCGGGTGGATGGAGGCGCTGCGATCGCGATTGCGATCGCGATTGCGATTGGTCAATCCGATCGTTAACCGAATTTTGGCGATCGTTAACCAAAAAATAGGGATTAATTTGGAGGGATCGTATGAGCGAAATATCGTTAAGTAGTCGATCGTTAACCGAGGGACACCTGTATATATATATATATATATATATATATATATATATATATATATATATATATATATATATATATATATATATATACTATATTTTGTATTGGATAGGAAATTCTTAGTGAACCAATCAGATTTTGCCATCTAGTGAGTAGGAGCCTATAAATACTGGTAAGCCAGTCTCCCTCCCCACTTACCTGTTGGAGGAACAAGTAGCAGGACCACTGCGTCTGGTAATTTTTTTTTTACGTTTTACGTGTTCCTTTTTGTACCTGAAGATGGGATATGTACTTTCCCGAAATGTTGTGAAGTGGATATAATGAAGATAACAGTCCTTTTGTGGGTCTTCTCTCTCCTGTACCATATATATATATATATATATATATATATATATATATATATATATATATATATATATATATATATATATATATGAAGAAAAATAGGAGAATGGTGAAGGAGAGAAAGAAAAGAAGAGGATGAAGGAAGTGGAGACAAGAAGAGAAGGGGATGGAGGAAATTATGAAGGGGAGTAAGAGAAGGAAGATAACAAATAAAGAGGAGAGGAGAAGGAGAATAAAGGAAATGAAGTGAATAACAATTTGAAGGAACAGAAGGAGTAAGAGGATGATGATGCAAAGGATAATGGAGTAGAAGAAAAGGAGGATAGGGGAGGAGAAAAGAAAAAAGATAAAGGAAGAGGAGGAGGAGTAAGAGAAAGACAAAAGAAGAATGTTGAAAAAGATACAAAAAAAAGGAATAAGAAAAGTATAAGGATGAAAAAGAAGACAAGGAAGAAAAAGAGGAGATGAAGACAATAAATAGTATGAGAGAGAGAGAGAGAGAGAGAGAGAGAGAGAGAGAGAGAGAGAGAGAGAGAGAGAGAGAAAAGGAAGATGAGAGTTAAAGTAGTGAATGAAAATAGAGGAGAAAGGAGATAAGGAGAATAATGGATAGTGAAAGGACATGGAGAGAAGAAGAGAATGAGGGAGGAGAAAAAACATAGAATAAAGGAAGGAAATACATATTAAGGATGCAGGACACTGAAAGGAGTTTAGGAAGAAGAGGTGAATGAAATAAAAACTATCATGTCATTCCTTCCATTCTAGTAAAGTTAATAACACATACACACTTGAAAAAAAAAAATAGATAAATATAATAGACATGTACTTAATTTCTTTCTTTATTTGGTGCCTGTAGGAGGAGGACGAGACTAGGCTGCAAGAGGCCCGGGAGGAGGAGAAGAAGAAGAAGCAGCAGCAGAACCTCTTCAAGGGACTCAAGTTTTTCCTGAATCGAGAGACCAATATAGAGTCGCTTACCTTTGTCATCAGGGCGTGTAAAGGAGAGGTGAGGCTGTCAGTCCCTTGCTTGCTAGTGGCCTCACTGTATGACTTATCTCCCTTGTGTGTGGTGTTAGCTTTTAGTTCTGGCATTTATCATCCTCTCTCTCTCTCTCTCTCTCTCTCTCTCTCTCTCTCTCTCTCTCTCTCTCTCTCTCTCTCTCTCTCTCTCTCTCTCTCTCTCTCTCTCTCTCTCTCTCTCTCTCTCTCTCTCTCTTTCTTTCTTTCTTTCTTTCTTTTTCTCTCTCTCTCTCTCTCTCTCTCTCTCTCTCTCTCTCTCTCTCTCTCTCTCTCTCTCTCTCTCTCTCCCACAAACCTAACCTTAGCTTTCTTGGCGTAGTTTGTTTTGGGGGTAAATCTTATGAAAGTGATGTGCGTGGGGGTGAATCTTATGAAGGTGAATTTTATCACATGAACTTAAAGATCTATGTAGTCACCCTCCCTTACCACATATCCCTCCATCACACTCTTGCTAGGTATCAGTTATAAGAGAAACTTATCATGGGAACTCGGGATCAGTGTAACTAGCCATCCTTCACCACACTTCCTCACTACCACACTCTTGCATGTATCATTTGTGAGGGGAATTTATTAGGGGAACTTGGCATCAGTAAAGCTAGTTCCCCTCTCTTTACTACAATGCTCTTACAGGTTTCATTTGTGAGGGGAACTTAAGATTAATACAGCCATTCGTCCTTCACCACACTTTAATGTTTAATTTGTAAAATAAGTTTATAATCAGGCAACTTTGCAACCGGTTCTAACCATCCACTGCTACACTGCAGGTGTCATGGGATGAGTCCACAGCAGACGGCAACACCTTCCCTGTGACAGACGAGACCATCACACACGAGATTGTGGACCGAGATAACCCCAAACAGACACACTTGTCCCGGTGAGTGTTGCTATCTAACCTAACTAAGCCTAACTTAATCTCACCCAATCAGGCCCATTTATCCAGGTGAGTGCTGCTATCCAACTTAACAAAGCCTAATCTAACCAAAACAAACCTAATCTTACCCAACCAGACCTATTTAACCAGGTGAGTGCTGTTGTCTAAGTCTAACCTAACCCAAACAAACCTAACTAATCATATCTTAACCTGACTCAACCAGACCCACAGTTCCTCAGGTGTACAAGTCTGAATCCCAGCTACCCTCTGAGCCAAGGAAGAGTCCACTTAGGGTGATGCTTCCTGGAGTACCATTTGCGGATTGGGGAAAAAAAAAAAAAAAAGCCATAGGTGGTAAAGAACTCTGCTTAACCAATTTCTTTCCTTTGTCAATTCTTTCTTTATTTTAATCGCTTTTTCCCTCTAAACATTGCTAACTTTATTTCTAAGCCCTTTCAATCTTTTATTTTTATTATCTTAACTTACTCAAGCCCCATTAATTTCTTAAACAAATAATTGCATAACTTCTTTTTTCATTATTCTTTTATTATTTATTTTTTTTTTTCCTATGTGTTTTGCTTTATTCTGTTCGTTTAATTTTTGAGGAGAAGGAACTGGCTTAGGGCAACAGATCGGTTCACAATGGATAAAGAAAGAAAGCAATCCACTGGAGCCATTCCATCACCTTTATTTAAACCTTTCATTCCTATCAGATCTTTCTTTAGTCATCAAACACTCTTGAGATACCTTTTCTTGTTCTATCGCCACTCGCAGAGATGGTATTGGCTGGAAAGTGCAAAAATCTACTCTTTTGTGTGCCTTTTCTTTCTTGCATTTGTTTACAAAGACTCTACACATTGCTTTCAGTACTGTTTGGTAGAATTCTACTTTTTTTCTGCACCTTTTCTTTCTTGTACATGCTTATACTCAACACATTGCTTTCAATACTGTATGGTGTTGTGTATCACAGTGAACAGGTTAACAACATTTCTCCATCACTTCCACTCCACCCTACCTTACACCACTGTCCATCCTCACCACAGGTATTATATCCAGCCACAGTGGGTGTACGATTGCATCAATGCCCGCATGCTCCTCCCTGTCCAGGACTACTTCCCAGGCACCTCTCTGCCCCCGCACCTCTCACCCTTCGACCTGGAGTGTCACACCTACTTGCCACCAGAGCAGAAGCAGCTGATTGCACGGCAGAAAGGAGAGATCCCAGAGGACAAGCTACCACTCCGCCAGGACAGTGACTCAGAGGAGGAGAATGAACGCAAAAAGAAGAAGAAGTTGAATGATGCAAATATTAGGCCTCTAGATTCCTTCAAGACCAGGACACAGAAGAGGAAGGAGAAAAGTATGTGCTTGTTTTTTTTACTGTATTTATTTATTTCTTTGATTTTATTTATTAATTTATTTATATATATATTTTATTCATTTATTTATTTATTCTTATTTTTTTTTGTGTGTGTGTGTGGATTAGGTTTTTGGTTCCCCAATTTTGATAGATGTGTGTTAGTTAAAGAGAGATTGGTGGAAGGAGGGAGATAGGAAAGACAAAGTGACTGAATGTAGGTGTGAAGCAATGGTATTGTCTAACATAAGGGGGAGGAGGAGGTGGGAGTGGAAGAAAAGTGTATACTTCTCTCTCTCTCTCTCTCTCTCTCTCTCTCTCTCTCTCTCTCTCTCTCTCTCTCTCTCATTTTGCTGTTTCAATTTTACTTACTGAGATAATTTCAGATCCATTACTCCATTTTTTCATTTACTATTTATCCTCCCATCCTTCACTTTTTGCAAACTTCTGTTCTCCCTTTTCTATATCTTTTGTTTATCCTCTTATCCTTCACTTTGCAAACTTCTCTTTTCCTTTTTCTACAACTACCATTCATCTTTTCATCCTCCACTTTTTACAAACTTCTCTTCTCTTGGTACATCAATTACACACCAGTTCGTCTTTGGCCCACAGAGAGGAAGCTTGCCCAGAAAGAAGCCACCAAGGAGCAGGAGAAGGAGAGTAAGCCAACACGGACATGGGAGGATGTCAGCAGAGAGGAAGAGGCCATGGAGACACAGGCAGCACAGAATGGCAAGGAGGAAGCACCACCAGAACAGAATGGGAAGAAGGCAGGAACAGAAGAGAAACCCAAGCAGGAGAAGAAGATGGGTGTGCACCGAGGCAAGGTGCAGATGATCAATCCACACGCAACTGAGAAGCAGGAGTTGGAGGAGAAGAAGCTGGCCATTATGATGATTCCCCGCAAGAAGAAGAGGGTGTACCACATGCTGCGGCGGAGGGAAAAGCGGAAGGAGACCGGGGCACGGAGACTCACACAGAAGAGGCTTGCAATTGATCACGAAAAGGAGAAGGCGAAGAAGGCAAAGAAAGCAGGAGTATAGTTGTTGTATTGGTAGCTTGGATATTGGGGAGGGTGGAAGAGGGAGGCTAATCGTTGGGTTATTGCTTATTTTGTGATCATTATTACTATATTTGTTATTATAATTTTTTTTCATTTTTCATATATTTTTTTATGTAAGGAGGAAACCAGTCAAGGGGAACAAAAATTATAAAAAAATAAAGCCCGCTGAGTTGTCAATCCCTAAGTGAGGTTACCATCGATTTCATTGATCTATAGCAATATTTCCATTATGTGAATTAGGTCTGTCTATTTACATATATCAGTGTTATTGAATTAAAGGGTATAATGAAGTTACTGCCAGCCCATACAAGATTATCAGCAAATATAAATAAAATTAAAAGGAGTGCCATTTTTTATTGAATTGAATGATGTGTGTGTGTGTGTATTTACCTAGTTTACCTAGTTGTATTGTACAGGGTTCGAGCGGGGCTCTTAGTGTCCTGTAGTGTTCACATCAAGCCCGGACATAGATGCAGAAGTAAACGAGTTATACGTAGTCTGAATTTATTGTGGGAACACGTTAGGTAGTAGAAACGGGACGAGCTGTTGTGGAGTCGTGTCTGTGTGTCCAGGAGTTGCGGTGTTGACTGGCTGCATGTGGTGGCTGGATTCCAGGGCCATGACCTCACTCAGCCCAGCAGGCGTCAGGTTACACTATGCACCTCGGACATCTTAGTGGGAATGACCATGCTAAATCTGTCCAGGCAGGTCACCTCATAATAGTGGCAGCGGCGGCAGCCGCTCTTTCTCTTCTATCCTGTAAAGTTGGCAGTCCCATTTCCTTCAGCCTTTGTTCATATGTTAGGTCCTTTAGTTCCGGCACCATCTTTGTAGCTGTCTTCTGAATCCGTTCTAATCTTATATCCATTTTCAAGCTCGGCGACCACACCACTGTTGCATATTCCAACTTTGGATGTATCATACTCATTATAATTTTTCATTATTTCCTTATCCATGTATTAAAATGTCACCCTAATATTATGCAACATTTTATACATTGCTCTAAATATTTTACTTGTGTGCTTTTAGTGGCACAGAGTTTCTTGTACAGCCACTCCCAGATTTTTTATCTCTTTAGTCTTCATTATTTGTTCCTCTCCCATCAAATAGTTCCATACTGGTGTTCTTTTACTCTTTCCTAATTCCATTAAATGGCATTTCTTGGCATTGAATTCTAACTTCACTTCTTGCTCCTTTGTCTATATCTTCCTGCAGCAGCAAACAGTCATCTTGGGTCTTGATTACTCTTAGCGATTTTACATTATCAGCAAACAAATTAATATAACTAGTCATTCCATACATTATGCCATTTACATATACCTGGAACATAATGGGGACTAACAGTGACTCTTGTGGCACTCCACTTGTTACTTTACTCCAGGATGAATATGTATCTCTAGAGATCACAGTATCTCTCTGTTCTTCAAGTAATCCCTTATTCAATCTAACATTACTCTTCTCAGTCCTCCTATGTTCTCTAACATAAGCACCTAAAGGAAGTGTTATACCGCTGGAGTTTTGTACTTCAGTTCGCTGTCTACTAGCTTGGGGTGTTGCCAGAGACAAGGCTGCAAGCTACCTGCCCCACCCACCATGAGGATACAGTAAGGCGAGGGGACATGGCACACCATCCAGGAGCTATGTTGGGTGCATTTCCTTGCTGGCAGCTTACAGAAGGACCATTCCTGTGTTGGGCCTCCATGTGGCTCACGCAGGTGTAGTGTTGTGTGTGCTCTTCCCGGCCACCCCCGCCTTGCCATGTGTGTGGGGGACTATGGTGAAGGGGGGTGGTGACGTGACACTGGTGTCAGGAGTTTGGGATGCGCCTGTAGGCTGTCGTGCCGGGAGATGAGAAGAGCCAAGATGGCGAATGACGTAGTGAGTAGTACAGAAGAGATGGTGGTAGCAGCCAGTGCTAGCTGGGCTGTTTTGCTCATCTCGGAAGAGGATGTGGTATCACCGAGTATCAGTGGAGCTGCCTCCTCCATCCCAGACAAGCTTGACCTATTCATGTAGTGGATGTCGCAGCAGATGAAGGAACAGACACAAGAGCTTAGACAGGAGGTAAGGAAATAGTCTCAGCAGTTGGAACAGCTGTCATGAGAAATGTCACTGCTGTCCCAGCTGAAAGAGCGGATGAAACAACAATTGTACCAGGTGGCAAGTGGCATGCAAGACAGGATCCAAGCAGTGCAGGATGAGAGTAAACAGTATACTTATGTGAAATGTAACAGTGTTCAGGAAGAGATAAAAAGTAGTGCCCATGCTTTGCAAGAACTGCAAGGGATCATCGAGAGCGGTGTGCCCATGCTGAGGAGAAACACCGGGAGGCTCCAATCAGTGCAATCCACTTCAAGGAGGAAACAGTGGAAGATCAAGAGAACGCAGGGGCATTGGTGAGGGCTGTGTGCTCAGTTCTGGTGCTTGGAGGTGGCGCTGCCTTTCTGTGCCCTTCTTCACCTCCCAGCAGGGAGAAAGGGGACTTTAGGTGCAATCGGTCACCACCTTCCCCAAGGGCTAGTCATAAGTGGAGAATGCCAGTGGAGTTCGATGGCAAGGTGCCTTGGGAGGCTTACCAGGCCTAATGCGAGTTGTTGGTAGATGTCCACCAGTGGAGTGACAATGAGGGGGCACTGCACTTAGTCTCCTGTCTATGAGGCCAGGCTGTAGAGATCCTGAGCCTGCTCAGAGGGCGTCTTACAGGTATGTGGTAGAGGCCCTACAGTGTCATTTTGGGGATCTCCAGCAAGCGGAGGTACACAGGTCATGCCTGAAGGTGCAGGTGAGGGGCCGAGGTGAGCCTCCTGGCAAGGGACTGCTTTGTAGACGCCCTTCAGGACTCACGTGAAGCAGGCTCACCCAAAGGCCATTCAGGAGGTGCTTACCCAAACTTCTGAGATGGAAGCTTTCCCAAAGACCACTACCGATGCTTCGAGGTTGGTTCTGCCCCGTTATGAAGGAGGAACTGACACCTTGCTCTACCAGGCGGTGGTGTAGCGAATAAGGTGGCGAGCATAGGATAGGGCAGACGTCCACACATAGATTTGAATCCCACCATATACTGCTTTGAAGCTATGCAATTTGTCAAGTGGTTTAAAGTTACCTGCATGTCACTATGATACCTAGGCTGTAGGTGGTTACACCAAAAATGCACTTGGGAGGTGATATGGAGCCTAATATGGGTACCACTATTACTAAAATTGCCTGTGCCACTAATAGGTGGAAGCTGAACAATGCATCCCACATATGCTCTTCAAGTATGCCTACAGGTGCTATAGCCATTTAAAAAAAAAAAAAAAAAAAAAGTGAAAGCTAAAAGGGCGACGACGGGCAAGACGAACTGCCGGTGGAAGAAGAGCTCTGGAGGGTTCAGAGGAGCCTGCTGAGGATGTGGCAAGTTGGGCCATAATCAGGAGCAGTGTGACCAGCCATGAAAATCACGCTTTCTGGAGGACACCAGCCACATGCTCCTCAAGCTGTGCTGCTGGAGTTGTGGTCAGACAGGACACCACATGAGGGACTGCCAGAACCCTGAAGGATTAGTGGAGGTAGGAAACGCAACTGGGCTGATGAGTGGGGCAAAGCATCAGCTGGAGACCGTCCTACCCCACCAGGATGGATGGATGGATTTTGAATCTATGGCGCCGCAACAACGACGGTCATATGGCGCCGCTGCAACAAACGTGTATATATAAAAATTAATTAAAAGTGATTAAAAACAATACAATAAAAAAGCTAAACACTAAAAATACTATAAACCTAAAAAAAACCCATTAAAATACATAGAGTAAAATAAAAATAAAATTTACAGCTTTGGGAGAAGGCCAGCTTCTCCTAAGAATCTAAAAACGTCATGACCTTGGGCCAGGCACTCTGGTCCAAGGACCTTTGAGATATAATAGACACCGCTATCTCTACTGCGACAGCGGTAGAGGTAGCGGTGTCTTAAGCCAGTCAAACTGGGGCACTCGACAATCAGGTGCCGAACCGTAAGTGGCACCAGGCAGTCATCACAGAAAGGTTGTGGGTCCCTGGTCAACAGGTACCTTTGTGTAAGGTACGTGTGACCTATGCGCAGTCGCGCCAATAAAGTCTGTGCACGGCGATCCCGGACATGGGAGTATGTCCACTGAGGGATAGTGGAAGTAGTGATCTCTCCCATTTTCGAGGTTGCAACCCCCGTTAGCCATCTCCTCTCCCATAATGCTGCAACCGCCACACGAATAGAGTGAAATACATCTCGAAACGGAACAGGGGCAGGAGATGGAGCGCGACTTGCTGCCTCTTTAGCGAGGCGGTCAGCGTGTTCATTCCCTGGAACACCTACGTGACCAGGGACCCAACAGAACCCAACACGATATCCTCTTCTCGTGAGTAAATAGAGCCACTCCAGGGCTGATAAAACCAATGGGTGAAGGGAAATAAAAGAGAGAGAGCAGTAAGAGCACTGCGAGAGTCACTAAAAATTGTAAAAGACGAAACCGGGAGAGTAAAAATTATCTGTAAAGCTAGGACTATGGCAGACAGCTCCGCAGTAAAGACGGATGCCACTGAAGGAAGGCTGCCAGACCGATAAAAAGAGGGGAAAACCACACTAAACCCAACGCCTGCGTCGGATTTGGAACCATCAGTAAAAACAGGGATATCATCAGAATGGATAAAAAGTGTTCTAAAAACCGTGAGTGGGACAGAGCTGGTGGAAAATCCTTCTTGCCATCCATGGCAGGAGGGCATAATGACACAACAGGAAACTGCCAATAACCAACTCGTGGGAGCCGGAAGAGAGGACAGGAGTGGGGTCGATAGATAAGTCCGCCATAAGATTTGCCACTCGAAGGCCAAAAGGTTTAGGTAGACTCGGTCGAGTGACATACGCCTGCGAACGCGAGTCCCGCAATATTGACAGACAAGGGACAGAATCAGGAAGACGGTGGGTGCAAAACCAACACCGGAGCATCGAAGACTGGCGCCGGAGGTCGAGTGGCCAGAAACCAGCATCCACTAGAAGACTAGGTATTGGAGATGTCCGAAATGCACCCGTAGCCAAGCAGACCCCAGCATGATGCACGGGGTCAAGCGTGCGTAGTCGTGCATCCGTTGCGGATGAATAGATCTCACAGCCGTACTCCAGGTTTGGAAGTATAAGTGTACGGTGAAGAAGTAGCAAAGTGTCTCTGTCCGCACCTCAAGAGGTGTGACTTAAAACACGAAGAAGGGATAGTGCCGTCCTGCAAGTGGAACCCAAGTAAGACGGCTGTCAAACAATAGGCCAAGATATCGAGTGGCCTCCACACATGAGATGCGTCTATTGGCTAAATATAAATCGGGATCTGGATGGACGCCACGATTTCGACAAAAATGCATAGACACGGTCTTTGAGGTGGAGAATCGAAAACCGTTTATGTTGGCCCAATTGGACATCATATTTATTGCCAGTTGGAGCTTTCGCTCAATCAGTGACATCCTAGCAGCAGCAAAAGAGATGCACAAGTCGTCCACATATAAAGAGCTGTGAACGCCATCCGGTAGAGTATCTATAACACCATTTATTGCAACTGCGAATAGCGTAACACTAAGAATACTTCCCTGTGGGACACCGTCATTTAAAGCAGTAGCATCGGAGAGAACACTCCCCACTCGAACCCGTAAAAGACGTCTGGATAAAAACTGCTGGATAAAAATAGGAAGGTGGCCATGGAGACCAAAATTAAACAAAGACGTAAAATCCAATGACACCAGGCCGTGTCGTAGGCCTTCTCCAGGTCTAAAAAGACTGTTACTTGATGGTGGTGATTAGCGAAGGCCTCACAAATAGAAGACTCCAGGGATAAAAGAGCATCAGTAGTAGACCTCATCTTTCGGAAGCCGTACTGTACCGATGACAAGTACTTCCCCCTCTCCAAATACCACACGAGTCTTACATTTACTATCTTTTCTAACTCTTTACAGATGCAAGATGTCAAAGATATAGGACGGTAGTTCGTAGCCTGAGATTATCTTTCCCAGGCTTCGGAAATGGGAGAATCACTGCCACAGCCCAAGAAGATGGAAAGTCACCAGTATGCCAAATCATATTATAAAGATTTAATAAAAGTTAAAAGCACGGTCAGACATGTGACGCAAAAGGCATAAGGAATGTCGTCTGGACCAGGAGAAGAGTCATGACACTGGGACAAAGCAGTCCGCAACTCGGAAGCAGAGAAAGGGACATTATAAGACTCCCTCCAGCGGAAGAAAAATTTATGCCGAGAGATTCCATTCTCTGGCGGTGACGTGCGCCCGGGCTGCAGGATGCCTCCGGGAAACACTGGCAAAGTGCTCCGCGAAGAGGTCGGCGACAGTCCTAGGGTCTGCCACCGTTCGCCCAGCAGACAACAAAACTGGTGGGGAGGAGCAGAATACTTCCCAGCAATTCGGCGGACTTTGTTAAAGACATCCGTAAGAGGGTGTGGGCATTAATGGAAGACACATAAGCTTTCCAAGAGGCTCTTTGTGCCTCTTTCAAAACGCGGCGGGCCCGAGCTCGGCAGCGCCGAAAAGCTTCCAGGCACTGCGGGTCCCCACGATGTCGCCGGAGACGAGAGAAAGCTGCCCGTTTCTCTTTCACAGCTTTAGTGCATGCTGCGTTCCACCAAGGAACGGGACGCTTAGTAAAGCGACCTGACGTCCTAGGGATTGTCTGAAGCGCTACTGAAATAAAAATCGGTAAAATAATCAACAGCCTCAGCACAAGTAGAAAAGTCAGCCAGCGGACGGATAAAGAGCTAAGGTCTGTGAATCGAGGCCAATCTGCCTTGTCTAAAACCCAGCGTGGGGCCGGGACTGTGGCTCAGAGTTCACAGATTGTAATAAAATCGGAAAGTGGTCACTACCGTGTAAATCCGGTAGGACCCGCCAATTAAAATCAAGGAAAGAATTAGATGTACACAGAGAAAGATCGATAGCTGTAAAAGTCCCAGTAGGACTGTGGAAATGTGTAACATCCCAGAATTTAAAACCTCCAATCCCTCATCCTCAATAAAAGAACCGATTAAAACCCCACGAGGATTACTAGCACCTTCATCCCACAATGGGTGACGGCCGTTAAAATCTCCCAACAAAGGAAAGGCGGAGTCAGCTGACGCACCAGGCCGTCAAGCTCACCCCTGGAGACAGGAAGCCGAGGAGGAGATATAAACTGCAATAGTGTAGGATCGTCCCATAAAAACCTTAACAGCAACCACCTAAAGGTGAGAGTTGAGTTGCAAGGGGACAATAGGTATGTCTTGAAGGACTAGGATAGCTGTGCCACCGTGGTGGCCTTGTTCGAGGAAAGGAGTGCTAAAAAAAGGCACGATAGCCATGAGGACTAGAATAAGTACTATCACCAAGCATAGTCTCTTGCAGAGCTACACAGGCTGGAGAGAACTCCGACAGTAAAGCTCGGAGTTCCCCCTACGAGGCACGAAGGCCTCTACAGTTCCACTGTAGAAGCTTGAAGATGACTATTTGGATGCAGTGGACGGACGAGCCTTTTGAAGCTGCCCATGACTGACCTGACTAGAAAGAATCAAACGACGAGAAAACACCAGGAGTTGAGATGTGCCGGGTCGTTGGACCGCAGCCTTTCGGCCTATCGGTGGGTGATGCGAACCATCATCACTTCTACCAGTCCTTGGAGGACGAGGATCAGGCAGGACTGCACTTTCCGACACAGTGGGTCCACGAGGGACGGCTGTGACAATATCATCGGACGTCTCCATGCTAAGACCGTCCTCAACACAAGATGCCCGATCTGAGACAGAGGGCGTCACAGAAGGCTGGACAAAAACAACTGGAGCTACCATTGCAGAGCAGTCCCTGGAGGACTCACGGTCATGTGCACCGGGAGAAACTTTATATTGTTTAGGCTGAGCTAAATCGATTGACTCCGCAGAGCTGCGGTGCCGTTTGGTCAGGCCCTTCAAAGGCTTAGGAGATACAGGTTGATTATTTCTAGTCAGGTGAGCCACGGGCAGCCCATTCAAAAGGCTCGCCCGTCCACTGCACCTAAATAGTCATCTTCAAGCTTCTACAGTGGAACTGTAGAGGCCTTCGCGCCTCGTGGGGGGAACTCCGAGCTTTATTGTCGGAGTTCTCTCCAGCCTGTGTAGCTTTACAAGAGACTATGCTAGGTGATAGTACTTATTCTAGTCCTCCTGGCTATCGTGCCTTTTTTAGCACTCCTTTCCCTGACCAGGACCACCACGGTGGCACAGCTATCCTAGTCCGTCAAGACATACCTGTTGTCCCCTTGCAACTCAACTCTCCCCTTCAGGTGGTTGCTGTTATGGTTTTTCTGGGACGATCCTACACTATTTGTACTTTATATCTCCCTCCTCGGCTTCCTGTCTCCAGGGGTGAGCTTGACGGCCTGGTGCGTCAGCTGACTCCGCCTTTCCTCTTGTTGGGAGATTTTAATGGCCGTCACCCATTGTGGGATGAAGGTGCTAGTAATCCTCGTGGGTTTTAAGCGGTTATTTTATTAAGGATGAGGGATTGGAGATTTAAAATTCTGGGGATGTCACACATTTCCATAGTCCTACTGGGACTTTTACAGCTATCGATCTTTCTATTTGTACATCTAATTCTTTCCTTGATTTTAATTGGCGGGTCCTACCGGATTTACACGGTAGTGACCACTTTCCTATTTTATTGGAATCTGTGAACTCTGAGCCACAGTCCCGGCCCCCACGCTGGGTTTTAGACAAGGCAGATTGGCCTCGATTCACAGACCTTAGCTCTTTTATCCGTCCGTTGGTGGACTTTTCTACTTGTGCTGAGGCTGTTGATTATTTTACCGATTTTTTACATTCAGCAGCGCTTCAAACAATCCCTAGGACGTCCGGTCGCTTTACTAAGCGTCCCGTTCCTTGGTGGAACGCAGCATGCACTAAAGCTGTGCAAGAGAAACGGGCGGCTTTCTCCCGTCTCCGGCGACATCGTGGGGACCCGCAGTGCCTGGAAGCTTTTCGGCGCTGCCGAGCTCGGGCCCGCCGCATTTTGAAAGAGGCACAAAGAGCCTCTTGGAAAGCTTATGTGTCTTCCATTAATGCCCACACCCCTCTTACGGATGTCTTTAGCAAAGTCCGCCGAATTGCTGGGAAGTATTCTGCTCCTCCCCCACCAGTTTTGTTGTCTGCTGGGCGAAAGGTGGCAGACCCTAGGACTGTTGCCGACCTCTTCGCGGAGCACTTTGCCAGTGTTTCCTGGAGGCAACCTGCAGCCCTGGCCACACGTCACCGCCAGAGAATGGAATCTCTCGGCATAAATTTTTCTTCCGCTGGAGGAGAGTCTTATAATGTCCCTTTCTCTGCTTCCGAGTTGCGGACTGCTTTGTCTCAGTGTCATGACTCTTCTCCTGGTCCAGACGACATTACTTATGCCTTTTTGCGTCACATGTCTGACCGTGCTTTTAACTTTTAAATCTTTATAATATGATTTGGCATACCGGTGACTTTTCATCTTCTTGGGCTGTGGCAGTGGTTCTCCCATTTCCGAAGCCTGGGAAAGATAATCTCCAGGCTACGAACTACCGTCCTATATCTTTGACATCCTGCATTTGTAAAGTGTTAGAAAAGATGGTAAATGTAAGACTCATGTGGTACTTGGAGAGGGGGAAGTACTTGTCATCGGTACAATACGGCTTCCGAAAGATGAGGTCTACTACTATGCTCTTTTATCCCTAGAGTCTTCCATTTGTGAGGCCTTCGCTAATCACCACCATCAAGTAACAGTGTTTTTTGACCTGGAGAAGGCCTACGACACGGCTTGGTGTCATGGCATTTTACAGTCTTTGTTTAATTTTATCCAGCAGTTTTTATCCAGACGTTTTTTACGGTTTCGAGTGGGAAGTGTTCTCTCTGAGGCTACAGCTCTAAATGATGGCGTTCCACAGGGAAGTATTTTTAGTGTTACATTATTCGCAGTCGCCATAAATGGTGTTATTGATACTCTCCCAGATGGCATTCACAGCTCCTTATATGTTGATGATTTATGTATTTCATTTGCTGCTGCTAGGATGTCACTGATTGAGTGCAAGCTCCAACTGGCGATCAATAGGGTGTCCAGTTGGGCCAACATGAACGGTTTTCGATTCTCCACCTCCAAGACCATAGCCATGCATTTTTGTCGCAACCGTGGTGTCCATCCAGACCCAGATTTATACCTCGCCAATAGACGCATCTCATGTGTGGAGGCCACTCGATATCTTGGCCTATTGTTTGACAACCGTCTTACTTGGGTTCCCCATTTCCGTTCTCTTAAAGCGTCCTGCAGGACGGCACTATCCCTTCTTCGGGTTTTAAGTCACACCTCTTGGGGTGCGGACAGGGACACGTTGCTGCTGCTTCACCGTACACTCATACTTCCGAAGCTGGAATACGGCTCTGAGATCTACTCATCCGCAACGGATGCACGACTACACACGCTTGATCCCGTGCATCATGCTGGGGTCCGCTTGGCTACGGGTGCATTTCGGACATCTCCAATAACTAACCTTCTATTGGATGCTGGTTTCTGGCCGCTCGACCTCCGGCGCCAGTCTTCGATGCTCCGGTGTTGGTTTCGCACTCACTGTCTTCCTGATTCTGTCCCTTGTCTGTCAATATTGCGGGACTCGCGTTCGCAGGCGTATGTCACTCGACCGAGTCTACCTAAACCTTTTGGCCTTCGAGTGGCAAATCTTATGGTGGACTTATCTATCGACCCCACTCCTGTCCTCTCTTTCCGGCTCCCACGAGTTGGTTATTGGCAGCTTCCTGTTGTGTCATTATGCCCTCCTACCACTGATGGCAAGAAGGATTTTCCACCAGCTCTGTCCCACTCACGGTTTTTAGAACACTTTTTTACTCATTCTGATGATATTCCCGTTTTTACTGATGGTTCCAAATCCGACGCAGGCGTTGGGTTTAGTGTGGTTTTCCCCTCTTTTTATCGGTCTGGCAGCCTTCCTTCGGTAGCCTCCGTCTTTACTGCGGAGCTGTCTGCCATAGTCCTAGCTTTACAGATCATTTTTACTCTCCCGGTTTCGTCTTTTACAATTTTTAGTGACTCTCGCAGTGCTCTTACTGCTCTCTCTTTATTTCCCTTCACCCATTGGTTTTATCAGCCCTGGAGTGGCTCTATATACTCACGAGAAGAGGATATCGTGTTGGGTTCTGTTGGGTCCCTGGTCACGTTGGTGTTCCAGGGAATGAACACGCAGACCGCCTCGCTAAAGAGGCAGGAAGTCGCGCTTCATCTCCTTCCCATGTTCCGTTTCGAGATGTATTTCATGCAATTCGTGTGGCGATTGCAGCAATTTGGCAGAGTAGATGGCTAATGGGGTTCGCAACCTCGAAAATGGGAGAGATTACTACTTCCACACTCCCTCAATGGACTTACACCCATGTCTGGGATAACCGTGCACAGACTTTATAGGCGCGACTTCGTATAGGTCACATGTACCTTACACAAAGGTACCTCTTGACCAGGGACCCACAACCTTACTGTGATGACTGCTTGGTGCCGCTCACTGTGCGGCACCTTTTGGTAGAGTGCCGTAGTTTGATCGAGTTATGACACCGCTACCTCTACCGCTGTCACAGTAGAGATAGCGGTGTCTATTATATCTCAAAGGTCCTTGGATCAGAGTGCCTGGCCCAGGGCCATGACATTTTAAGGTTTTGGGAGAAGCAGGCCTTCTCCCAAAGCTGTGAAGTTTATTTGATTTTATTCTATGTATTTTAATGTTTTATATGGTTTTACAGTTTTTTTTAGTTCTTACCTTTTTACTTGTTTTGTTTTTAATTACTTTTACTTAGTTTTTTAGATACACGTTAGTGGCAGTCAATTTATAGTAGCGGCGCCAAATGACCTTAGCCGTTGCGGCGCCTTATTTTAAAATCCATCCATCCATCCCCATTCTTCATGCCCTATGGAGACGCACCCTCTCTCCCCTTCCATGTATGCAATGTGAAGCAGTTTCTTATGCACTAGTGCACATAAAGCCATGCACAAGCCACCTGCAAAAAATGGAATAGACATTGGGTATTATTGCAGTTTCAATTAATACACCACACGTAACTATACACATTCTCACGGTCTACATCACACTTCTACGAGCATTTCTAACCCCATTTTACCCTATCGGAAATTAGAAATAACTTCAGGACACAAGCCTTCAAATGTGCAGTTTTCTCTAAGTCCCGCAAGCTGCGGCGAGTCACAGAGCTCCATCACACTCGGAAATGAGCAGTACACTGACTTGCATTTGTTTATAGCTGGGTTTTGTCGGTAACTGCTGAATAGGATTCTTATTGTGTCTATAGTTCTTTTGTCCAATGACGTGCCACCACCTCAACACCACGACCTGCGCCAATGGGAATTTGCTATATGTATTCATAGGCGGGGCACAGCTGGGCAGACAGGTGCACAGAGACATCTGTGTGCGCAGTTCAGTCATGGCCACCAGTGACACTAGTTGTAAATGTTGCGAATTTGATTACTGGGAAATCATCGCTCCTGCGATGCAAGTCAGTGTACAATCTAGAAGAAGACCAGCCAGGACCTTCATTCTTTTGTTAAGGTATTGTGAGGAGGAGTATTGGTAGAGGTAGGGCATATAGTGTGAAGCTATAAGAAAACCGGTGTGAGGGGGAGGGAAGGATACGGGGAGGGAGGATACGGTAGGTTAGGTTTATGTTAGGGTTAGGTTAGGTTACATTAGGTTAGGTTTATGTTAGGGTTAGGTTAGTGTTGTAGGTGTGTAGGGGGGTCCAGGCTAGGTTAGGTTACGTTAGGTTAGGTTTATGTTGGGTTAGGTTAGTGTTGTAGGGAGGGGTCCGGGGGGTCACAGCCCCCTCCGGTTAGGTTAGGTTACGTTACGTTAGGTTTTTGTCCTTAGATTTTTTGGATCACCATATCTCGCCTCTTTTGGCCACCCCCCCCTAAAACTCCCGATTCCCAACAGTCCCCCAAAGCTTGTTGGGAGGAGGATGGGGGAGGGAAGAGGTTATTATGTTAGGTTAGGATAATTTCAGTGAAAAGTACTCATGAATTTTGTGATTTTCCCCTTTTTCCTCTTAAAATGGATATTTATTCCTTAGATTTTTCGGCAAAAATGAGGCAAAAATTGCCTCATTTTTGCTTTCCCCACCCAAAAACCCCGCTTTCCCAGGAGGTCCCCAAGCTTGTTAGACTTAGGGAAAAAGAAATCTAAGATAGGGTGTATTGGCTCAAACTGCAAATTTACCGAAATCTGTTAAGGAACAGTAAAATAAGTACCTTAAAAAAAAAAAAAGTAAAAATCTTAGGTTTTCGTAAGGATTCTTTCAAAAACTGCACTTTTTTTCATTTCATCTCATGCAGTCATGCACCTATTTGGATTAGGAAGGTAAGACTATGTCATAGTATGTGGGGATAGTTAGTACTATGTGATTTTTTGGGCCTATAATCATGCTCCTATCTATTCAACATCAGCAGAAAAGTTTTTTTTTTTTTTTTTTTTTTTTGTCAAATGCGTCTGCATAGGGCAAGTGCGTCTCCACTGGTACACATACCCTACAAGGGCTTGCCAAAATACTCACAAAATTACGAAGTGGAGATGGCGGCAGGTGTGACCTCTGAGCGGTTTGGAGTGTAAGGATTATATAAAGATGCGGCCTCTTGAAGGAACAAGTGCAAACGCTTGTTGGAGTCTGGAGTGGCCCTAAGAAACATTGACCTTGCTAGATAGCCTGCGAAGTGCTTCTTTCTCCGTCCATAGAGAGGCACTTTACTTTTTGCCTCCCTCCACAACCGCTCGATGTTGTTTGTGTGTGTGTGTGTGTCTGTTATTTGTGTCCATAAAGTTGACAGAGTGGTTCACAGTTAGGTGTTGGTAACCTTCGTCCTCTAAGCAAATATAACCTTTCCAGCAATCAGAAATTATGGTGGTGCCAGGGAGAATACGATCTTTAATAACGCCAAGGAGCGTGCTGCCTGTCTCGCTGCGCAACGGGATCCATGAAGCACTCACGTGTCACGACTCGACACACGCCGCCAAACACCCACTGTCCTTCCACTAACCTCCCAACGTTATATTTTCTTTTTCCGAACTTGCTCTCGTCTATTTCAACAATTTTTCCTGCACCACCAATTTGTCCATTCCTCTTCACATACCACTCGATCAGCACCTCGCGGCAAAAACTAGCCCAGTCACAAATGCCCTTAATTGTCATTAATTTTGAGTTCACTCCTAACGAAGACGTACGAAAAACACTCACGCACGTAAGCGTTCAGGAATACCAAAATAGTTTCAATGTATAAGCGCATTGTCAAAAAAAAGGTATTCTTAAAAACACTTTGCTGTCAGGAACAGTTTTCTTCTTGTGCCCTTTACCACTTTTCTTCTGGCATCTCCACAATTTTTTGTTAGAATCCAGCACAACCGCCTTTCCGCACACTTCACACTTTTTTTTCTTTTAAAATAAGTCACATAAGTCCTTGTTTTTCCCGAGAACCGCAAGCAAAAGTCAATTAGTCCAATATCACAATCTTCACACCTGCTGTCTGCCGCCATCACGTCAACCATTCTGATCATGAAGCAGATAGCCACCTAGCGGGTCAGGTGATTTGATACGTCACACTGAGTGCGCAACAGGTCCACACGTTCCGTGACAACGTCACGCCTTGTGATCAATGACTATATATCAAAAACCCTAAACAAGAAAGACTGGAAAGCACCAAAATCAGGTGAAGAAAAGGCTAACTGCTTACTCTCATGTAGTCATTTGGCCAACACAAGAGGACATCACCATCGCATGGACTAAAAATAGGCGAAACGAGTGGCGCAATGTAAATAAATAGAAACCTTCATACATAAGTCTTTAAATAGCTAATATCTTGTATTAGAACATTTTTACCAATGATTAAATACATTTTGGTTGACCCATATGTACTTATTTCCGAAGAAAAAATATCAGTAAAGTAGACAGAACAGTTAGCATCCACGGCCCGTGGCTGGCAGGTGTGCATTTTCCTCACTCTATTCTGTATCAACAAAGTCCCTGCGAAAAAGAGGAGTGCTGAGGCCATCCATGAGGAGCACACCTTCACGTCCTCTCCTGTGGATAGCCAGGGAAACTATTATTCATGTGAAGAATGTAAAACTTCCTGTTGGTGGAGCGGAGAAGTTCTGTCTCACCGCTGCCGCTGACCACATGGCCTCCCTTGACCTGACCAGACACAAGGAAATTTCTACCTTATAAATGGACTTACATAAATTGCCATTTCATGGTATCTGATTAATACGTTTATGAAATTTGGTTGTGAACTGAATTTATGAGCACATTCTGTGCATGTATGTTCAGGGAAATTATTTTATCATGGTATATTTTGCTTATTAGATGTGATGTTAGAAGTGAAGGCCAGTAATTGTTGCTATGATTTTTGGAGTCATGATTGGTGGTGTGGATAGTGCATACCTATTCTTATTGCTATGTTTACGATTTTTTTTTTTTTTTTTCAGATTCGTGTGTATGCATGTGAAACTTAAGTAAAGTTCATCCTTTACATGTGGAATATGAAACATTGTTCGGATTCATGTGACATATTTCAATCTATAATTTGAATGGCTATATACATATAATGATACGGCGTTTAAGGTACACTGTAGGGTTATTCTTCTGTGCAGAACCACCTCTTTCTTTGAAATGTTGCACCTCGAAATGGTAATGTATTCCCTCTGGGGTTATACTTACTGAACATAAGTAGTAATTATATATATATATATATATATATATATATATATATATATATATATATATATATATATATATATATATATATTTTTTTTTTTTTTTTTTTATGGGGAGCGCTGTTCAGCTTCGCCCATTAATGGCGCAGGCAATTTTATTTATAGTGGTACCCATATTAGGGCCCATATCACCCCCGAAGCTCATCTTGGGTGTAACCACCTAGAACCTGGGTATCATGGTGACATGTAGGTAACTTTAAACCACTCGACATATGACAAAGTGTTTAAGGCTGTACGTGGTGGGATTCGAACCTACGGGTGGACGTCTGCCCGATCCCACGCTCATCACTTTATCCACTATGTATTAACAAAGTTCCTTTAATTTCTCAGGTGTTGGAAGTATTTTGAATCATGTAGGTAGACATGACAGCATTTTATAGTGTTTTGCTAGCTGGTTATGCTTATATTTTGTGTCAACAATTTAGCATGTGCTTGTATTTTCTTTAGAGTATTGTTTGTGCTTAATGTAAATGATATATAATAATAATAATAATCAACTTTCTTTGATGTGACAAGACGTAATGATGCACTGACTGGTAGATGCTTTACCTAACTCATGCATGTGTCTGACTGCTTTTATTGCTTTATATATATTTTTTTCTTCTACATTGGAGATGTAAATCTGCGTTGCATAACAAAATATGCCTTGTGCTTCATAAGGTTAATGCACTTTGCTTTCATTGTATATCAAAGGGGCAAATATTGTCAAAGTAATGGCATTTCTGATACAAGTACAGCATGTATCAACTCCATAAACAAGCATTGCTATATATGCACGTTATACCATGGCATCAATAGCATGCTTATGTCTGTGTTGTCACTCATCATTTGTGTTTTCTGACCTTTTGTCATGACTAACGCACCCTTTGTTTGTTTTCTTGTCTACTTTACCTTCAATGATATTTTTGTCAGTTCTTAATTTCAATGTTCTCTGAACATTAAAATTAATGTTCTCTGAAAATGTTTTCAGTGATGCGTTTCTTAACATTGAATCTATTTTTTTTTTTCAGATTATTTTTATCATATGGCTTGTGGCAATAAAGTTTGGAACCTGACCGTTTTTATTTTTCTTATTTTCTACACACACACACACACACACACACACACGAGTGTGTAAATAAGTGAGAACCTCTCTCTCTCTCTCTCTCTCTCTCTCTCTCTCTCTCTCTCTCTCTCTCTCTCTCTCTATATATATATATATATATATATATATATATATATATATATATATATATATACACACACACACACGTAATGATAATAGTAATACTGGCTATATCTGACAGCTCAGAGTTAGTGCTTTGTTCACACGATAGATGGCGCGCGAAAAAAAAAATTCTGGTGGCATTTGGTAACTGTTTGGCGTCAAAGTTTTGTATATGTTGAATGCCAAGATTTCCAGTCTTTTTTCTGTACTGTTTTTGCTATATATATTGGAAATTGCTTGTGATTGGCAGCTTTGACCACGTTATACTACGTCACAGTACCTGCATGCTCACCAACATATGAACACACGCATAACGAGTTTCGTCCTCCCCGTTAAGTCCGAAGGACGTCATAATTATTACTCTCCGTGTTTACATGAGTTGCAGCCCCTACAAGAGGAAATCAGAAGTGATTTGGAGTAAACACGCCTACTCAGTGGCTACTGAGGGAGGTCTAGGCCCGTTTTGCCAGCCAGAAACAAGCCAGGAGAAGACAGAAAATAAGCGTCCGTGCCTGGGTTTGGTGGTCCCCCCCCCCCCCCCAAAGCCTGCTGCTTCCCACGTGGGCCCAGCACAAAGGACTATCCTCGTCGCAGGCACTGTTGAGGTGGAGGTAGGCGTAGCAGCCCTAGAGGACATGGAGATTGTTGAGGAGCCTCGTCCTGCACCATCTGGCAAGGAAAAACACCAGGAAAATGCTTCTGCTGACCAGATTCCCTGTCGAGATGTATGTACCTGCCCCGGCCACCTCGGACCGTAAACAAAGGCGTCGTCTGTTCTTCCCTGTTGGCCATGGGAAGACAGCAAGTGCTCTCCCGGGACACCGCGCTGACCACACCTCTTCCCCACTCTCCTGTACAAGGCAACAGCTCGCCGGTTCGCCCGCTGCTTGAGCTGCTCTGCCTTCCTTTGTGTCCCGGTGTGAGACGGCTAACCTCTCTCTCTCTCTCGAGGTAACATATGAGAAAGAAAAATTGCCACGACGAGTTCCCGCGATGGAAGCGGACGTCGACATGCGGGACTCCATCTCTCCGGGCAAGCGTGGGCAGCCGGATACACCCCCTGATGACATCCCGGAAAGGTCCCGCTGCTGCACTGCCCAAGATCATCCCCAAGCTCCGGACGAGTACGTTAAGGCCTCGTTCCTGCTCTGAGGTACGGAAGGGGGGCGTCTTTTCGCCAACCCGGCCAAGGTCTCTCGTGTCCTCCACGACTCCGCCTTCGGGAAATACATCCTCGAGGGGGAGACTCGATCCCTAGGGAATGGCTCATCCCTGATAGTGGCGGTGTGGGCCCACACCCTCCCCAAGGTCCCCATGCTACAGTCGCCCTCCTTCACCCTAGGTGAGTGGCCTGTTACCTGTCGCAGAGCAGACCGGGACAGCGGTACCTACCACTACGCCAAGGTGGGGCCCCTGGCGGACGACACCACCCTTGAGGAGGTCCGGGATGGCTTCCGTGTCCTGGAGGGCAATGAGGTGGTGGAACTCACCTGGCTTCCACCCCACAGCCTGCCACGCTTCGCCACAAGGAAGTGGCTCAGACTCAAGGTGAGAGGTTCCCCACCCAGTAAGGTAGCCATCGATCAGCTGGTGTTCTACCCACGCCCCATTCTCCTCTCCCTCCTGCGCTGCCCAGGGTGCCTTATGTTAGGGTACTCCATCAACACCTGCAGGTCCTCGGTCTGCTGTGCCCGTTGCAGTGGCCCCCACCCCTCCCGAAAAGGCGACAAGGACGAGGTATGTGGCAAGCCCTTCCACTGTTTCCAGTGTCGGGGTTCCCATGGGCCCTGGTCACTTCATTGCCCCCATAACCTCCATGCCCAGCAGTTGTACACCCGCCTGGCGAGTGAAGGCAAACCCCTCCCTGAAATTAACAAGCAGCTGAGGGCCCTCCAGTTGCCCCGACCACAGCGACGGACTCCTACAACAGCCACCCCTTCTCCTACCATCCCAACCCACTCGGCTGCTCAGGTTGTTGAGCCGGGGTGTTCCTTCGCCTCTGTTGTCACAGGGAACAGGTATGCTGCTCTCCAAGACCTACCCATTGAAGCTGCTAATGTCGCCCAGGAAGAGGACACCATGCCCACTCCTCACATCCCTACACCACCTGCTACCCATGTTGCCCACCATCGGAGGAAGCCAGGTAGGCGTTCGGGTGTACAGCCTCCTCCGCCCACCCCGATACCTGATGCTGAGCCTGGGCTCCTGCCTGTCACGGTTGAGGCCGAGGTCCACCACCCTCCCAGGAATGCTCGTCACCCACAGACACCCCACCATCACCCTCGTCAAGCACCTGGCCAGTATTCTAGCCTACCTCCACCTTCTCGACCCTCCTCTCCACCCCAGGACTCCACCATTCCTACAGCCACTGTCAGTACTTCTCCTCTGTATCTGAGCTCCTCCCCAGCATCCTCGACCTCCTTT
The DNA here is from genome assembly GCF_017591435.1 of Portunus trituberculatus. NCBI lineage: Eukaryota > Metazoa > Arthropoda > Malacostraca > Decapoda > Portunidae > Portunus > Portunus trituberculatus. Next base: position 4,194,894 of record NC_059272.1, on the reverse strand, counting down.
GGCATGGCTACCACCTCTACCAGAAAGGAGTGTCTTTCCCGGACATTATCACCACCCTCTGGCCCTCTGTCTCCACAATCCTGACTACTTTCTTCCCATAATGGCCCTCTCCTTTATGTTGTGGAACGCCCGATCCCTTCTCCGCAAAACGCAGGAACTAGAAACCCATTTAGATGACACCCTCCCATCTGTGGTCGGCATATGTGAGACCTGGCTTCCCCTCATCTTTTCTCTCCTTTCCGGGATACAACATCATCTGCAAAGATCGTGGTCAAGGACGTGGAGGAGGTGTCCTTCTCGCCATCCATGACTCCCTCGTCTCATCGCCTCTCCCTATCCCTCAGTCTCAAGATGGGCGTCTGGAGGTTGTTAGAGCCAAGGTTGGACTTGGTGGTGGCTGGCTCACGGTGGCAGTCTGCTACAATCCTGGGGGTACAGCTGGCCACCGAGAGTTTATGCACTACTTCTCCACCCTGCAGCCTCCAGTGCTTATAATGGGGGACTTTAACGCCCATCATACATGTTGGGAGCCTGACCTGTCACCTCAACACCACAACACCTCTGGCAATGCTCTCTTCCAAGCCTTGTTAGATTTAACACATGTCTCCCTCCTCAGCCTTCCCGGACTAGCGACCAGGTTTCATCCCCATACTGGTGCCGCCTCGGTGCTCGACCTGTTCCTTGGAGACCCTACCTTCAAGGACTCCACCTTCTGCACTGGACCTTACATGGGCAGCGACCACCTCCCTCTCCTCGCCTTTCTCCCACAAGTCTCCCCACAGCCCCAACCTGGCTGCATGCCTCGCTGGAGGCTCAATTCTTCTGGCTGGCCCCAGTACGTGGCTGCGCTTCCCTCCTCACTGGACACCCAACATCTTCCCCTGGATGAAGCCGCAACAACCATTGCTGGGGTGCTGTCCGAGGCTGGCACAGCTTTCTTTCCACTCATCACCCGTCATTGTCCACGCTGCCCTGGGAAGCCCTGGTGGGATGCAGCCTGTGCGCAGGCAGTACAGGACCGTCGCCAGGCTTGGAATCAGTGGCGTAGGACCCCCACTATCCAGGCTGGCCGTGCTTACCGCCGCCTGGACGCCATCTGTGCCAAGACCATCCTCAAGGCAAAGCGAAATGCATGGGACCTGCACTGCTCCACTCTCTCCTTCCGCTCCTCTCCCAAGAGTACCATGTCCTTTCTCCGCTCCATGGAGGGCAAGTTGGTATCTCAGAACATCCCATTTTCTGATGATGATTCTACCCCACTGGCTGACCCTGAAAAAGCAAAAATCTTGTCAGAACACTTCCACCTCAAGATTGGTTTACCTCCTCCTCTTCGTCCGCCTCCAACCCTTACTTCAGTTATTGAAACTGCCGTCTCCTCTCCAGCTCTCCCATCCCTTGCTCAACCATTCAAGCCTCATGAACTCTCCTCAGCCTTAGCTACATTAAAACCCGGTAAGGCGCCAGGCCTTGATAAAGTCCCATACGACTTCATCCGCCACCTCACCCCACCCCTACGTGCCTGCCTCCTTCAACTATACAACAGCAGCTGGCAATCGGGCAGTTTCCATCCACCTGGAAACCCGCCATCCTCATCCCCATCCACAAGCCTGGAAAGGACCCTACACTCCCTTCAGCATACAGGCCCATCAGCCTCCTCTCCTGCATTGGGAAGCTGCTGGAGAGGTTAGTCAACACCCGCCTCACCTGGTGGTTAGAAGCTAACAACAAGCTAGCAGAGGAGCAATGTGGCTTCCGCCCTCACCGGAGTACCCTGGATGTGCTGGGGCAAATTGAGTATCACATCTGTGACACTTACCGCCAACGTCAAGTCATGATGGCCCTCTTCCTTGACCTGGAGGGAGCATTTGATTCTGCACCACATGAGGGCATCCTGTACAAGCTGGCACTCATGGGCATCACTGGCACCACCCTTGCCTGGGTGCGCGACTTCCTCACCGGTCGCTCATTCCAAGTGGCTGTTGGTGCATCACTGTCACCTTCCCAAGGAATTCATCGTGGCGTACCTCAGGGATCCATTCTTAGCCCCCTTCTGTTCAATGTTCTTCTCTCTGACCTACAGGTTCCTACCCACTCTCACCTTCTCCTCTATGCTGATGACATTACCATCGTCAGTCGAGCACCCACACTCTCCGAGGCTGCAGGAGGCTGCCACTGCCTTGGGTGCATGGATGACAACCTGGGGGCTACAAGTCAGTGCCTCAAAGAGCTCTCTCATGTGTTTTACCATGAAAAGCTTCCAACTCCACCTACCGTCAACTTAAGTGGGGAGGCTGTTCCATACTCAACCTCACACACCCTCCTCGGACTGCGGCTGGATGGCCCTCGCCTCTCCTGGGTAAATCACATCAGTTACCTCCGCACCTCCTGCAACAAACGCCTGGATGTGATGAAGCGAATAGCTGGCATCCGCTGGGGAGCCAGTCGTGACCTGCTCCTCCACTACTATAAGACCACCATCAGGGCCAAAATGCAGTATGCCAGCTGCTTCTATGGGTCAGCTGCCTACTCCAACCTCCTCAAGCTTGACCCCATTCAGAACGCTGCCTTGAGGATCTCTATGGGGCCATGAGATCCTCCCAGTTGTTTCTCTACAAGCAGAGAGTGGTATTCCTCCACTGTCCACCCACAGACGGATGACCTTGTGCCAACAATACTACAGGATACTGGGCCTGCCTGCCTCCCACCCCCTCTCTACCCTCCACTCCAACTCAGGGGTGGATCAGCAAGCTCCTGTATGGCTCCCCGCTGCCCGTCAGCCACTAATAGTGCGTGCCCTGCTCAGCCTAACCATTCTCCACTTACCACCACCACCTCCACAGCCTGTCAATCCCTACTCACCTTTTCCTTCATGGCTGGACGTCACCCATAATTTTGCTCTCCACGTTCCTGGGCTTCCTCCCAAACCATCTGTGAGTGGATTAGCAGCAGCCCACTTCCAACAGCTGGACCGGTCCATTTATCACCACCACCTCAAGATCTACACGGACGGCTCCAGAGATGCTTCCCTGCCCTCCTCGGCAGCAGCTATATATGACGCCAGTACAGCTATCTGTAAGACATGGAGGCTTCCTGAGTACACAGATGTCCTTACCACGGAGCTCTTTGCCCTTCTCCAGGCCCTCATCTACCTCCGCACCTCTCACCCGAAGTCCATGGTGGTAATTTACACCGACTCCCGCTCATCTCTCTCTCTCCTCCTGTCCCGGCAGCCATCCTCCGCCACAACCCTCGTCCACTCCATCCAGAACACCTTCCTCCATCTCCTGAACACTGGGTGGGATATCACCTTCCAGTGGGTGCCTTCCCACAGCATCCGGGGAATGAGGTGGTGGATGCTGCTGCCAAGATGGCCTTAACCCATGTAAACATTACCCCCCTACCCCTCCAGCTTCATTCTGCCAAACGGCTCATATCTCGCCTCTGCCACTCATCCTGGGACTCTTCACTCAACAACGCACTCCGAGTCACCTCTATGGGCCTTTACCGTAGCGACTCATCTCCACAGCCTTGGGTCAGGAAACAGTCCCGCATCCTAGATGTAGCACTCACCCGCCTCCGTCTGGGCCACACAAGACTCACAGCACACCTGCATCGCCTTGGTCTATCACCGGACCCCTACTGCCCCTGGTGCAGGACGGTCGAGGAAACCATCGAACACTTCCTCTTACACTGCCCCCGCTTCCACTCCCACCGTGTTGTGCTTCGTGATCACCTTGCTGCCTTGGGTGTGTCTACCTTTGACCTGCCCACCCTGCTGGCGGCGGCAGGCGTTTACTCCTCACACCAAGCTGCGGTTATCCGCCTCACCTGCGTCTTCCTGAAGAAGTGTGGACAACTACCCCGCCTGTGATCACCTCACAGGTCGCCACCAGGGCTCATAGCATCTGTGGGATCGTCGAAGCCCGAAAACAACAACAACAACAACAACAAGACAGCCATTGAGCTTTTCAGCTGGTTTGCTGCCCTGCTGAAACAACACCCAGACCTGCACCCACTCTACAAGGAGGGACGGAACCAGCCCTATATAACGGTCAGTACTGACTCCTCCTTTTACGCCACCCTGTTGAGTGAGGGCTTTCTGGGCCTGGTTATGGAGTGCCCTGGCGAGGAGGGCACTCACCCTGTTATTATCCATGGAGTGGCGACCCACATCAATGTCAACCTGATAGAGGTACCAGCTGGATTAGTACACACAATTAGTAGGCACAATTAGTTGGATGCTATGCACGGGCTCTGACTCTCTAAAGGGATCACTGACCCCACTGTATCATGATCCTCACACTCCTACAACACCATACCTCAGGAAGATCTTGGGAGTACTGACAAGTGTAGGTGTAGCTGAGGCTTGTATTGAAGAAGTTATGTCACCGCTGCAACCCGCCTGGAACCCTCACCGTGTCAGTGTTGATATTCACTCACTGCATCAGCCCAAGAGGGACTGGCTCCCTCATGTGCTGCAAGACATGTTCATGACTGTAAGGGGTTTGCCCAGTAAAGGTTGAATTAGGACAATACTCTGTAGCTAGACGGCCACGACCCCTTTTGATTCTTTTATATAGACCCGGGTAATAAACTCACCACGGAAAATAACAATCAATATATTTTACAAACAACACCTAAGCAAAACACTCACACCCCAACTTTCACACAACCCTCATTCACACACAAACAATGGATGAGACAGCGTGACACTCCTGTGAGCAGGTGGTGGCAGAAGACGTAGATAGGGTCCTTATAGCCTCGCCGAGAGGTAGCTGGCGTTCACACAGGACAGGCCACACGTCCATCGTGGGCACAATCGGGACGACTCAGCTCCATGGGGCGTAGATAAGGTGACCACTAGCGGCAGCAGGCAGAAACCACGGTACCAGAAAGAGGAATCCATACGTGCAAGAGGGTCACAGGTATCCGAACCAAGGCACGGCGTAGGCCAGGTACGCCAGACGCTGCAGGTCGAATATGCGCTGGTAAGAGCCGGCAGACCCTCATGGAAGCTGTCAAAGGCACAGCCGTCACTTCACGCCCATGCACACAACATAACACACAACACATATTATACAACCATAACATACCCAAAAATGCTGTACAAAAAAAAATAATAGTATAAACGTCTTACCGAAGGGCAGGAGTGTGTGTGGATCAGAAGGAAGAGGCCTGAGTGACAAGCGTAGCGCCGGCGGAGGACCAGGACGGCTCCGGTCGAAGCTATGAGATGGCGATGCAAAGCTTCGAACACACGCACGCACGCACGCACTCACTCACTAACAACAACACTTGTTCACACACAATAGTTTGTTGGCAAGGGTTGTCCGGCAAAACACTGAACCCCTGACAATGACTAAATTGTCCAAGTACCCACATGTTCAAGCTATTCATGTTTATTGTGATGGGTCAGTCAATGGCAGCAGGTCTGGATGTGGGCTGTTCATCCGTGACTACATCTCTGCCAGTCTTTACGTTGACACTGAGGTTTCCAGGCGGCTCCCTGCACCCATGTCTTCCACTAGAGCAGAACTGTATGCTGTACTGGAGGCGCTCCACATTGTGGCGCCTCTCCATAAGAATGTATATTTCTTTACTGACAGTCAGGCTGCATTGTATGCCCTTCAATCCACCTCCCCCATGGACTGTGATCTAGTTAATAAGTGTCTTGATCTCATCCTTGCCCTAGAAGGTGCCGGTGCCACGGTCCATTTCATCTGGATACCCTCTCATGTGGGTATCCCGTTAAATGAAAAAGCACACCACCTTGCTCAGTGTGCCCTACAAGATGACACAGTGGACCCTGGCACTGAGTACACTCTGAGTTATATTAAGAGTAGCATTAAGGACTTTGTACAAAGTAGCATTAGTGATCAGTTGGAGCTTTGTTGCCATAGGGGCAGTAGCACTAGTCTTCACTATGCACATGTCTTCCAGAGCTGTGCTTACACCTATGGGAGACACACTGCATCACATAACGTTGGCAATGAGGCTCAGATTAGGCTACAAATACTTTTGGGAAGTCAGTGCTTCTCCTGGTGTGTGCTGTGTGCTGTGTGCTACACCAAGGGGACACACTCTGCATCACTATATCATGGAATGTCCTCTCATTGCTAAATTTAGGCCACAAGGTCAGCATGACTTGTACAGCCTCATTGACCATCTCCTAGACTCTGCCACCCTCAGGGATATACTCAGGGAATATCCTCAGTTTGCTCCCAGACTGTAGGATGTCTTAGGCAATAAGGTGTGCAATATGTGTATTTATTTATTGAAATACTTGTATTCTTGTTGTGTATACTGTCCAGAGTTATTTTTGTGATACTTTAACCTTAAGTCTTTGCCCAGGGGGTGGGTGGCAAGGCCCATCTTCCTCCTTTGTTGTAATTATTTATTAATTCAACAATAAATGTATCAATCAATCACACGCATAACTCTCCCAGATTTACCACGAGCCTCGTCGTTGTGGACTTAGATTTTGTGAGGCACCCACCAGACTTTGAGGGCTTGTGTAGGACACACTAAGGCCGTCCCCAAATAAAACTACAAGAAACGTGTTGTGCATTGTCGGGGCTTGGGGCACAGAAAGACAGGAGTGGCGTGATGGGGTTTATTGAAGATTACACTCTCCAAGGACAGGACAGCACGGGACAACTACTCTCCGTACCGTCTCAGTATACACTGGCCTGCCCGGGCCGTTTATACAGCAGAAATTGAGTGTTGCCACACACCCCCACACTCCCCCCCAATTACACAAGAAGCCCAAAGTGGTCAGTGTAATGGCAAAAACAGAAAATACAAGGGGGACAAAATAAATGAATACGTATTGTGGTCCATCGGTGTCAAACACTATGGGCATGCGACATTCACTGTACCACTTAAGGGATGGTCACCTAACACGTAGTCGTATAGGTGATGTGGCGCCCGTCTGGAGCGCTGGGCCCTTCCTTGACGGGGCGGAGTGGGATCAGGCGTCACAGCGACCCTGTCATCGGTTGCCTGAGCCTGCGGCTCGCCCGTGAGCGGTCGCAGATGTCGCCTGTTCCTGATGGTGGCACGCCCGCTGCCGTCCAGCCGCATCAAGTACTGCCTGGGTGCCGTAGTCTCCATTACGGTGCCTGCGCGGTCCCAGCGTCCACTGCTGGGGTTTTGGATGTGGGTCCGTTGACCAGGTGTGAGGGGCTTGAGGTTGTGGGCTATCTGGTTGTGCCGAGAAGCTGTGTTGTCTCCAGAGCAGGCCATGGCCCGTTCACGTTCCCGCAGCAGCCACGCCCACTGCTCGCTCACTTCATAGAGAGACGTGTCTACAGGTGTGGCGTCCCACAACTGGCGTCCTATGAGCAGTTGGCAGGGGAGGCTTCAGAGCCCTGCTGAGGGGTGTTGATATACTGCATGATGGCCCTTGCAGCGGCGTGGGTGTCCAGGGAGCCGTTCTGGGCAGTGTTGCCGCGTAGTAGTCTCTTCACACACTTGACTGCCGCCTCTGCGCGGCCGTTGGACTGGGTATAGTGTGTAGATGAAATCCTCAACCGCACACGCCAGGTGTTGAAGAAGCCCCTGGATTCCTGGCTGGTAAGGTTTGTCCCTCCGTCACACGACAGCTCCTCTGGGATGCCAAAGTGCCTGAACCATCGTCGAAAGATCGTGATCAGGCGTGCGCTGGTAGCATCGCCCGACAGATGCTCCATTTCGAGCCACCCCGAGAGCCTGTCGGCGAAGGCGATATAGGTGTGGCTGTCCAGTTGAAACAAGTCTGCCACCACTTGTTGGAATGGGTACTGCGGGGATGGGGTGGCAGGTGGGTCTCTGCAGGGCTAAAGGGGGCATGTGTATCGCATACTGCACATTGGCGCCTCTTCTGCTCCACATCTGGGTCAATCCCTGGCCAGTACACCGACTGCCTGGCCCTGCGTAGCATGGAGTCCCTGCCCTGGTGTCCCGCATGCAAGTTTGCAAGGACTGTGCGTCTGAGGGCTGCAGGCACGACCAGTCGCGGGTGTTTCTCATCATAGGTGTACAGGACAATGCTCCCCTGGGAGGAGAGGTGGCGCCGCATCCTGAAATACTGACGGAAGGTGGGCGGCTCCCAGTCCTTGCACTCAGTCCACCCATCATTGGCCACACATTCCTTCAAGAGCCGGTACTCCTCGTCCCACTTGGCTTCTTCCTCCACTTCACGTAGGTCTAACGACATGCCCTATCTCATCCTCGGCTGCAGCGACCGTAGCTGCAGTCATGGCTGCGCATACCAGCTCTTCCTCGTCCTCGTCAGACCCTTCTGGTTCACCTGACAGGAGGGTAGTGCGACAAGGCATCTGCCACGCAGTTAGTGTTGCCCTTCAGGTACTTGATGCGGAAGGTGAACATTAGCGTCTTCTCTTTTAGGTTGAGAAGCCGAGTATTGGCTATGTCCTTGAGTTCCTTGTCTCCAAAAATTCTTGTAAGAGCCTTGTGATCTGTGACGAACGTGAGGTTTTGCAGCCGAGGAGGAAGAGGCGTGCCTTCTTCAGGCACCAGGCGATGGCAAGTGTGTCTCCCTTGAGAGTGTTGTAGTTCCTCTCAGCTGCTGTGAGATGTCGGCTGCCATAGAGCACCAGCTTTCACCCGCCGGGGCAGCAAAGTGGCGACTTCTCAGAGACACTCACAGTACTGCTGCAAGATGACGAAGCCAATACCTTGTTGGCTTTAGTCAGTAAGGACTGCCGTTAGGCGTGATACGTCGTAGAAGTGCAATCCTCGGCTGCCAATCGCCCGATGGTTTCTTTTGCAAAGTTGACAAATGCTTCTAACTGCTTGTCCCAGTACACTGCCTTCCCACCCGGTTTCTTGAGTAGTTCCTGAAGGGTTCCATGACAGGGTGACCGCCAAGAAGGGTGCTACTTGATTGACGAGACTGAACCATGACCGAACATCAGTCAGTGTGGGCTGGGTGGGCATCTTGAAGTCGGTTATGCTGTTGATGAGGTCACGGCTCGGTTGGTACCTCTTCCAGCCCAGAAAGTAGCCGGCAAAGGTAATGCTCCTCCTGCAGAAGTGGAACTTGTCGGGCCGCAGGGTGACACCACTCTCCATGCACCTCTGAAGGAACTCATACGTGTGCCAGAGAAGGCGTCACTGATGCTGCTGTTGTGGAGTAGAGTGTCGTCCACGCACTTTAGCTTCCTGGGCACGTCAGTGATGGTGTCGTTGAAGCACTTTGTAAAAGCATTCTGCAAAGCGCAGTGGCCCATGGGGGTGCGGCAGTACCGGTAGCGTCCCCAAGGGTGATGAATGTTGTGAGCCTGCAACTCTCCTTGTCGAGGGGAACCTGGTGGTATCCCGAGTAGGCGTTTGCAACGGTCTTGAATGCGTGCTTGGGCATGCTAGAGACGAGGTCGAAGGGCGGTCTGGTGTGATGCGTCTCCTGAGGCTCGCACGGTTGAGGTGCTGAAAGTTGACCGTGTGACGGGGCCTTCCATCCTTTTTTGGCACTACCACCATTCTGGAGCACCACTCAGTAGGCTCACCTGCTAGTACTGCCTCGATGATGCCTTTGTCCACGTCGTCGTCCAGCTGACGCCGTACCTCATCAAAGAAGTGGAGCGGGACTGTGGCTGGGACGTGGGCAGCATGAGGGCATGCGTCGGGTCTTAGGTGGATGTGGTGAGGTAGACCCTTCATCTCAGGTAGCGGCGTGTGTCCCATGGCGAACACAGTGCGCCCGAAGTGCTCTAAGAACCATTTCTCTAGGCGGTCGACGTTCTCCTCTACAAGCTCGTGGGGTGGCAATTCCGGGCGGAGTGAGGCTCGTGGAGTGTCCGTTGCCTTAACAGCGCACAAACTGGTGGGCGCTAGAGGGCGCGGGAAGGTGTGATGGACAAGGCGAAGGGGAGCTTCAAGTGTTGAGTGGGCGGACGGGCGTTACCCTGGGGGGTGAGGGCAGGGCACAGGCACCAGAAGTGCCCCTTCTGGCCACAGCAACGGCATGTCGCTGTGAACGCCTTGCACTGCCACCCGTCAGGGCACTCAGAGTCTCCGCATGCTGAGCACCGCCTGCGTCCTCGCCGTGCCCCTCTTGACAGGCCTTTCCTTGCCCGCCGGGCCAGTGCGCTGGACCCGCTGCTGCCACCTTTATCACTAAATGTGAGTATTTTACTGTTTCGTTAGGAGGTCCTATTGGTAAGATTATCCTTATTTGTTCGTCCTATGCAAATTTCTTTTATTGTGTGTATTAAGAAATGTATTACCTAATGAATAAATTTCTGGCTGAGTATTGTCATTATAACGGGCGTTTAATTTATATCTAAAGAGCGAGGAAGCACCAGTGTAACATGCGAGAAGATGAGTTGGAGATGTATGTCTCACCAACCATATACCCTCACCCCCCCCAACAAAAAAAAGATGTCTTTGCAATAAACAAACTTAGAGAAGGCTTTGTTTTCTCTGATTCTCATTGCCTCTGGGATAGCAATATAGATACCGCTCAGAACTGAGTTTGGCAAATGAACCACACAGGGCTAGGATTACCAAGGAAACCTGGCCTTGTCACCAGAGTTAGAAAGACGTAAGCGCCTTAGGGAAGCTTACCACTGGAGTTGTATACTCCTGTCCGCGATGTCTACTAGCTTAGGGTGTCGACAGAGGAAGAGCACACCACCTTGCTCAGTGTGCCCTACAAGATGACACAGTGGACCCTGGCACTGAGTACACTCTGAGTTATATTAAGAGTAGCATTAAGGACTTTGTACAAAGTAGCATTAGTGATCAGTTGGAGCTTTGTTGCCATAGGGGCAGTAGCACTAGTCTTCACTATGCACATGTCTTCCAGAGCTGTGCTTACACCTATGGGAGACACACTGCATCACATAACGTTGGCAATGAGGCTCAGATTAGGCTACAAATACTTTTGGGAAGTCAGTGCTTCTCCTGGTGTGTGCTGTGTGCTGTGTGCTACACCAAGGGGACACACTCTGCATCACTATATCATGGAATGTCCTCTCATTGCTAAATTTAGGCCACAAGGTCAGCATGACTTGTACAGCCTCATTGACCATCTCCTAGACTCTGCCACCCTCAGGGATATACTCAGGGGAATATCCTCAGTTTGCTCCCAGACTGTAGGATGTCTTAGGCAATAAGGTGTGCAATATGTGTATTTATTTATTGAAATACTTGTATTCTTGTTGTGTATACTGTCCAGAGTTATTTTTGTGATACTTTAACCTTAAGTCTTTGCCCAGGGGGGTGGGTGGCAAGGCCCATCTTCCTCCTTTGTTGTAATTATTTATTAATTCAACAATAAATGTATCAATCAATCACACGCATAACTCTCCCAGATTTACCACGAGCCTCGTCGTTGTGGACTTAGATTTTGTGAGGCACCCACCAGACTTTGAGGGCTTGTGTAGGACACACTAAGGCCGTCCCCAAATAAAACTACAAGAAACGTGTTGTGCATTGTCGGGGCTTGGGGCACAGAAAGACAGGAGTGGCGTGATGGGGTTTATTGAAGATTACACTCTCCAAGGACAGGACAGCACGGGACAACTACTCTCCGTACCGTCTCAGTATACACTGGCCTGCCCGGGCCGTTTATACAGCAGAAATTGAGTGTTGCCACACACCCCCACACTCCCCCCCAATTACACAAGAAGCCCAAAGTGGTCGGTGTAATGGCAAAAACAGAAAATACATGGGGGACAAAATAAATGAATACGTATTGTGGTCCATCGGTGTCAAACACTATGGGCATGCGACATTCACTGTACCACTTAAGGGATGGTCACCTAACACGTAGTCGTATAGGTGATGTGGCGCCCGTCTGGAGCGCTGGGCCCTTCCTTGACGGGGCGGAGTGGGATCAGGCGTCACAGCGACCCTGTCATCGGTTGCCTGAGCCTGCGGCTCGCCCGTGAGCGGTCGCAGATGTCGCCTGTTCCTGATGGTGGCACGCCCGCTGCCGTCCAGCCGCATCAAGTACTGCCTGGGTGCCGTAGTCTCCATTACGGTGCCTGCGCGGTCCCAGCGTCCACTGCTGGGGTTTTGGATGTGGGTCCGTTGACCAGGTGTGAGGGGCTTGAGGTTGTGGGCTATCTGGTTGTGCCGAGAAGCTGTGTTGTCTCCAGAGCAGGCCATGGCCCGTTCACGTTCCCGCAGCAGCCACGCCCACTGCTCGCTCACTTCATAGAGAGACGTGTCTACAGGTGTGGCGTCCCACAACTGGCGTCCTATGAGCAGTTGGCAGGGGAGGCTTCAGAGCCCTGCTGAGGGTGTTGATATACTGCATGATGGCCCTTGCAGCGGCGTGGGTGTCCAGGGAGCCGTTCTGGGCAGTGTTGCCGCGTAGTAGTCTCTTCACACACTTGACTGCCGCCTCTGCGCGGCCGTTGGACTGGGTATAGTGTGTAGATGAAATCCTCAACCGCACACGCCAGGTGTTGAAGAAGCCCTGGATTCCTGGCTGGTAAGGTTTGTCCCTCCGTCACACGACAGCTCCTCTGGGATGCCAAAGTGCCTGAACCATCGTCGAAAGATCGTGATCAGGCGTGCGCTGGTAGCATCGCCCGACAGATGCTCCATTTCGAGCCACCCCGAGAGCCTGTCGGCGAAGGCGATATAGGTGTGGCTGTCCAGTTGAAACAAGTCTGCCACCACTTGTTGGAATGGGTACTGCGGGGATGGGGTGGCAGGTGGGTCTCTGCAGGGCTAAAGGGGGCATGTGTATCGCATACTGCACATTGGCGCCTCTTCTGCTCCACATCTGGGTCAATCCCTGGCCAGTACACCGACTGCCTGGCCCTGCGTAGCATGGAGTCCCTGCCCTGGTGTCCCGCATGCAAGTTTGCAAGGACTGTGCGTCTGAGGGCTGCAGGCACGACCAGTCGCGGGTGTTTCTCATCATAGGTGTACAGGACAATGCTCCCCTGGGAGGAGAGGTGGCGCCGCATCCTGAAATACTGACGGAAGGTGGGCGGCTCCCAGTCCTTGCACTCAGTCCACCCATCATTGGCCACACATTCCCTTCAAGAGCCGGTACTCCTCGTCCCACTTGGCTTCTTCCTCCACTTCACGTAGGTCTAACGACATGCCCTATCTCATCCTCGGCTGCAGCGACCGTAGCTGCAGTCATGGCTGCGCATACCAGCTCTTCCTCGTCCTCGTCAGACCCTTCTGGTTCACCTGACAGGAGGGGGTAGTGCGACAAGGCATCTGCCACGCAGTTAGTGTTGCCCTTCAGGTACTTGATGCGGAAGGTGAACATTAGCGTCTTCTCTTTTAGGTTGAGAAGCCGAGTATTGGCTATGTCCTTGAGTTCCTTGTCTCCAAAAATTCTTGTAAGAGCCTTGTGATCTGTGACGAACGTGAGGTTTTTGCAGCCGAGGAGGAAGAGGCGTGCCTTCTTCAGGCACCAGGCGATGGCAAGTGTGTCTCCCTTGAGAGTGTTGTAGTTCCTCTCAGCTGCTGTGAGATGTCGGCTGCCATAGAGCACCAGCTTTCACCCGCCGGGGCAGCAAAGTGGCGACTTCTCAGAGACACTCACAGTACTGCTGCAAGATGACGAAGCCAATACCTTGTTGGCTTTAGTCAGTAAGGACTGCCGTTAGGCGTGATACGTCGTAGAAGTGCAATCCCTCGGCTGCCAATCGCCCGATGGTTTCTTTTGCAAAGTTGACAAATGCTTCTAACTGCTTGTCCCAGTACACTGCCTTCCCACCCGGTTTCTTGAGTAGTTCCCTGAAGGGTTCCATGACAGGGGTGACCGCCAAGAAGGGTGCTACTTGATTGACGAGACTGAACCATGACCGAACATCAGTCAGTGTGGGCTGGGTGGGCATCTTGAAGTCGGTTATGCTGTTGATGAGGTCACGGCTCGGTTGGTACCTCTTCCAGCCCAGAAAGTAGCCGGCAAAGGTAATGCTCCTCCTGCAGAAGTGGAACTTGTCGGGCCGCAGGGTGACACCACTCTCCATGCACCTCTGAAGGAACTCATACGTGTGCCAGAGAAGGCGTCACTGATGCTGCTGTTGTGGAGTAGAGTGTCGTCCACGCACTTTAGCTTCCTGGGCACGTCAGTGATGGTGTCGTTGAAGCACTTTGTAAAAGCATTCTGCAAAGCGCAGTGGCCCATGGGGGTGCGGCAGTACCGGTAGCGTCCCCAAGGAGTGATGAATGTTGTGAGCCTGCAACTCTCCTTGTCGAGGGGAACCTGGTGGTATCCCGAGTAGGCGTTTGCAACGGTCTTGAATGCGTGCTTGGGCATGCTAGAGACGAGGTCGAAGGGCGGTCTGGTGTGATGCGTCTCCCTGAGGCTCGCACGGTTGAGGTGCTGAAAGTTGACCGTGTGACGGGGCCTTCCATCCTTTTTTGGCACTACCACCATTCTGGAGCACCACTCAGTAGGCTCACCTGCTAGTACTGCCTCGATGATGCCTTTGTCCACGTCGTCGTCCAGCTGACGCCGTACCTCATCAAAGAAGTGGAGCGGGACTGTGGCTGGGACGTGGGCAGCATGAGGGCATGCGTCGGGTCTTAGGTGGATGTGGTGAGGTAGACCCTTCATCTCAGGTAGCGGCGTGTGTCCCATGGCGAACACAGTGCGCCCGAAGTGCTCTAAGAACCATTTCTCTAGGCGGTCGACGTTCTCCTCTACAAGCTCGTGGGGTGGCAATTCCGGGCGGAGTGAGGCTCGTGGAGTGTCCGTTGCCTTAACAGCGCACAAACTGGTGGGCGCTAGAGGGCGCGGGAAGGTGTGATGGACAAGGCGAAGGGGAGCTTCAAGTGTTGAGTGGGCGGACGGGCGTTACCCTGGGGGGTGAGGGCAGGGCACAGGCACCAGAAGTGCCCCTTCTGGCCACAGCAACGGCATGTCGCTGTGAACGCCTTGCACTGCCACCCGTCAGGGCACTCAGAGTCTCCGCATGCTGAGCACCGCCTGCGTCCTCGCCGTGCCCCCTCTTGACAGGCCTTTCCTTGCCCGCCGGGCCAGTGCGCTGGACCCGCTGCTGCCACCTTTATCACTAAATGTGAGTATTTTACTGTTTCGTTAGGAGGTCCTATTGGTAAGATTATCCTTATTTGTTCGTCCTATGCAAATTTCTTTTATTGTGTGTATTAAGAAATGTATTACCTAATGAATAAATTTCTGGCTGAGTATTGTCATTATAACGGGCGTTTAATTTATATCTAAAGAGCGAGGAAGCACCAGTGTAACATGCGAGAAGATGAGTTGGAGATGTATGTCTCACCAACCATATACCCTCACCCCCCCCAACAAAAAAGATGTCTTTGCAATAAACAAACTTAGAGAAGGCTTTGTTTTCTCTGATTCTCATTGCCTCTGGGATAGCAATATAGATACCGCTCAGAACTGAGTTTGGCAAATGAACCACACAGGGCTAGGATTACCAAGGAAACCTGGCCTTGTCACCAGAGTTAGAAAGACGTAAGCGCCTTAGGGAAGCTTACCACTGGAGTTGTATACTCCTGTCCGCGATGTCTACTAGCTTAGGGTGTCGACAGAGGAAGAGGCTGCACGCTGTCTGCCCAACCCGCCGTGAGGATACAGAATGGCAAGGGGCACAACCGCCACCAGGCGCTTTGACGAGAGCGTTTCCTCGCTGGCAGCCTACAGGAGGACTCAAAAATAAATCCTATGTCGAGCCTCCGCGTGGCTCACGGAAGTCAAGTGTTACGTGTGCTCTCGCCAACCTCCCATTCCTTGCCGCGTGTGTTGGAACTTGGGAACTGCAGTGAAGGGGGGCGGGAAAAAAAAATAAATAAATAATAAAAAAATAAAATAAATAAATATATATATATATATATATATATATATATATATATATATATATATATATATATATATATATATATAGATAGATAGATAGATAGATAGATAGATAGATAGATAGATAGGTAGATCGATAGATAGATAGGTAGATCGATAGATAGATAGATAGATAGATGGATAGATAGATAGATAGATAGATAGATGGATAGATAGATAGATAGATAGATGGATAGAAAGATAGATAGACTAGATAACATTCAAAGATCCAGGAAAATGTTTCAAAATATAGTATCTGATATACGGAGTTGCAATTGATTCATGATGTATTACTTAATTATTTCAAACAAATCCATTGTAGAAATGTGTGATATTGTGAATGACTTGCTAATGTTGATAATACGTGAATTTGACGGTGCACATTTACGCATCCAGTGTCAACAATATGTGGCTTCCGCTCTTCGTCCGCCTGAATGATGTGATCTGTGGTGGTGAAGCTTGCTCATCATTTCGGTATTTGTGATCTTTCGTCATTAGCAGGTAATGCGACACATTTCTGGCTTAAACAGAACGAAGAAGAGAAATATTTTATATTATGATCAGCTGGCAGGCGACTTCTCCATGACCTGCACTGTATTTGTCAAAAGCGTCATGATGACAGTGACGTGGCCTTATCTCATGATTTCACTCATCTCACACTGTCATATACTACTCTGTCATGCTTGCACAACATTTTCTGTGTAAAAGCAAGCATGTATAATTAATTAGTTAACTCACATTGCAACGTTATCTTGTATACATGTCACACCAGAAGTGTTAGTTTGGATCAAGGAAACCAGATCAGCTCTGTATCGGCAAGTACACTGGTGATATAACGGCGTTGTATTCTTCATTTTGGGCAATGCATTTGTGTGTGATATCCACATCCTATTATTCCTTGATGATTATTATCAACAAAATAAAACCAGAAATAGTTTCAAGATTTTGGCTAATTTGTAGTTTCAAGTAATACCCCACCCTCTTTTTCTCTTTCACTATAGCCAACAAGCACAGGGGCCTGGTGGGAATGTGGCGTTTTTGAGCGGGGAAAGCCAAAATGATTACTTAATAAGTCTTTATACTACAGCTGCATTAAATTCAAGCACAGAACTCTCATATTATGTAGAAGGGTCAGTGACCTTGCCATAAACGTAAGGAAATCGCGTGGCATGTGTAGTATGTTTGCAGTAAACTGGAAGAGTGGCAGAAATTCAAGATTTTCTAAGTCCAGTGGTGTAATTTTTCAGGTGTCTCATTAGATTAGGTTAGGTTTATGATTAGTTAGGTTTATGTCTTAGCTGGGAGTCTGGTTGGGTTTAGCCATCCTAGCTAGGGTAGGTTATTTTAGAATGATTCAAAATATTGAGTGGTGAGTGATGGGATGTCAGGGGGGGGATGTGGATGTATCATAAATAATTACCTAGTTTTTATATTCATGAAAAGTCTAAGGATGTGAAATGGTATATTTAGAAAAGAAAATTTCTGGGCCATCCTAACCTAATCTAGCTGTACCCCAACCCTTTGAGAAGGCTTTACACGGAGGAATTTGCCATTGCTTGCAGCCATGCATTGCTGGAGTAGCCTGCAGGTTTCACTTGAAAGCATTCACATGGCAGTGTGCAGCTGCTGGCTCACTTGTTGCTGCATCAAAATATAAACAATCAAGATGAACTCTCTCTGATAAACTGGTTGCTAGAATTGGAATTTTGCTGTTTTTTTTTTTTTTTTTAAGAAAAGACAAAAGAAATTATTGTAATCTGGCTTCCTCTTTGATAATGTGAGGAAATCAATTTAGCAGCTATTTTCCATTTTTTATGTAAATAAATGTAGGTAAGTATTCTATTTATTTATTGCATATAATGGTACAGTCATTAGTTATTACTAAAACACTTTCCAACAATATTCTGCTTATTTTCAATATTATATTGATTGCTTTATCATTTGACCCCGAAAAATCACTGGGTAATCAGCCTATCAGATAGACAGGATCTACTGACTACTCTAGCAATGTGGCTACATTTTGCTGCCGGCTGCACCAAAGTGGCTGCAAGCAGCTGTGAATTGCCCCTGTGTAAATCTCCCTTTGAGATCACTATTCTAACCTAACCTAATGTAAACTAGAATGGGCATGTTGGCCTCCTTGGATACCCATTAAAGATTTTAATGTAACCTATCTTAACATTACCTAATCCAGTGGTTCCCAACCTGTAGTATGCGTATCACTAATGGTATGCGAAGGCCTTCCAGGTGGTATATGAGCACTTGGGATCATATGTGATTTTTAGTTAAACTTAATTCTTTCCTCAGAAAAATTGTTACTGCCTTATGTACAAGATAATCTGGCATCCTTCAACTGGTAGAGAAGAAACAGAGTTTTCTGGAACCATATGGCATGCTGGGACTGTATGGTACCTCCAAGTGGTACTGTACAGCTCAGGAAAAGTTTGGGAACCACTGAGTCTTAATCTAATAGAACCTAACTTCAACTAATTGAGGGTTTCCCCTTACCCCTAGACCTCCTCTTATAGATACTATATCCAATATTACACAGGTACACCACACTAACAAAAAATATTTGAAAGTACTTACAAAATTAAGATATACAGATTACTGGGTATCCCACTGTAGCACAGGAAAAAATTGAGTTGCAATCCATGCACCTGTTTGACTCCATGATGAGGATAAACCTGACATGGCAGCTCTTCTGCTGCCTTTCATACCCTCATGGAGGACTACATGCAGACTAATTTGAAACTACACAGGTCATTTGAATTAGTGTCACTACGTTCAGTACAAAATTGTCATGCATAAAGCCTTTTTTGATTCCACATTAATATAATGATTAATTTGCATCCTCTCTATAACAAAAATAAAGATAAATTGACTGCTGATTCTAATGGCCTCTATTTTGTCAAGATTTTTAGTATCAGGCTACACTCTGTAATTATTCTCTCTCATAGTTGCCTATTGATTATTTTCAATATTTCTGCTAGTATGCTGTCACAATGTGTGTTGCAATCTTTGTTCTATAGATGTGTGTAAATTTAGTGGTGGGTCAATAGACTTACCCTTGGACCAAAGTGATTGTTTTGTGATCAGTAACTGGAAACTCATATTACTATGTGTGTCCTTCCAGAAGTTGATGTCCTTACCCTATCATACCTAACCTGCAAATTAATTTTACAGTATTTCATGTCACTGCTTTTCAGGGAATTATTTGAATATTATGTTTATTTCAGAATATGAATGAATTTGAATTAATTTATTTGCATTTTTCATCTTACTGATATAATTAGTTTAAAAAAAATTCTTTCAGATTGGAATGAAAATGAAAATCCTTCAAAGCCTGGTATGGGTTGGGACCCTCTCTCTGTGTGTCACCCTCTGTTTCACGGTCACCCTGGTAAGCCATAATAATTTCTTCCATTTCCCATACCTGCAAGATATCAATTTTCCTAAAGATAGATAAGGGAAGGATGTAAATATCCTGTCATTTGAGTATAAGGAGTCATGCCTGCTTGTGATGCCTATTAAAAAAGAAAGGGAAAAAAAAAAGTAAAGGAATGATCCATTACATTATATTGAATGCAGAGAATACACAATAACTTTTGTATACTCTATGTTTAATCTGAAAGCTGCTATTAGAAGTTGCTTGGTTTACTTTTAATACAGTGGTCTCTTGATTGCTCATTCTTCCATATTTTGGATAAGGAAAGATCTGGAAAATGAAGAAAAATTTGAATTGCATAAACTACCAAGTCCACCTTATTTTTGTACATACATTCTATTACATATTGTATATTCTGGATAGATTTACCTTAATTATCATGCCTTTATTTTTAATTTGGTTTTATACAGTACAGTTATGTTAGTATTGTAAATGGTAAATGCATATGAAATGGTAAAATGTTTCATATTTGAATGATATATATATATATATATATATATATATATATATATATATATATATATATATATATATATATATATATATATATATATATATATATATATAAAACAGTCAACTGTTGATTAATGCATGGATTATGTTCCTGTCGTGTTATTCAAAATTGCGTTTATTCAAACTTAATTTTCCAATAGGAAACAATGGTAATCGGGGGGAGGGGATTTACATTCCTGGCCACTGGGAAAGTTTGCATATTTTGAGGATTTTGTTCTCAAATCTTTAAAAAAGAAATCTATAAATACATCACTGGGTCATGGACAAAATAAAAACACATTCTTACTTTTATTAGCTTCAATGGTATGTAATGTGCTCTTTCTCAGTCCTGTCGCATGAACAATCTTTTTTTACCAGCAGTTAGCTCAAGAAATAAAATACTCATACAAAACACCAGACCAGCACATCTTGTGCGGTTGCTGTTGGAAGCAGTGTGGATGCACGTGATGTCATTGAGTTGAGTTAACCCGTGTTAAATTAAATAAATCGCGTTATTTAATCATATACAGTATACTTAAATGTCGTGATGTTAATTTGAAATCACGTTATTCAAACTTGCACTAACTGAGTTCAATATATACATAGTATAGTGGAGACTCAATACTCGAACATCTAAATAGTCAAACTTTTCAATACTCAAACTCAAAAGCTCGATATAATACTAAAAAAAAAAACCTAATAGTCGAATCCCCACACAGGTGGTCGTAAATTAAGGCTCCCTGGCTCCCTCTCTTACCTCCACCAGTTGTGCTGCCGTGGTCATCAGAATAACATTCTTGTGCTTTCTGTCTGTAGTGTTTCATTTATAAAACTTACATTAACACCAAAGGCTTATTAGTGGTGAAAATATCTGGTGATCAAACGGCTACACATTTGGTTGTATACAAAGCTCTGTCCTCTCCCTTCTTGCAACCGTCACTATCCCGTTCTAATACCATATTACCGGTAATCTGGTATACCATATGCTGGTGCACATCCTTAGTCCTGCTACTGTCTTGAGAAAACAACATTCTTCTGCATTCTATTGGTAATTTTTAATTTAGAAACTTACGATGGCACCAAAGAGGCTTATTAGTGGTGAAAATAAGGAATCTGGTGAGAGTGCAAGTGTTAGTGAGCCACACCTCTCCATTAGTGGATTCACAGGAATAACACCAGGAGAAAAGTTACAAAGATGTTTTTCTGGATGGTGACTCATCCTCCGACAACCTCCCTCCTCTTCCCAACCCTTCTCTCCTCCTCTTCTAAGTTATCCATTTCCAGCCTTCACTTATGGTATGCACAGATCAAAATAAAAAAAATGCATTGAAATTTTTATAAACTTGAGGTTTTGTTAGGATTAGGACAAATTACTTGATTTATAGGTGTCAATAGTCAAACTTTTTAATACGAGAACATCCATTTGGAGCGAAGTAAGTTCAAGTATTAAGTCTCCACTGTATATATGTGTAGTGGCATAATGATAGGGAGGGGCGAGTGGGCCACATTTCTCAGGGGACAGCACAAGTGAGGCTACTGAAAATATTGATGTTTTGACCTTTATTTTAGACTTTGCATAATTGAAAGTGAGCAAAATATTAATTTAAATTTCTAATATATGTTTACATAATAAACAAGTGTATTATAGCTAATCTCACATTTTTCTTACTTTTGAGGAGAGCATTTTCAGGTTTTGCTATATGTAAATTTATCTCTCACCATGCCACGTATATATATATATATATATATATATATATATATATATATATATATATATATATATATATATATATATATATATATATATATATATATATATATATATATATATATATATATATATATATATATATATATATATATATATATATATATTATGTTTTGTAAGGGTGTTAGGCATAAGTGAGTGGCCCTAGCTGTCACATAAAAGCTAGAATTAATAAGAAAATTAGAGAAAGGAACTATACTAGAGTTGTGAGTGTTTGTGAGGAGTATGGTGTGGCCATGCAAACTCTTTCAGACATTAGTAAATCAAAAGATAAGCTGCTAAAATGTTCTGCTAAATACTGTGTGGATGCATCAAGTAAAAAGTAGTAAAGGTGCACCAAGGTAAAATGTAAGGAGTGGAAAAGATGCTGCATTAGATATCTCCAAGCTCTTGATGGGACTCTTAGGTCAGGGAGATGGTCTCTTAGTTTCTTCTCCATGTTATGCAGGGTACTGACATTCTGTAGTAAGCAGGAACAACAATGTACCTACACAAATATTGTAGTTTATTATAATTAAATATTTTAAAGATACAAAAGCTAAAAAAATATAATACCTAAAATAATCTAAAATATTTAAAAACAAAATTAGATTTTAAATTTTGCACCTTAACAGCTGTTCAAAGGGAATGCTTGTCACTAGGTGGTAGCACTATGCAGTCAATCATGATTGTATTGTTACGAAGCTATTATGTTTTTTTAGCTTTTGTCTCAATAAAATATTCTGCAGTAATAAACTACGGTATTTATGTAGAGACATTGTTGTTCTTACTTACTACAGAGTGTCAGTCCCTTACATAACATGGCAGAGGAAGAGACTGTCTCTGTGAACCAGGAGTCTTATCTGGCCTCTCTGAGTCCCTTGTCTATGTAATATTCACATCACCCTTGAACACATTCCTTTTGGGAGTATATGCAGTCCCCAAATATTTGTATGATATAGTGGTAAAACAGGCAAGTACAGAAAAAAAGTAAAAAACTGGCAGCTTGTTTATATATAAGTGCTTGAAGTTGGTGGTGATTTCAATGTTTGATTTATTTTATTTATTTTAATGAAGATAAAACTTAATTTACAACCCAGTGCTTAGTGACTCAGGGCAACTTTGGACCAGGCTAAGTAATAGTTAAGGATGGTTGATTTATTTGCAAGGTAAACTAATAATAGTATAACATTTTGGAGTCAAATTATAGAGGTTGACTTTTGTGCCGGATCACCTTATAAGCTGCAATACACGGTACTGTTAGGTTAGTTTTAATGTTAAGATTAACTTGGATTAAGTTTGTTTAGGTTTAATTTGTCAGATAAACCAAAATGGAAAATATCTTGCAGTTCCTTGAAAAGTCTAAGGAGACAAACAATCATATTTGGCAAACAAAGGACCCATTTGTGTTATTCGGACTTTATCATTACTCAGACCAGTGCCAGTACCATTTAGTCCGGAAAAACAAGGATCGAGTGTGTGTGTATATATATATATATATATATATATATATATATATATATATATATATATATATATATATATATATATATATATATATATATATATATATATATATATATATATATATATATATATATATATATATATATATATATATATATATATTTTTTTTTTTTTGTTTATTTATATATATATATATATATATATATATATATATATATATATATATATATATATATATATATTATATTTATTATTCTAATAAATGTTTCCTGACTATGAAGGACACAGAGAATGACAACACAAATAGAGATCCAACAAACAACTTAGCAAGTGCTCCTGAAGGAAGGTCCACAGATAAAGAAGAGAGAGAAGCTGACACAAATGAGAACAAGAACAGTGAAAGTGACCACAGTGCCATAGATGTCACAGACTTAAAGGACAACCAGAATCTTGTAGATATTGTTGAGGAAAGTGGCAGTCAAGGCAGCAGTGGGGAAGCCACAACAGAAGGAAGCCAGTATAGCACAGAAGAGAGTGATAAGGTCTCAGTGGAAAACCTTGGTGATGGAGACACTAAAGAGGAGAGCCAGAGCAGCAACACAGGTCACATCTTAGTGGAAGCAGAGAGCCAGTCAGGAGTGAGTGCTGCAGATGTGGATAGCAAGTGGGAGAACAAAGAGGAGACACTTACTGAAGAAGGTCATGCCAAGCCATTGCCCTCCCCTGGTGAAATACAAGGTGAGTTGGCAAATTATACTCATCACCCATCACTGTTCCTACATAATAATTCTGCCTCACCTCTTTGAAAGTCTAGTATTGTCTTAGTTTTGCTTTTAGCATTAATGTGTGTATATTTCATTTAATATAATTTACAGATTTGAAATATTATTAGTTATGATCTCATCTGAAAATTAAAACCAATTGACATTTTTTTACACTGCCTCTCTTCACTCATGTATGTATTTCTATACATTAAGTACACCCCCCCCCTTGAGTTTCATGCTTACTTGCTTCCTAAGAAACAGGGCTAAACTCGAGTATTGCAATGTTGTGGTATTGAAAATACTGAACGTAATGTTGTTGAGGAGCTCAGTTCTTCATCCCCTTGCCACTTTACTCCCTTATCTCAAAATAACTACATATCTTTAAATCAATGACTGTGTTGTAATTTCAGTGAATAAAACTTTTGGAAAGACAATAATCAAAAACACTTAATTGAAAAGGAGTGAGAAAAAGATTATAATAATATGCATTAACATTTAATGCAGGGCTCCAACCTCTGGTGCAGTGTCCAGTGGCATTGCTAACTGAAATACATGAAAATTAAACCTTCCATCACCTGAATCATAAGCACTTTATGTTTCTGCCCGGCATCATGCCAAATCTGTTCTTCAACTTACCAAACACTCCTTCATAAATAGAAAATGTCAAAATCTTTCAAACTCCCAACTCCCCTCAAGACTTTTGACATCTGGCCAAAAACATCTCCAATAACTTTACATCTTCATCTTTCCCTCCTTTATTTCACCCTGATGACACAACTGCAATCACATCTCTCTAAAGCTAAATTCTTCTCTCAAACCTTTGCTAATAACTCCACCTTGGATGATTCTAGGAATCTAGGCTTTTCCCTCCCTCTCCTCCTCCCTCTGACTATTTCATGTTCTCAATTAAGATTCTTCGTAATGATCTTTTCCATGCCCTTGTTGGCCTTGGAAGGCTTATGGATCTGATGGGGTCCCTCCTATTCTCAAAAATTGTGCCTCCATTCTTGCACCTTGCCTTGCCAAACTCTTCCAATTCTGTTTATCAACTTCTACCTTTCCTTCTTGCTGGAAGTTTGCCTACATTCAGCCTGTTCCTAAAAAGGGTGATCGTTGTAATTCCTCAGACTACTGTCCTATAGCTTTACTCTCTTGCTTGTCTAAAGATTTTTAATCTATCTTCAATAGGAAGATTCTCAAATATGTCATTTTCACAATCTTCTATGTGATGGACACTATGGCTTCCATCAAGGCTGCTCTACTGGTGATCTGGCTTTCCTGACTGAGTCTTGGTCATCCTCTTTTACTGATAGTGGTGAAACTTTTGCTATTGTGTTAAAGATCAAAAGCTTTTGATAGAGTCTGGCAAAAAGCTTTGATTTCAAAACTACCCTCCTATGACTTTTATCCTTATATCTGCAACTTTATCTCAAGTTTCCTATCTGACTGTTCTATTGCTGCTGTGGTAGACAGCCACTGTTCTTTTCCTAAATCTGTTAATAGTGGTGTTCCTCACCCACTCTCTTCCTATTAGTTGAGTTGCCAGACGTTGATTATCATTGGTACATATGTATGTCTCTGCCTAAACCACTAGAAATTACTGTGTTAAGTGCAGTTTGCATGAACAATATTTCCTTGGTAGTGGCATTACATGTTACCATTTTCTAAGTGGCAGAAGGCTCTGTACGTAGAGCACTAGTCTTTGGCAGAGTGGAGCCAAGTTAAAATGTCATAAAATAAATAAATAAATGAATAAATAGGATTGTGGGCATAGAAAAAAATGGGAATACCTGGATTAGGTTAAGTTTAGCTAGCACAAGTAAAGTTAAAGTAAATTGTTGGTTGTGAAGGTTAAAGATTTTAAGGGCAAAGATCTTGGGTGTTGCACTTAATTGAAAATTGTATCAGCAATGTTATATGTTCTTTTGTGATTTCCTATTTAAATTTTCTAGTTAGGTTTGCCTTACCCATATTGAGTTTGATTAGTTTAGGATTAATTAGTACAGGCATAAAGTAAATGTTTATTATGATGAAATTGATGAATTTAAGAGTTTAGATTTTGGGAATGCACTTTACCAAAAATGAACCACTGATGCTAACCTGGACTGTGGCTAGATTGTGGCTTTTTGCATAGGGACCCCAGAATTGATGACCTTCTTTCCAGCTATACATGGTACTTACCATTGCTGATACTGGTTTTCAAACATAGCCAGTAAATATTGTGTTAATGTAAAAACAACTACAGTCATTGCTAGTAATAATAGTTTGAATCCCTTGTATGGCACACACACACACATATTGGAGTAGCATTTCACTACATGGACAAAGAAATGATGAAGAAATTGATAAGTACTATAATAAGACCCAGATTGGAATATGCAGGAGTAGTGTGGACCCCTCATAAAAAGAAACACATAAGGAAATTGGAGAGACTACAAAAAATGGCTACAAGAATGGTTCCAGAATTTGAAGGGATGACATATGAGGAGAGACTAAAGGCTATGGATCTACCAACCCTGGAACAAAGAAGGGAGAGAGGAGACCTGATACAAGTTTTTAAATTGATCAATGGAATGGACCAAGTGGATAATGAGAAACTGATCCTGAGAGAGGAATATGACATCCGAAGCACAAGATCGCATAGTAAAAAGCTGAGAAAAGGAAGATGTATGAGAGATGTTAGAAAATATAGTTTTCTGCAAAGATGTATTGAGACTTGGAACAGTTTAAATGAAGAAGTAGTGTCTGCAATGAGTGTGCATACTTTTAAAGTAAGATTGGATAAGTGTAGATATGGAGACGGGGCCACACAAGCATAAAGCCCAGGCCCTGTAAAACTACAACTAGGTAAAACTAGGTAAATACACACACACACACACACACACACACACACACACACACACACACACACACACACACACACACACACACACACACACACACAATAAGAATCAAACTTAAGTCACAAAAGGATGTAGATGAATTGGTGGAGAAGTCATGGAGGTTAGCCCAGCAGGAAACAACAAGGAAGATTTGGTTGAGAAGAGATCTCGGTGAAAAGGAAAGAGAAATGTTAAATGAGTTGAGAAAGGAGGCTTTGAAAAAAATGAAGAGAGGACAGAAGAAGAAGAAAGAGTTTTCTGGAGAATCTTGGATATGAGACTGAGGAAGTGGTTCATAACCCAGAAAAGTACAGCAAGAAAGGACTAAAGAAACTTACATATGAGCGAAATGTAATGTATTCCAACATAAATGGAGTGATATCGGGATTTAGAACTCAACGATTACTTGAGGACAAGAACCCAGATATTGTGGGTCTTACTGAAACAAAACTGAGAGAGGAGAAGACCTGATGAAGGTTGGAGAAGGAAATATAACGTTTGGAAAAGAAATAGAGTAGGTAAGATGGGAGGAGGAGTGATGTTGCTGGTTAAAAAGATATAAAGGTGGATCAAGTGAAAAAGGTATGGGAAAGGCAGAAGTGCTAAAGATCAGAGCAGAAACTAATGAAGGAAAAAGAGGCACTACATAGTGGTGTACGTACCACCTAAGACAAATGCATGGTCAGTACAGGAATATGAAGAAATGATAAGTGATACAGGAACATGTCTGGAAGAAATGTTGGGTGGCTGTGAACGAACTATAATGATGGGAGATTTTAATTGTAAAGAGGTGTGTTGGGAGGACTGGTCAATGGAAGGATCAGAGACAACATGGGAAATACACTATTGACACTGGCAATGGAAAATGTGTTAACTCAGTGGGTCAAAGAAGATACTAGGTTTGGAGGAGAGGGAGCATCGTCAAGACTGGACTTGGTCTTTAGTACAGAGCCAATGGTCATTGAGGAGATGAGGGTGGAGTGCCCTTTAGCAAAGAGTGATCATGCAGTTTTGGAGTTCAAGGTGATAGACGAAGAGAAATCTAGAAGAAATGAAGAATATAAAGTGGGAAGATGGAATTATGCCAAGACAGATTTTGGAAACCTAAAGAAATTCTTTCAAGAGACAAATTGGATGAAATTCAAGAGTGCTAAGGAGCAAATGAAAAGTGGAAGGAATTTATAAAAATATACAAAGAAGGTGAGAAAAATTTGTACCAATAAGACAACATAGAGAAGTTGGAAAGCAGGACTGGTTTAACGATAGATGTGAAAAGGCTAGAACAAGAAAAGAGGATGCATGGAAGAGGTGGAGAAGGAAAAGACGGATTAAGCAGTGGGAAAGTTACAAAAGAGCAAGAAATGAATATGTGTTGATTAGAAGAGAAGAAAGAAAGAAACAAGAAAAGGATATAATTGATAAATGTAAAGACCAACCAAGGCTTTTTACAGACATGTGAACAACAACATCAAAAATAGAGAAAGTATTGAAAGTTTAGAAGTAAATGGAGTATACAGTGAAGATCCCAGGAAATGGCAGAGGCTATGAATGGATGCTTTCGGAAGGTATTCACAAAGGAGACTGCTTTTGACAAACCACTGGTAATGGAACAGAAAGGGATTATGAAGGAGTTTCAAGTAACTGTGGAGGAGATCAAGAACATGATGGGGAGTTTAGAAGTGAGAAAAGCTGTGGGACCTGATGGGGTATCAGGATGGATTTTAAGAGAATGCAGGAGCAATTGGCAGAAAAAGTTTGTGAAGTAATTGATGCCTCATTAAGGGAAGGCGTAGTGCCCCAAGACTGGAAAAGAGCTAACATTGTCCCAATCTATAAATCAGGTAACAAGAGAGACCCATTGAACTATAGACCAGTGTCACTTACAAGTGTGGTAGCTAAGATGTGTGAGAGGGTGGTGAAGACTAGATGGACAGACTTCTTGGAGAAAAATGACATACTTTGTGAGTGTCAATTTGGTTTTAGGAAAGAGGCGTTCATGCACGACAAACCTGATATGTTACTATTCGAGGGTGATAGATGTAATACAGGAAAGAGATGGTTGGGCTGATGGAATATATCTGGATTTAAAAAGGCCTTTGATAAGGTACCACACCAGAGACTGATCTGGAAACTTGAAATGGTAGGAGGAGTGCATGGCAGTTTACTAAAATGGATGGAAGACTTTTGGTAGGAAGAGAAATGAGAACAATAATTAAGGACAGACCATCAGAATGGGGATTGGTGGAGAGTGGAGTTCCACAGGGATCAGTGTTGGCACCAGTAATGTTCGCAGTCTACATAAATGACATGGTGGATGGGGTGTCCAGTTATGTGAGCCTATTTGCAGGCGATGCAAAATTGTTACGAAAAGTGAGATGTGACAAAGATTGCGAACTACTCCAGGAAGACTTGGACAGAATATGGAAATGGAGCTGTACATGGCAAATGGAGTTCAACACGACAAAATGCAAGAAAATAGAGTTTGGCAAGAGTGAAAGAAGAATCAGGAGTATGTACAAGATAGGAAATGAAGACATAAAACCAGTCATGAAGAAAAAGACCTTGGGGTGACAATTACCAATGACCTATCGCCAGAGAGACATATAAACAAAATAATTGGAGAAGTATTGAACTTATTGAGGAACATAAGAGTGGCGTTCGTATATCTAGATGAAGAAATGATGAAGAAAATAATTACTGCAATGATAAGACCGAGGCTTGAATATGCAACAATACAGTGGGCTCGAACTTAAAGAAACACATAAGGAAACTAGAGAAAGTACAGAGGGCTGCAACGAAAATGGTGCCTGACTTAAGAGATTTGACTTATGAAGACAGACTGAAAAGAATGCAACTTCCAACCCTGGAAAACAGAAGAAAGGGAGACCTGATAGCAATATACAGAGTGATGATTGGCATGGAAAAATGGATAGGGAAGATCTGTGTATGTGGAATGGAAGAATGTCGAGAGGGCATGGGAAAAACTAAAATGGCCACTTATAGGAGAGATGTGAAAAATATAGCTTCCCTCATAGAAGGGTGGAAGCATGGAATAGTTTAGACGTGGAAGTGGTCAACGCAAGGAATATTCATGATTTTAAGAAAAAGCTGGACATTAATAGATATGGAGACGGGACAACACGAGCATAGCTCTTTTCCCGTATGTTACAATTAGGTAAATACAATTAGGTAAATACACACACACACACACACACACACACATATATAAAGACATGATAGATGACACAATAAGGAGTCTAATGAGAATCGTTAAGAAAGGAGAAAAGTGATATTAGTAGGAGATTTCAACTATAAAGAAGTGGACTGGGAAAATTATGAAAGTGGTATGGGGGAAGAAGCCTGGGGAGAAAGATTCTTGAACCTAATGATAGAGAATATGATGGACCAGAGAGTAAAGGAATGCACAAGATTCAGAGGAAACGACGAGCCGGCGAGATTGGACGTAGTTTTTACAAGGGGTATACAAATGAATGATGATATAAGATATCAGTGCCCATTGGGAAAGAGTGACCATGCAATATTAGAAATAGATATAGAAGAGGGAAAGGAAGATAGAGACGATTCATACAAAGGAGACCGATTAAATTACAGAAAGGCTGATATTGAGAATCTCAAGAACTATTTTAAAAATGTAGATTGGGAGGAGATGGAAAACTCAGAGACAATGCAAGACAAATATAACTTATTTTTGGAAATATACAAAACAGGAGTCAGGGAATATGTCCCAAAATATAGACCAAAAGAAGAAGGAAAGAAAGATTGGTTTAATGCAAGGTGTGCTAGGGCAAAGGAGAAAAGAGATGGAGCATGGAAAAGGTGGAGGAGAAATAGGAATCCAACAAATAAGGAAAACGTCAAGGCAGCGAGAAATGAATATGTTAAGGTGAGGAAGGAAGAGGAAAAGAACTTCGAAAAAGATATTGTCGAAAAATGTAAGGAGCAACCAAAATTGTTCTATAGATTCATAAATGGAAAAATTAGGCAAAAAGAAACAATAGAAAGGTTAAAAGGAGAGAACGGGATGGTGGAAGACCCAAAAAGTATGGCAGAACTATTAAATATAAAATTCCAGGAGGTCTTTACTAAAGAATCTAAATTTGAGAGGCCACAGGGTAATAGAGAGACAATCTATATGAAAGAGATTAAAGTAACCAAGCTTGAAATAAAAGAGTTAATGAAGGAACTGGATGAAGAAAAGGCAATGGGACCAGATGAAGTCTCAGGCAGAATACTGAAAGAATGTAGGGAAGAACTAGCAAGTCCTATATACATCATAAAATGCTCAATAGAAAATGGAACAGTGCCAGTAGAATGGAAAAGAGCTGAGGTGGTTCCCATATATAAGAGCGGAAGGAAAGAAGAACCTTTAAATTACAGACCGGTATCACTAACTAGTGTAATATGCAAGATGTGTGAAAGAATAATAAAGAAACAATGGATCGAGTTCCTTGAAGACAACAAATTAATATCAAATAGCCAATTTGGTTTTAGAAAAGGACGGTCTTGTGTAACTAATTTATTGAGTTTCTATTCTAGAATAGTTGATAGAGTACAAGAGAGAGGATGGGTTGACTGCATTTATTTGGATTTAAAAAGGCGTTTGACAAAGTGCCAGCAAGATTACTGTGGAAGTTAGAGGAGAAAGGTGGCTTAAAAGGAAGCACATTGAGATGGATAGAAAATTATTTGAGGGGGAGAGAAATAAGGACGGTAGTTAAAGATATGAAGTCAAGTGGAGAGCAGTAGAAAGCGGAGTGCCACAGGGGTCAGTATTGGCACCAGTACTTTTCCTCATTTATATTAACGACATGCCAGAAGGAGTGAACAGCTACATAAATTTGTTTGCGGATGATACAAAACTGTGCAGAGTTATAAAGCAAAAGGAGGATTGTGAAATACTGCAAGAAGACCTAAATAAGATCTGGGAATGGAGTAAGAAGTGGGAAATGGAATTCAATGTGAACAAAAGCCATGTCATGGAAATGGGAAAGAGTGAAAGACGACCTGTGGGAATCTATAAGATGGGAGATGGAGTAGAACTGGAGAAAGTCAAAAGGAAAAGGACTTAGGAGTGACGATGGAAGAAAACAATCAACCAGTAAGCCATATTGATAGAATTTTTAGAGAAACATATAATTTGCTGAGGAATATTGGAGTAGCATTTCACTACATGGACAAAGAAATGATGAAGAAATTGATAAGTACTACAATAAGACCCAGATTGGAATATGCAGGAGTAGTGTGGACCCCTCATAAAAGAAACACATAAGGAAATTGGAGGCTACAAAAATGGCTACAAGAATGGTCCCAGAACTTGAAGGGATGATATATGAGGAGAGACTAAAGGCTATGGATCTACCAACCTTGGAACAAAGAAGGGAGAGAGGAAACCTGATACAAGTCTATAAATTGATCAACGGAATGGAGCAAGTGGATAATGAGAAACTGATCCTGAGAGAAGAATATGACATCCGAAGCACAAGATCGCGTAGTAAAAAGCTGAGAAAGGGAAGATGTCTGAGAGATATTAAAAAAATATAGTTTCCCGTAAAGATGTATTGAGATGTGGAACAGTTTAGATGAAGAAGTAGTGTCTGCAACGAGTGTGCACACTTTTAAAGTAAGATTGGATAAGTGTAGATATGGAGACGGGGCCACACGAGCATAAAGCCCAGGTCCTGTAAAACTACAACTAGGTAAATACAACTAGGTAGGTAAAATATACACAGAAGAAACAGAAATCCAGAAAATAAGGAAAACTTCAAAACAGCAAGAAATGAATATGCTAAGGTGAGAAAGGAAGAAGAAAGGAACTATGAAAAGGACATTGTCGAAAAATGTAAGGAACAACCAAAATTGTTTTACAGATTCATAAATGGAAAAATAAGACAAAAAGAAACAATAGAAAGGTTAAAATAAGAGAACGGAATGGTGGAAGATCTAAAAGTATGGCAGAACTGTTAAATAGTAAATTTCAGGAGGTCTTTACTAAGGAATCAAATTTGAAAGACCACAGGGTAGTAGAGAGACTGTCCATATGAAAGAGATTAAAGTAACCAAGCTTGAAATAAAAAAAGTTGATGACAGAACTAGATGAGGAAAAGGCAATGGGACCAGATGAAGTTTCAGGCAGAATACTGAAAGAATGTAGGGAAGAACTAGCAAGTCCAATATACAACATCATAAAATGCTCAATTGAAAATGGAACAGTGCCAGTGGAGTGGAAAAGAGCTGAGGTGGTTCCCATATATAAGAGCGGAAGGAAGGAAGAACCTTTAAATTACAGACCGGTATCACTAACTAGTGTAATATGCAAGATGTGTGAAAAAGTAATAAAGAAGCAATGGATTGAGTTTCTTGAAGACAACAAAATATTATCAAATAGCCAATTTGGTTTTAGAAAAGGTTGGTCATGTGTAACAAATTTATTGAGTTTCTACTCTAGAATAGTTGATAAAGTACAGGTTGACTGTATTTATTTAGATCTAAAAAAGGCATTTGATAAAGTGCCACATGAAAGATTACTATGGAAGTTAGAGGAGAAGGGTGGCTTAAAAGGAAGCACATTGAGATGGATGAAGAATTACTTAAGGGGGAGAGAAATAAGGACGATAGTTAAAGATATGAAGTCAAGTGGAGAACAGTAGACAGCGGAGTGCCACAGGGGTCAGTATTGGCACCAATACTTTTCTCGTATATATAAATGACATGCCAGAGGAGTGAACAGCTACATAAATCTGTTTGCGGACGATGCGAAACTGTGCAGAGTCATTAAACAAAAGAGGATTGTGAAATACTACAGGAAGTCTTAAACAAGATCTGGAAATGGAGCAAAAAATGGGAGATGGAATTCAATGTGGACAAAAGCCATGTCATGGAAATGGGAAAAAGTGAAAGACGACCAGTGGGAATCTATAAGATGGGAGATGGAGTAGAACTAGAAAAAGTAAAAAGGAAAAGGACTTGGGAGTGACAATGGAAGAAAATAATCAACGGTAAGCCATATTGATAGAATTTTCAGAGGCGTATAATTTGCTAAGGAATATTGGAGTAGCATTTCACTATATGGACAAGGAAATGATGAAGAAATTGATAAGTACTTAAATAAGACCTAGATTGGAATATGCAGGAGTTGTGTGGACTCCCATAAAAAGAAACACATAAGAAAATTAGAGACTACAAAAATGGCTACAAGAATGGTTCCAGAATTTAAAGGGATGACATATGAGGAGAGACTAAAGGCTATGGATCTACCAACCTTGGAGCAGAGAGAGAGAGGGATCTGATACAAGTTTATAAATTGATTAACGGAATGGATGAAGTGGATAATGAGAAACTGATCCTGAGAGAAGAATATGACTTTAGAAGCACAAGATCGCATAGTAAGAAACTAAGGAAGGGACGATGTCTGAGAGATGTTAAAAAATTTAGTTTCCCACAAAGATGTGTTGAGACTTGGAACAGTTTGAGTGAGGAAGTGGTGTCAGCAAAGAGTGTACATAGTTTTAAAGAAAAATTAGATAAGTGTAGATATGGAGACGGGACCACACGAGCATAAAGCCCAGGCCCTGTAAAACTACAACTAGGTACAACTAGGTAAATACACACACACAGGGCCACACAAGCATAAAACCCAGGCCCTGTAAAACTACAACTAGGTAAATACACAGGAGTGAGGAAGGACGACTGGCGGTTGACAATCAGCTGATCTTTACTACGTACCTGTTGT
This sequence comes from Portunus trituberculatus, assembly GCF_017591435.1. NCBI lineage: Eukaryota > Metazoa > Arthropoda > Malacostraca > Decapoda > Portunidae > Portunus > Portunus trituberculatus. The sequence continues at coordinate 4,160,539 of NC_059272.1, read as the reverse complement.
ACAGTATTTACAGTGGCCTAGGCAAGTAGTGTGCACTTGTTTTTCATGAAATCAATTATTAAAGAATCATGAGTAAAGAAGAGATTCCATCAAAATGCATACATGAGACTAGGGAAAAAATGAAAGCTGATGATGACTATGTTGGTGAGGGAGAGATCGCATTCGAAGATTTCGATACGGCGAATACTTCACTACTTAAGAGAGTGTTGACTATTGAACGTAAACTAGATAAATTATTGATAAAGGAGAGTATGGAAATGAAAGAGAATGAAGAACAGGAAAAAGAGTTAATAAAACTGAGAGAAAGGATAAGAAAAGTGGAAGAAAACGAAGCTAGGCTAAGAGCAGAAAACGAAGAACTAAAAAAGGAAGTAGCTAACTAAAAAAAGCAGATGGAAGAAGGACTCAGTAAAGCCAAAAAAGAAAAAGAGAAGCTGAAAGATCTAGTAAACAAGGAAGAGGAAAGAGTACAGAATGTGATTAAAAAAGAAGTACAAGCATGGAGAGTCCAAGATAAGAAAGATAAGGCTGATTTTCAGGAGGTGATTCAAGAACAACTAAAAGAAAAAGAAGAAAATATGACAAACAAAATGATAAGAGTCCTCAAGACAAAAGAAAATCTAGTTAGAGAAATTGCAGAAAAAAAGAAGAGTGTAATCATATTTGGAATAAAAGAAAAAAATATAAAATATAGACCAAGAAGAGAAAAAGAAGAAATGAAATTAGTCAAAGACCTACTAAAAAATCTAAACAACGAAGATAGGCAGAACTTGGAAGAGGAAGTAGAAGAAATAAACAGAATGGGATCATATCAAGAAGAAAAAACAAGACCAATTAAAATACTACTAAAATCACAAGCAGCAACAGAAGAAATATTATATAGAACAACAAAACTTAGAGAAACAGAAGGCTGCAAGGATATATATATATATATATATATATATATATATATATATATATATATATATATATATATATATATATATATATATATATATATATATATATATATATATATATATATATATATATATATATATATATAAAGAAAAATAGAAATGAGGAAGAAAGGAAGAGAAACAATGAACTGGCAGCAGCAGTAAGGGAAAAAAATAATGAAAGGTCAGAAGAGGAAAAAAAGGCATTTTTTTGGAGAATTCTAGGAGACAGGATAAGGAAATGGTATATAAACGAGAAGGAAGAGAAAAAAAGTGGAACAAGTTTAACTAAAAATGATAAAGGCAAGAGACTAGAAATGATGTATACGAACATAGATGGGGTTTTATCAAGTAAATTAGAATTAAGAGATTACATAAAGAAAGAAAATCCAGATATTGTATGCTTGGCTGAAACAAAACTAAATGAGGCAATCAAATTAGACTTGGATAATAGGTATAATGTATGGAGAAGAGACAGAGGGAGTAAAGGAGGAGGAGGAGTCATGATAATGTTAAGGAAGGAGATAGTGATAAACCAAGTGGAATGTGGGGAAGGAAAAGCAGAAGTACTGTATGTTAAGATGCATTTTAATAAAAAAGAGTTAACAATCATTGTAACATATGTGCCACCAAAAACAAATTCATGGACCAATCAAGAATATAAAGACATGATAGATGACACAATAAGGAGTCTAACGATTTTCGTTAAAAAAAGAAGAAAAGTGATATTAGTAGGAGATTTCAACTGTAAAAAAGGGGACTGGGAAAATTATGAAAGTGGTATGGGGGAAGAAGCCTGGGGAGAAAGATTTCTGAACCTTATGATAGACAATATGATGGACCAGAGAGTAAAGGAATGCACAAGATTCAGAGGAAATGACAAGCCGGCAAGATTGGACCTAATTTTTACAAGGGGTATACAAATGAATGATGATATAAGATATAAGTGCCCATTGGGAAAGAGTGACCATGTAATATTAGAAATGGATATAGAAGAGGGAAAGGAAGATAGAGACGATTCATACAAAGGAGACTGATTAAATTACAGAAAGGCTGATATTGAGAATATCAAGAACTATTTTAAAAACGTAAACTGGGAGGAGATGGAAAACTCAGATATGATGCAAGAGAAGTATAACTTAATTTTGGAAATATACAAAACAGGAGTCAGGGAATATGTCCCAAAATATAGACCTAAAGAAGAAGGAAAGAAAGATTGGTTTAATGCAAGATGTGCTAGGGCAAAGGAGAAAAGAGATGGGGCATGGAAAAGGTGGAGGAGAAATAGAAATCCAGTAAACAAAGAAAACTTCAAGGCAGCGAGAAATTAATATGTTAAGGTGAGGAAGGAAGAGGAAAAAAACTTTGAAAAGGACATTGTTGAAAAATGTAAGGAGCAACCAAAATTGTTCAACAGATTCATAAATGGAAAAATTAGGCAAAAAGAAACAATAGAAAGGTTAAAAGGAGAGAACGAGATAGTGGAAGACCCATAAAGTATGGCAGAACTATTAAATAATAAATTTCAGGAGGTCTTTACTAAGGAATCCAAATATGAAAGGATTAAAGTAACCAAGCTTGAAATAAAAGAGTTAATGAAGGAACTGGATGAAGAGAAGGCAATGGGACCGGATGAAGTCTCAGGCAGAATACTGAAAGAATGTAGGGAAGAACTAGCAAGTCCTATATACAACATCATAAAATGGTCAATAGAAAATGGAACAGTACCAGTAGAATGGAAAAGAGCTGAGGTGGTTCACATTTATAAGAGCGGAAGGAAGGAAGAACCTTGAAATTACAGACCGGTATCACTAACTATTGTAATATGCAAGATGTGTGAAAGAATAATAAAGAAACAATGGATCGAGTTACTTGAAGACAACAAATTAATATCAAATACCCAATTTGGTTTTAGAAAAAGACGGTCGTGTGTAACTAATTTATTGAGTTTCTATTCTAGAATAGTTGATAGAGTACAAGAGAGAGAGGGATGGATTGACTGTATTTATTTGGATTTAAAAAAGGCGTTTGACAAAGTGCCACATGCAAGATTACTGTGGAAGTTAGAGGAGAAGGGTGGCTTAAAAGGAAGCACATTGAGATGGATAGAAAATTATTTGATGGGGAGAGAAATAAGGAAATTAGTTAAAGATATGAAGTCAAGTGGAGAGCAGTAGAAAGCGGAGTGCCACAGGGTCAGTATTGGCACCAATATTTTTCCTCATTTATATTAACGACATGCCAGAAGGAGTGAACAGCTACATAAATTTGTTTGCGGATGATACAAAACTGTGCAGAGTTATAAAGCAAAAGGAGGATTGTGAAATACTGCAAGAAGACCTAAATAAGATCTGGGAATGGAGTAAGAAGTGGGAAATGGAATTCAATGTGAACAAAAGCCATGTCATGGAAATGGGAAAGAGTGAAAGACAACCTGTGGGAATCTATAAGATGGGAGATGGAGTAGAACTGGAGAAAGTATAAAAGGAAAAGGACTTAGGAGTGACGATGGAAGAAAACAATCAACCAGTAAGCAATATTGATGGAATTTTTAGAGAAACATATAATTTGCTAAGGAATATTGGAGTAGCATTTCACTACATGGACAAAGAAATGATGAAGAAATTGATAAGTACTATAATAAGACCCAGATTGGAATATGCAGGAGTAGTGTGGACCCCTCATAAAAAGAAACACATAAGGAAATTGGAGAGGCTACAAAGAATAGCTACATGAATGGTTCCAGAATTTGAAGGGATGACATATGAGGAGAGACTATTTTTCCTCATTTATATTAACGACATGCCAGAAGGACTGAGCAGCTACATAAATCTGTTTGCAGATGATACAAAACTGTGCAGAGTTATAAAGCAAAAAGAGGATTGTGAAATACTGCAAGAAGACCTAAATAAGATCTGGGAATGGAGTAAAATGTGGGAAATGGAATTCAATGTGAACAAAAGCCATGTCATGGAAATGGGAAAGAGTGAAAGACGACCCGTGGGAATCTATGAGATGGGAGATGGAGTAGAACTAGAGAAAGTAAAAAAGGAAAAGGACTTAGGAGTGACGATGGAAGAAAACAATCAACCGGTAAGCCATATTGATAGAATTTTTAGAGAAACATATAATTTGCTAAGGAATATTGGAGTAGCATTTCACTACATGGACAAAGAAATGATGAAGAAATTGATAAGTACTATAATAAGACCCAGATTGGAATATGCAAGAGTAGTGTGGACCCCTCCTAAAAAGAAACACATAAGAAAGTTGGAGAGACTACAAAAAATGGCTACAAAAATGGTTCCAGAATTTGAAGGGATGACATATGAGGAGAGACTAAAGGCTATGGATCTGCCAACCCTAGAACAAAGAAGAAAGAGAGGAGATCTGATACAAGTTTATAAATTGATCAACGGAATGGACCAAGTGGATAATGAGAAATTGATTCTGAGAGAAGAATATGACATTCGAAGCACAATATCACATAGTAAAAAGCTGAGAAAAGGAAGATGTCTGAGAGATGTTAAAAAATATAGTTTCCCACAAAGATGTCTTGAGACGTGGATCAGTTTAAATGAAGAAGTACTGTCTGCAACGAGTGTGCATACTTTTAAAGTAAGATTGGATAAGTGTAGATATGGAGACAGGGCCACACGAGCATAAAGCCCAGGCCCTGTAAAACTACAACTAGGTAAATACACACACGCGTGCGCTCATAGTGTAGTGGTTAGCACACTCGACTCACAATCGAGTGGGCCTGGGTTCGAGTCCCGGGGGCAGTGAGGCAAACGGGCAAGCCTCTTAATGTGTAACCCCTGTTCACCTAGCAGTAAATAGGTACGGGATGTAACTCGAGGGGTTGTGGCCTCACTTTCCCGGTGTGTAGAGTGTGTGTTGTGGTCTATGAGCTCTGAGCTTGCTCCGTAATGGGGAAGACTGGCTGGGTGACCAGCAGACAACCGTGGTGAATTACACACACAGGACATCGTGCAGACCAGACGTATTTGAGCATCTCGCAGGGAAAAGCTACAACAGGAGCTGGAGACTGGTCTAGACGTATGTTGAGGGGGGAAGGAGGCCATAGGTTCTTCTGTTTCCAAATTGAATAAGTTTTTGATTGTATATATGGAAAGAAGGATGAGAGAGAAATGGAACAGAGTAGTGCTGCCAGACATATGACAGAATCAAAACATATGCCATCGTGTGAAAGCCAATGGTAAATTGAAACTCCTGTTGGACTAAGGAAACTAAGTGAGGATATTATGGAGAAGAATTTTTCTGGATTCAGGGTAGTATGAGAAGGTTAATCAGTGTAGAAAGGGAATTAATGTATATGAAGGAAGTGATGTTGAGTCTAATGGACAAACAGGAGCAACTGACAACGGAAAACACAGAGCTGAAATTGAGATTGGTAGAATGTGAGAAGGTCAGTGCAATCAATCAGCGATTTAAAGAAGAGATACAAGAAATAAAGAAACAAAATTGTGTACTAAAAACCACGTGCCAAGACTACGAAAGCTCCTTAAGGAGCTTACAGGTTAAAGTGCAGGATGGGATTGTGGACAGGGAAGAAGGTGGATTGGGTGAAAACAAGCTGAAGGAACTATGAAATGAATGGAAAAAGGAACAGGAAGAGGAAAAAGTTAAATTTTCAGAGGTTGTAAAGAGACAAATTCAGGAAAACACGAAAGTCGCTGTAATTGAAGTAATTAAAGAGAAAGAAGAGTTGGTGCAGGATACAGTGGTTAAGAAAAAAAGCTTCCAGATTTTTGGGATGAAGGAAAAGAAAAATCCAAATAAATTCATGAGAGAATGTGAAGAGAGAGAATTGGCCAAAACTGGTATCAAACAAGTACAAGACAGCACACAAGAGCAAGACCAGGAGGTGGAGGAAGTGATCAGGCTAGGAAGATACAATGAATAGGGTAGGAGACCAATGAAAGTGAGAATGAGATCCCAAGTGACAGTAGAGGAAATTATGAAAAAAGTGTTAAAAAGTGAAGCTAAGGAAAAAAATGAGATAGAGAAGAAGAATTTTTACTGGAGGGTTCTGGATATGAGACTAAAAAAGTGGCACCTATGGAAGAAAGAGGAGCTCGTGGAGGAGGCAAGGAATTAAGAGTGATTATACTAATATAGATGAGTTGTTATCAAACATGTTGGAGGTTAGGGATTATTTGAAAGAAAAAGCTGGATGTAATGTGCATCGTTGAAACAAAACTAAGAGAGCAGATCCATGTTAGCTTTAAAGAGGAGGGATATAATAGTTGCTGGAGAGACAGGAAGGATAAATGGGGAGGAGTGCTAATAATGGTTCATGATAATAATATATGTGTGGAGGATGTCCAATATGGAGAGGACAAGGTGGAAATAATGGGGGTAACAATCAAAACAGAGGAATTGAAGAAGAGAAAAATTATAGTTACATAAGTAACTATAGTTACATACACCTAAGACTAATATATGGAGAACTGAAGAACTTAGATATACAAAAAGACGTGATTAAGTGCCTAGATAACATGATAAGAAGAGATAGAAGAATACTTTTAGTTGGAGACTTTAACTGCAAAACAGAAAACTGGAGAGAGATGGAAGTAATGGATAATGCTGGGCAGTGGAGTGAGGAAGTGTTACAGTTGACTATGGTTAATGCAATGGATCAGTGGGTGGAGGAGTCAACAAGGTACAGGGTGGAAGAAGAACCATCATTGCTTGACCTAGTATTCACAAAGAAACCAGAGCCCCCTCCAATCATACAATACCTTACTCCATTGGGAAGAAGTGATCATATGACATTAGATATGCAAATGCAGGAGGAAGATGGGATAAGCTGCAGAGATGACTACAAAGGAGAGAGAATAGATTATGCAAGAGTGGATTTTGAAAAATTAAGTGTCTATTTTGCTGATATTGAGTGGAGAAATATTATGTACATAAAGACAGTACAAGGGAAATATGACATATTGTTACAGAAATATAATGAAGGAGTACCTGTTTATAGAGTTAAAAAAAATACATGCTTGGTACGATGCTAGATGTATACAAGCTAAAAAGGCAAAAGACAAAGTGTTAAATGAAACTCATAAAACAGAGAAATTACTATAACATATGGCAGTACAAGGATGCCAGAAATTAATATATTAGAGTAAGGAGAGAGGAAGAAAGAAACTTTGAGAAAGATGTGAATAAAAGCAAAGACAAACCCAAACTTTTCTACAAATTTATAAATTTAAAAATGGCAAAACGGCGTAGCATAGTAACATGTGCCACCGAAGACTAATACATAAAGGCTTGATGTACACAAAGAGATGCAAAATGAAGTGCTAAATTGTCTGGACAATATGTTAAGGAAGGACAGACGAGTCCTGCTTGTAGGAGATCTAAACTACAAACATGCAAATTGGGAAGAAATGGATGTAAACAATCACACTGGATGTTGCGGGGAAGAAGTGTTACAACTGGTAATGGTAAACATATTGAACCAGTGGGATGCAGGACTATACAAGGTATAGAGGGGAAGAAGAACCATCAATGCTAGATTTGGTATTCACAAAAAAAAAACAGAACCTTGTTCAACTATGAAATATCATAGCCCAATGCAAAAAAGTGATCATGTCGTTCCAGAAATTGAATTAATGGATCAGGAGATTTTGAAATGTAATGAGGAACATAAACAAAAAAGACTGAATCGTGCTCAGACAAATTTTAAAGAATTGAGAAGTTACTTTGGTAGTATTGATTGGAAGGAAACTGTGCAAGGAAGACAGTCCAAGATAAATATGAAATATTTCTAGACAAATATAATGATGGAATAAAGAGATATGTTCCTTAATACTGAGTAAGAGAGAGTAAACACACATAGCCTCAAATAAAATGTGGTAAATCTAGTAATGATGTATAAGTTAGTAAACTATATGGAAAAGATAGATAGACAAGACCTGGTATCACTGATGGAGGATGGGGATAGACGAACAACGGACTTTTCATGATCTTCCAAGAAGATCGTGAAAAGTATGTGTTTAAGGGACATTAAAAAGTTTAGTTTTGCACTTAAGATGGTGGACATCTGTAACGGATTGAGTGAAGGGATTGTAGCAGCAGAAAGTGTGCCTTCCCCACCCATAAATCCTGCTTTCCCACCAGGTTCCCCAGCTTGTTGTCAGTGAGATGGATGAAGAGAGAGTATATAAGATGTTATTAGTAAGATTTATTGGCACTCCAGTAGATCTGACCTCTCTCTCTCTCATGATGTGCTGAGAATTGCCAGCAAATGTTTTTTTGTTTTTTTCTGGTTGTGTCGCAGTTAATAGTGACATGGCTGGCTGGTATCCCCTTGGGGGTCCAAGGGATACCTACTAATCACACCTAACCTAATCTAGCCCCTGGACTCCACAGGGGAACAGGGATACTAATCAAACCTTACCTTACCTTACTTAACCCAATCTAACCTAACCTAGCCCCTGGAATCCCCAAGAGGCCAGGATCCAGGATACTAATTAAATCTTATCTTACCTAACCTAATTTAACCTATTCCCTAAATCTCCCAGGGGGTCAGATATCCTAATCAAATTTTACTTTACCTTATTTAATCTAGCCCATGGACCCCCAAGGAGCCATGGTCCAGGATACTAATTAAACTTTACCTTACCTAACCTAACCTTACCTGACCCAGCTCCTGAACTGCCCAAGGGGCCAGGCTCTGGAATAATTATAAAATCTTACCTAACATAGCTGTGGACCCCCAATGGATACTAATTAAAGCCTACTTTATCTTACCTAACCTAACTGGTGGGCTTCGCTCTGTTGGTCTCCTGGGGATATTAATCGCTATTAACGATTCTTCTGTATTTTTTTCCTCATACTGTATATTATATATATATATATATATATATATATATATATATATATATATATATATATATATATATATATATATATATATATATATATATATATATATATATATATATATATATATATATATATATATATATATATATATATATATATATATATATATATATATATATATATATATATATATATATATATATATATATATATATATATATATATATATATATATATATATATATATATATATATATATATATATATATATATATATATATATATATATATATATATATATATATATATATATATATATATATATATATATATATATATATATATATATATATATATATATATATATATATATATATATATATATATATATATATATATGTAAAGAGTATTTATCAACTTGCATTAAGGTTAGTGATAGTGAATTACTAATGAAATACCGCGATATTTCATTAGTAATTCACTATCACTCAGTGCCACGGAGTCGAGGTTATCCTCATGGCATGAGCATATATGAATACTATGATATGATATCCATCATAGCAGGCAATAGAGTAGTGGAAACATAAATTTAATATTGTAGTGAAAGACAACACGCAGGCTAAAAGGGTCATAAGAAGAAGAAGCGGCAGAGTCGCCGTGAGTCTCCGCTTCTTCTGTGGTCAATCTCATCTCTGCTTTATTTTTTGGTATTCCATGTAAGATTTCACTTTATGCATTACAAAACAATCCTTTCTTGGGGGCAAGGTTTGTAAAAAGCTAATAGAAATGTTGTTTTGTGAACATAAATGCATATATAAGACAGTAACACCACCTCCAGTGGTGGTGTTCCCAGCAACCTCAGAGCAACCTGATAGCAACCTTGTCACCGTCCCTCCAAGCGTTCATGGAAGCCATTTGCTGCAGGAGGTTGCTCTGACGTTAAAGAATCTTGGATCCAGCTCCAGGAGCCCTAGAGACAGGGGCGGGGAGCCAGCTAATCACAGTGAAGCTGCTGCGTTCGGTCCCTCACCTGGCAAATTCAAACCCAGAAAATTCGCTAAAACGGATGTGGTTGTACGTTATGCGGACTTTTTGGTCTAACTTTATATAGTATGTTAAACCAGAAATTTGTTAGACGAATGTTCATTAAGCGTTGTATTACTGTATATACTCCTTTGTGAAGAAAATACCTCTAAAGAAAACTATTTAGAATTGTCCAAAGACAGTGTTCAAAATATTAAAAAGTTGAGATGATACACTTATATATCTTAATAATATTCATGGTCATGGCAAGGTGACTGAAATATTTACCATTTTTCCCCATGTCCATGCATTTTAATGTGTTTTAATCAATATATATGCATACATAGCAGGTTCATAAAAGACCTACACTTACCTAGAGTAATTACCTTTTCTGAGGGTAAAGTGTAGTCTAGAATGCCGAGTAACAACGTGAGCACTCATTGAAGGTCCATTGTTGACATGTAGACTGGTGTGGGATGTGGGACCCCTATGTTGAGCTGTGAAATATAAACAAGGGCCGGTGTGTAGTCCAGGTTTAGAGCAGTCTATGATGCTAACCAACACCAACTAGTCAGATATAAATAGCCATTAGATTTTTTTTATTTATTTATTTAATTTATTTATTTATTTTATTTTATTTGTTTATTTATTTTTTTTATTTATTTATTTTCTTTATTTTTTTTTTTTTTTTTTTGTCATTCTGACATACTATACCTAAGAACACAGGCAGTGGTTATGAAAAAAAACTCATTCCTTAACCAGATCTTCCAAGTGTGCCTTTTGAAATTAGTAGCCTACATTTATAAATGTCCATATCATAGTGTATTTAATGTTAGTTAGCATTTATTATCAGTGATGACCTTGCCCTATACCCTAGTTGGCTTAGACCCTTGGAAGGCTTATGGACCTGATGGGGTTCCTTCTGTTCTCAAAAACTGCCTTTGTGCTTGCACCTTACCTGGCCAAACTCTTCCAACTTTGTCTAATGATTTCCATCTTTCCTCTTTGCTGGAAGTTTGCCTACATTCAACCAGTTCCTAAAAGGAGTGATCGTCCTAATTCCTCAAACTACTTCCCTATAGCTTTCATCTCTTGCTTGTCTAAATTCCTTGAATCTATCCCCAATAGGAAGACTTAAACATCTCTCACTTCACAATCTTCCATCCGATCACCTTTCTGTCAAGGATGTCAAAGATTATTGATAGAGTCTGGCACAAAACTTTGATCTTGATCAAAACTACCCTCTTATAGTTTCTATTCCTCTCTCTGCAACTTTATCTCAAGTTTCCTCTCCAACTTTTCTATTGCTCCTGTGGTAGATGGCCTCTGTTCTTCTAAATCTATTTATTAACAGGGTTCTCTCTTGTCACTCACTCTTTTCCTATTATTCATTAATGATCTTATAAACCAAACTTCTTGCCCTATCCATTCTTACCCTAAAGATACCATCCAACACTTTTTCATTTTTTTCCTCCATCCCTAGCCATCCCTACACTTTTCCACGTCTTTTCAGAGATAACCAACCCTTAGGGAGTTAACAGATCCTGCAGAGATGCCATAGAATGCCTGTCTTCTGATCCCTTTAAGATTTCTTGTTGGGATAGACAAAACTCTCTTAGACCTTTATGGGGACTAGCAACTTAGTGGGCCTTTTTTTCAATTTTTATGTTGCTCTTGGCAAACTGTCTTCTCTTACATTAAAGAAAAAAAAATTAAATGACTGATTTTCTTTTTTTAATTCCCAGGAAGGGATTTGTATGAAGCAGCCATGACTCTCCTCAATGAAACCAAACAAGACAGCACTCAGGCATACACACTATTACAATCTGCAGCTGAACTTGGTCATCCCCTTGCCCTTCAGAAGGTGGCATGGGCCCATCTCTTGGGCAACCATCTTTCCCCCAATGTCAGCAGGGCATCTGAGATCTTTGAGAAGTTAGCCATGGCAGGGTATGCTGATGCACAGATGGTAGGTAACTTTACTGTTTTAAACTTATAGTGTTCAATTTTCTACCTAGCTTTTTTTAATTTTTATTTATATTTTAGGTACTGTTTGAGGACAAAAATCTGGTGTCAGTATAGAAAAAAAGAATTTACATGAAAGTATATCCATTCTTGCTTTTCAAAGAAAATTTTAAAAAATTACTCTTTTTCTTTTCTTTTTGTACAGGGTCTTGGATTCATGTTTGCTACTGGCATTGGTAAAAACTCTAGTCAGGCCAAAGCTCTGGTTCACTACACCTTTGGCGCACTAGGGGGTAGCCAGCTTGCCCAAATGGCTTTAGCCTATCGATACTGGTCTGGAATCAGTGTGGCTTCTAACTGTGAAACTGCTCTCACTTACTACCGGAAAGTCTCTCACACAGGTAGGTACTGCACAAGTACAAGATACATGAATATTTGATAATTACTCAATGTATTAGGTTTTGAGGAACTGGGGATCATAATTTTGAAAGTAAAGAACAAGTAAAATTTCAAATTTCAGTTAGATATGAATAGTATTATAGTAACACTATTTTGTACTATGTGTTTATATGCAACCCCCCTTGTGGATTTAACTTTTCACTGTCCTGCTAAATTTACTTGTGCCAAATATCCTTAAAGGGGTTGTTGCACTCAAAATTTGGTTAACAGATACTAATAAACATTGAAATAGATGACCCTGAATTATAAGTAAACTTCTTATGGTTATTACCATACTGTATTTAGTATTTTTATCTAGACATCCTTCTCCACATCACAACAACCATCTGTCCATCAGCTTGCTCACCACAACAACAATTATCTACCAGCCTGATGAAACACTGCTCTTATTACTACATCACCATGCCTGAATTAATGTATATAATGAATTGATATTTGGTTTTATACTTTTCCATGCAATCTTTCATTTTATAACAATAAAAATTACTTAGAGATTTTTTTTTGTAGATAATTTTGTACCATGGGTATTTACTAGTCTTGAATATGCCTCTCTCTTTGCTGCATTTTAGTATTTATAGAGTACTGCTTGGATCGTATTTTGTTTGCATATAGAAGACTCAGATAAACCACTAGGTGACAAACAGCCGTATATTGTAAAGATTGAGGTATTCCCGATATACGATTCACCATTATACAAAATTTCACTTCTATGATATGGGGTTCCTCCCTTAATGTACAGGAAAGGGACTGAGAAAATGTACACAAATACAGGTAACTCGATTTACGCGATAGATGTGTTCCAAGAGGCATCGCGTATATCAAAGTTTGTGTAAAACAAACTTGTAATTCTCATAAGAAACAATAGATAATAGGGGGGATGCGGGATGTGGTCCAAAAAAATTCATACAAAATGCTCTATTTATTTGGGTAAATTAACATGTTTTTATTATTTACCATTCTAAATAGTAGAAGTGTATCTAAAGTAAAGGGAAAAGCAAGAAATAATAAGAGAAAGCAAAAAATAATAAGAGAAAACAACAAAACAAAGAATACGTAAACACAACACTCACTGCGTCACTGCCTTCACCACTCACACCACAGTCAGTCACCATCTCCCTCTGACCTTTTCCACTTTATCAAAAATCCACTTATCAAAAATAACCCCACAGTATAAAAGTAAACACTAGTAAAAAAATAAATGCAGGATGCCAATGTCCCTCACAAGCACATGCCATTGCTATCCACATCCTAGTCAAGGACGTCATCATCCACCTGCGCTTCCTCTGCTTCCTCCGCTTCCACGGGATCGTCCACATCCTCTTTTGGTACTACATCTCCCACTGGTGTTTTCTTGAAAAAAATTGCAGCATGATGGTCTGGCACTTTTTCTTGGAAAATTCTTTTTGCATCACTGTGTAGCAGAAGAGTGCGTCCATGGCAGCGGAGCTCCTACCTATCGGCCAGATATGGAACTCTCTGGCGCGCAGTTTGAAATTGCGTCTGGCACTCTGTTTGAAAATGAGGTTGGACCAAATTGCGTATAAGCAGACCGATCGTGTAAATTTAATTATAATATTTTTTCGGTTGCGTATTAACAAAAATGCGTAAATCAAGAGTTACCTGTATAAAAAATGCACCAACTGAATAATAGAACCCTATGTTATAAATAAGATTGGGATTGGGACCCACCAAGACTGACCCCTGAGACCCCTCCACAAGGGCCCCCATATAGATCATTCCTGCATTGCATTCTTTATGGCATCTTTACATTTCACCATCGTGTGTCCTGTCAGGTCAGGTCACAACTAGGTGTGTATGTGTGTGAGAGTACATGTGTGTGCACCACAAAAGAAGTGTTGGGTGTGGGGTGTGTTTCTGTCTCTGTCTGGAGCCTAACTGACTGATCCCAGCTCCTAGGATGGAGGTTGAGGCAGGCAGGATGGCACACTGTGCTGGGCTCCTAGGAGAGAACACGTGTATCCTGTCATTTCAGATAACTTTATTTATTCATCTTAATTTTAGTGCTTTATTCTTGTTTTACTTTATTTATATAACACGTGTTTTATTAATTTAGGCAGTAATGTATTTACATACGATATTATATAAAGATACACAATACTACAGTGGGAGTTACCTAAGTACAAACATTATTTATATCTTAACTTTATTGCTTTATTCTTGTGTTCAACTGATTTATGTAACGTGTTATATGACTTCATATAATAACTATATTTACCATATTTGATGGCTCATAAAGCACTTTATGGCACACATTGAAAAAAATAAATAAAGAAAAAAAAAATAAGTAAAATAGATAAATAAATGAGCAGATTTAAGCTCTGAATATGAAGTGAAGGATTTCACCTGATACTTGAAGGCTCACATGATTTTAGATCATTATTAGATCCCAATATTTTCCATTTAAAAACTTTTATCCTTGCTTGTAGGCTACATACCAATCCTGCTTTGACTTGTGGGATGTAAACATGTACCTGGCATATGGCATTGGTCGTGACTGTGAGAGAGTCAGAGACTATAGGGCTAATGATCATAATTTTTTTTATCATTTTTTTTTTTTACACGCATGCAAGGTAAGAATGTGAAAAGATAATGCAATTTTAATAGTATGAAAATGCGTCATACCTCAAGGAATCATGGCATCACACTAAAGAACAGTGATGCTTGCCTGTGTCAAGATTGAGATCACCAACACTGAACATGTTTGTTTTTGTTTGTACAGTGCATGGTCACTTGGCAAATTCTTTCTGACTGGTGTAAGTATGACCTATTACATATTGGTACCTTGAAAGAAAGAGTTGTTTTGTGGTGTACCAATCATTACTTTTTTTTTGCATCTGTGAAGATGGCAGGGGTTTGACTTTTGAGTCTCTGTTACCACCAATATTGAACCTTGGCCTCATAGGATGCAGGGTCATTTCCTGAGACTTTTCTGGAGAAAAAAGTGCATCTTGTGAGCCATCAAATACCTGGTACCTATAATATTTAATACTTCTTATGTTTGTTTGGGACTTGTATAAAGATACAGGCAACCCTCGCTTAACGAAGGTTCACACAACGAAATTTCGCTACAACGAACGTTTCCTTTTACTACCATCTGCTCGTTTAACAAACACCAAACTCGCTTTAACGAAATTTTATCCAGGTAATTTTTTCTGAGTTTGAAAGCCCTGCCGTATCACGCAAGCCGAAAGGCTTTTGAATACACCAGTGCCTCTTGTGGACAACACGCGCACCATTCACTCCCCCTAGTTCAAAACAATAACAGCGTCAGCAGTAGATCGTCTTCCCCCTTGCTCAACGTGCCACCAAAACGCCCTGCAATGTCGCCTAGCGTTGCTAAGAAGACCAGGAAGTCTCTTACTCTCGAAGTGAAGCTGGATATTATTCACAGACACGAGAGAGGCGAGAAAACTAATAGCATTGCTTCCCACCATGGCTTGACTCCATCTACTGTCTACCATTTTCAAGTCAGCAGACTCTATTAAGAAGGCTAGTGAGATCATATCTTCCTTGCAAGCTAAAAGAACCACCTGAACTCGTGACTCTGCAATGGATAAAATGGAAAGCCTTGTGGAAATGTGGTACATAAGTTTTGTATGCGCTACAATGATGAACCGTTTGTTTACATTCCACAGGTTCCCAGCTAGTGTCTTTCCTGCTCCACTCTCCCTCCCTTCATAAATTTAAGATCATCAACATTATAAAGTTACTTACATACATACATTAGTGTACACTATAATGACTTAGTCTTAAATTAAACTGCTTAAATGTTTAACTTCATAACTTTTACTTTCATTAAACCTTTTACTGTACTATGATGCACTCTCGCTTTGTTTACTCTCAATGGAAGCTCAAGTCAGGGGTTAAACTTGTTATAATTGGTTCGGTTAACAAAAATTCGTTTAACGAAGGTTTTTTTTAGGAACGTAACCCCTTCGTTAAGCGGGGTTTGCCTGTATTGGAATGCATTACTATTCATTGTATGATCGTTTGCCTTACAATTGGAATTTCAGGAACCAATTACAATCATATATCAAGAAATACCTGTGTGTGTGTGTGTGTGTGTGTGTGTGTGTGTGTGTGTGTGTGTGTGTGTGTGTGTGTGTGTGTGTATATATATATATATATATATATATATATATATATATATATATATATATATATATATATATATATATATACAGTGATCCCTCATTTATCACTGTTAATGGATACCAGAAACCCCGAAGGTGAAAAACTGCAAAGTAGGATTTG
Organism: Portunus trituberculatus; assembly: GCF_017591435.1. Taxonomy (NCBI): domain Eukaryota; kingdom Metazoa; phylum Arthropoda; class Malacostraca; order Decapoda; family Portunidae; genus Portunus; species Portunus trituberculatus. The sequence goes on along the minus strand of NC_059272.1, from coordinate 4,144,025 downwards.
CCCCCCCTAGGAATTTTGGTGTATGTGTGTGTGGCTACCACAATGTTTTAAATATGTGAACAGTATTTATACTTTACATATACAGTATTTTACTTAAACCTATCTAATTATAAAACCTTATACAGTAATTATACATTTACTCTCTCTCTCTCTCTCTCTCTCTCTCTCTCTCTCTCTCTCTCTCTCTCTCTCTCTCTCTCTCTCTCTCTCTCTCTCTCTTTTTTTTTTATTTACAAATTGATATTACAAAGGTAAAAATAGTAAATAGCTCTCTCTCTCTCTCTCTCTCTCTCTCTCTCTCTCTCTCTCTCTCTCTCTCTCTCTCTCTCTCTCTCTCTCTCTCTCTCTCTCTCTCTCTCTCTCTCTCTCTCTCTCTCTCTCTCATACGATATGTAACACTCACCCTCTTCTGTCCTCTTTGATCATATCGAAAAGTTTCACTTTTTCACTGATGGTCATCATCTTCCTCTTCTTCTTGGGCTCACTAGAGAAAGCTTTCGCAGGGGCACAGCATTTAGGCGACATTGTAAGGGCTTAACAACTCACTGCTTAAACAAAAAAAAAGTTACTGTGAACACAACACTAAGATACAGTATGCGAGACAGTCAACAGCGTGGACGAAACTGGCGAGATACAACAAGGGAAGATGTTGGGTGAGGCTGTGATGATGCACAGTCAATCAGCTCTCATGATAAATCCACTCGTGCTCTCATTGGTCGATCTTGCGCCAGGAACCAATCACATGCCTTGTATGAGTGCCCGTGGATATGTACAAAGCCTCTGAGTCAATTCATCTCTTTGTTTGGCATGCTGGGAAACCTCTCTCATGCATCAACCTGAAACCGTGTTTTTCCACAATATGACTGTATTTTTTCACTTTTATTGCAAACCGCAAAGTGGCAGAGGGAACACTGTATATGTATACAAACAATATAGTGATCGCGTTTATTGCAGTTAATGGATACCAGAACTCCCTGCGAAAGGTGAAAAACAGCGAATTAGGATTTGTCTCCCTTAGGAATTTTTGTGTATGTGTATGTGGGTACTAGAATGTTTGAAATATGTAAACAGTATTTATACTGTACATATACAGTATTTTACTTAAATCTATTTAATTATAAAGCCTAATACAGCAATTATACATTTACTCTCTCTCTCTCTCTCTCTCTCTCTCTCTCTCTCTCTCTCTCTCTCTCTCTCTCTCTCTCTCTCTCTCTCTCTCTCTCTCTCTCTCTCTCTCTCTCTCTCTCTCTCTCTCATACGATACGTAACACTCATCCTCTTCTGCCCTCTTTGATCATATCCAAAAGTTTCACTTTTTCACTGATGGTCATCATCTTCCTCTTGGGCTCACTAGAGGAAGCTTTTGCAGGGGCACAGCGCTTAGCTGGCATTGTAAGGGCTTAACGAATCACTAGTTAAACAAAAAAAGTTATCGCAAACACAACACTAAGATGCAGTATGCGAGACAGTCAACAGCCTGGACGAGACTGGCAAGATACAACCAAGGCCCATAGAATAGAAGGTCGACCTATGAGGTGTTCAAAATGTGTCTGATATGCACATCCGTGACATCAGTGGGTTCACAAGTGGTCTGAGTGGGGATGTTGGCTCAGTTAGCAAGCTGCTTGGTAGGTGTTGACGTGCTTCTCTCTCTCCCATTCTCTCTGTTCTGCGCCAACATCGGTCACAATGCCGAGTTGTGCAGTGCGTGACTGTTTTAATTATCAGTAGTATATAATATGTAGTATGTGATAAATGAAAACCATTATTATTTTTTTTCGTGGTAAGTTTGCACGTTAGTCTATTACATTAGTAAATTTCTGATGTCTAGTTATTGAGAGGTCCCCATTCAGTTACTTGTGTAGATATAAATTGCCTGTTATATATGTAATGTAAAAATGAAATAATAATAATAATAATAATAACGAAAACAGCAACACTGTATTATTATTAATAATAACAAGAGCAAAAGTTTAATAATAGTAATAATAATAATAATAATTAATAACAGCAAGAGTATTGATATCATTAAATATGATAATGATACAATGGTCAAAGAGAGAAAACAGAGTGCTCTGACAGTTGAGAGAGAGAGAGAGAGAGAAACCTGGCAGGTAGAGGGTGCAAGAGAAGCCTTCACAAAACTTGTCTCCTGTGTCAGTTAAGTATGATTTGCTCAGCAGGCAGAGGGAGAGCGTGAGGTTTCCATGCAAGAAAGACACGTCCCGGGAGGAAGCTTCCCTGTTGGTGAGCATGCTGACGCCATTAGTCCCCCTTCTCCCCCTAGAGATGCGCATAGGTCGACCTTCTGTTCTATGGGCCTTGGATACAAGGGAAGATGTTCGATGAGGCTGCGATGATGCGCAGCTAATCAGGTCACGGGATAAATCCACTTGTGCTCTCATTGGTTGATCTCGCGCCGGGAACCAATCACGCGTCTTGTATGAGTGCCCGTGGGTATGTACAAAGCCTCTAAGTCAATTCATCTCTTTGTTTGGCATGCTGGGAAACCTTCTCTCTCTCACGCATCAACATGAAACAACATGTTTTTCCGCAATATGGCTGCCGATATGGCTGTATTTTTTAAATTTTTTATTGCGAACCACGAAGTGGCTGGGGGAACACTGTATATGTATACGAACAATACATGTACAGTACTTTACGTACATAGTAACATACATTGTCGTCGTTATTACACACCAACTTACCAAATTAATGTACGTACAATATCTGTAAGTGATGCCAAGGACCCCATGATATAGCGAAAAATCTGCAGAACGTATCTACGAATATGTATAAAAAACCGCAAAACAGTGAAGCTGCGAAAGTCGAACCGTGAAATAGTGAGGGAACACTGTACATGTACAGTACTTTACGTACATAGTAATGTACATTGTTGTCATTATTACACACCAACTTACCGAATTACTGTACATACAGTGGGGGAGTTTACTAGGTTTGCGACAGGTATCATGCACTTATCTGTTACCATTGTCAAAGGTATGGTCATACAGAGACGAACTGCAATGCCAAGAAAAATGGTGAGCATCCCGTTTGCTTTAAATGTGCAGGCAACCACAAGTCCAAGGATTGCACGTCTACAGAAAAGAAATGCATAAATTGTGTGAGGTTTAAGAAACAGAATACTGACCACTCGGCAAATAATAGTTGCTGTATTATGTTGGAAAGTGAGATTGACAGGATCAGAAATATTACAGATCATGGCTACTAATGCTGTGAGCTCTATGTTGAAATGTGGTTTATCAAATGTTCAGTCAGTTGGAAACAAGACAATATAAATCAGAACTTTAATTAATGATGAAAGTTTGGATATTCTTGCTTTGACTGAAACATGGCTGAGTGAATATGACACTGCAAAAATTAAAGGAATGACCCCTGACACTCATACATTTGTGCACATACCAAGGAAAGAAGGAAGAGGTGGTGGTGTTGGTCTTTTACTTTCTAGAACATGCAATAAAATTAGGGTGGATAAGTCAGAAAAATGGGAGAGCTTTAAACATATGCAAGTTAGCTGTGAGCGTGGTGGTAGAAAATCTATGTTTATAGTGGTGTATAGACCTCCAAGCCTAAGTGCCCGGTCGTTTATTGACGATTTCAGGAAATACTTGGAACTGCTGGATATGGTGAGCATTAATATTTTTATTTGTGGAGATTTTAATATAAGAATGGATGAACAAGAAAACTCTATAGTGAGGGAGTTTCAAGATATGATGAAATCCTTTAATTTAGACAATAAAGTAGAAAAAACAACATCTGCTGGTGGACATGTAATTGACTTGGTCTTCTGTGACTCAGATCATAATCTTGTTTGAGAAGTAAATGTTGATGAAATCTGCAGGATTTCACCGGTGCACAGGATGGTTACTTTTCAAATATCTTGTAAAAAAAAAAAAAAAGAAACTACGTACACTAAGCGATTAGTGTTTCGTAGGAAAAATGATTTTGACCCTGAGCGGCTGATAGCTGAAGTGTCACAGGCCATTCAGTTAAGAAAGGATGATGTGTGTACTCATGGTAGAGTAGCAGTTGAAAAATGTGAATCTTGTTTGTCTGAATTATATAATGGCAACATGAAAAAAGAATACAATGAAATGTGTCCACTTCATGAAAAGGATATTAAGATAAGAGATCATGCACCTTGGTTTAATACTGAAATTTCCATAGCTAAGAAAGAAAAAAGGAAGAAAGAAAAAAGGTGGCGTAGACTACGAACAGAAGAGACAAGAAGGGAATATATGGACATGAGAAACAGGCTAAACAAACTTGTACAGAGGAGAAAGTCTCAGTACTATAGACAGAAGTCATTAGAGTCACGGTCTAACATTAGTAGATTATATAAGATAGTGGATAATTTGACAGGTAACAGGAGAATAAATAAGTCGCCTGAGGGGTTTAATGACACTGTGCTGGCAAGTATGTTCCTTGACTTCTTTGATCAAAAGATAGAGTCGATTGTGGAGAGCTTTAGAAATGAGGAGTTTGAAATACCCGTGAGTATGCCAATGCCATGGGCTAAGCTACTCTCCTTTAAGCAAGTAAGTGTGGATGAAGTAAAGGAGATTGTACGTAAAGTTAATATAACCTACTGCAATAATGACCCATTACCTATTAGTGATATTATTCAGAGTGAGAAGTTCTGTGAAATTCTGGAAATTTTTAAACTGATTATAAACAGTAGCTTCATGAACAATACCTTTCCTGTCTCTGAAAAAATGGCATTGATAAAGCCAATTGTAAAGTGTGAAATGGATACGCAGTGCTTGAGTTCCTTTAGACCTGTATCTAAGTGCTGTATTAAACCAATTACTCGACCATTTGAAAGTAGTGCAGGCTTTACCGGATAATCAATCGGCTTATAGAAAACTTTATTCGACTGAGACAGCTTTATGCTCAGTTATCAATGATCTGATAATCCTGATGGATGAAGGAAAAATGTGGTTTGCTAATTTTACTGGACTTAAGTGCAGCATTTGACACAGTTGTTCACAGATTGCTTCTTCTAGATTGCAGGTCTGTCGGTATTGATGGAGATGCACTAACATATTTAGAAAGTTATCTTGCAAACAGGCAATACTGTGTTCAAGTTGGTAAATCTTTCTCAGACAAGAAGATTTTAGAAAGAGGAGTACCCCAAGGCAGTGTTTTTGGTCCTATTCTGTTCTGTATATATATACTATTGAACTATCACACATACTAAGAAAACATGACATTGACTTCAAACTGTTTGCTGATGACACACAGTTTTACATGACCTTGAACAATGTAGATAATGTTGAAGGAAAGATAAAACTTATTATGGATGATGTTGGTAGATGGATGGAATCCAAGCAGTTGAAACTTAATCAAAACAAGACTGAATGTTTGATAGTGGGTAAGAATAAGGATTTAAAGAGGATTGATATGTCCACATTATATATTGATGGTAACAGTTTGTGTGTTCGTGATACAGTGAAGGATCTGGGAGTATTATTGGACTGTCATTTATCTATGAAAGATCAAATACAGCAGGTGGTTAAGACGGCAAGATACCATCTGAAAAATATAGGTTTTGTCAGAAAATACTTGGATGAGAAAACTACGAAGATGCTGGTTCATAATCATGTGATAAGCAAACTGGATTACTGCAATTCTCTGTATTATGGACTACCTAAGTATCTCTTAAAAGACTTACAGCTTGTCATGAACAGAGTTGCCAGACTGATTACAGGGATCTCTCCTCTTGAGAGCATAACACCTGTATTGATAGATCTGCATTGGCTGCCAATTAAAGCACGAATTGAGTACAAGATTAGTGTTATGACTCATCAGGCATTACAGTCTGGAAAACCTGAGTACTTGAGGAACTTACTGGAAACATTCCACCATGACATTACGATGGAGCTGAGACACGATGCAGACCCATACAGACTACATGAGCCAAGATATAACCTTGACATGGGATGTCGAGCATTTGCAAAATGCGCACCAAGGATTTACAATAAACTGCCGAGTGATATCAAAGGTTGTGCCAGGATCGATATCTTCAAAAAGAAATTGAAGACATATTTGTTCAAGGAAGTTTGATTTTAACGGCATGGAAATCAAAGACAATTAGAGATGCTAGTTGCTTTTAAGGGAGGCTTTGCTGAGCGCTGCCTCGCAGTGGAGCGGAGCCTTGAACAAACACCCCAAGTAACAAGTAACAAGTAACAGTATTTGTAAGTGACGCCACGGACCCCGTGATATAGTGAAAAATCCGCAGAATGTATCTATGAGTATGTATAAAACCCGCGAAACATTGAGGCCGCAAAAGTCAAACCGCGAAATAGCGAGGGAACACTATATACAGTAAGTCCTCGTTATACAGTACATATTCATTCCTGAAAACCTTACCACATATCAAATTTACCATATACCGAACCCATTATAACATGTAATAATAGGGAATGCGTTCCAGCACATCAAAAGTCACCCCTACAGAAATGAAAATACATGAAAATAATCATTAAAAAAAAAAAAAAAAGTAAAGTACTGTGCAAAAGAAGTAAACAAAATGTTTTATTTACCTTTCAATCGCCATGTATTCTATCAGATGATGTCCTTCCCGAGGTTAAGGGACAGTAGGGATTTCAGCCATTACTCATCTTCCGCCGAGTGGGCAGACAAGGACAAGACGTCGTCTGCACTGTCGGAAGTAGATGTAGAAGGGCCAGCTGTAGCAGGATTGGCATGTTTCAATGGTTTGAAGAAAGAGGATATTGAGGAAGTGTCAGCTGCAGCAGGGTCGGCAGGTGTGACAGGGACGGCATGTCTGACTGGCTTGAAGAACGAGTAGATGGAGGACTGTTTGGTTTTTCTTGTTTTTTCATCATAGATTTCTTGATAAATCTTGACACTTTCTCTACGTCATAAGCCACTTGCTACTCCTGGCAGGATTTGGGTCACGTTCCTTCAGAGTTTCCAGAGCTTTTTCGATACCACCGAGACACTCTCTAATAGTTTTGTTATCCAGGCCACGCACAGGTTCTTCTTCCTCGTCTCCCTCTTCTGCCTCCTGTGATGCCTTGTCTAGCTCTATAAGTTCATCATTTGAGAGAGATTCAGCATGGCTTTCCAAAAGATCTTGAATATCATCATCATCAACTTCGTCGAAGCCAGCCCTATGGCACAGATTTACTAAGTCATTTCTGATCACACCGATGTTGTCTTCAGTGAAGCCTGGGAAGTCATGCGTGCATTCTGGCCATACTTTATTCCATGCCGAGTTCATGGTAGACGTCTTCACTTTGTCCCAAGATGACTTGATGTTATCTAAGGCATGCTTGATGTTATACGACTTCCACCATTCACTGATAGTGGACTTACCAGGCCCATCTGTGCCCTTTATCAGTTGCTGTATGGTTCGCCGCTTGTAGTAGGTTTTTAGTGTTTGTCATGATTATTATGAATATATTTGTGCTTACATTAGACCCTTTAATATTCCATTTATTCATCTAATTAGTAATGCATGTAAGTAATATGCAATGCAGTTAAAAAAAGGGGAGGATGGGAAGAGATAATAGACTCCAAGGGTGGTCAAGTTAAAGTCAGTACAGTAATACTCCACTTAACGAACAGGATAGGGGGTGTCAAAGCTGTTCGTAGAGCAAAAATTCGTTAAGCGGACGTAATTTTCCCATAGGAAATAATGGAAATAGGGGGAACGTTTTCTGGGCTGGTCCCCAACATACCATATGAGTAAAAAAAAAAAAAAAAAAATTAAATAGATAAAAAAAAAAAATAAATAAATAAATAAATAAATAAATAAATATATATATATATATATATATATATATATATATATATATATATATATATATATATATATATATATACACACATAACCCTCAGCTATCGCCCAATTGGGGCCAAAATAGCCACGCCATAGCCGAAAAAGCAATAGCTGAATTGATCTTGGCGGGAAGACGGTTTTGGCAAATGAGCGCTCAAATATTCCATGACGTCATGGCGGGGCGCACGATAGCAGGCATCTAAGGTCGCGATAATGAAATTTTAGCAGCTTTTCATGGGTGCGCAATAGCAATAAAACACGATAGCAGAAGTCGCGATAGCAGAGGGTTGACTGTATATATATATATATATATATATATATATATATATATATATATATATATATATATATATATATATATATATATATATACACGCTTGGCAGCATATTGGGCCACCGGTGTACCACTGCTTATATGATGTCATATGAGTCACTGGAAGTTAGAGGAACTACATACAAATTCTCTCACATTGTCGCATTTATGTTCACAAAACAACATTTCTATTAGCTTTTTACAAACCTTGCCCACAAGAAATGATTGTTTTGTAATGCATAAAGTGAAATCTTACATGGAATACCAAAAAATAAAGCAGAGATGAGATGAGCCACAGACGAAACGGGAGACTCGTGGTGACTTGGCCGCTTCTTCTTCTTGTGACCCTTTTAGCCTGCGTGTTGTCTTTCCCCATGATATTTGTTTCCATTCCTCTATTGCCTGCTATAATGGATATCATATCTTAGTATTCATATACGCTCATGCCGTGAGGATAACCTCGACTCTGTGGCACTGAGTGATAGTGAATTATTAATGAAATACCGCGGTATTTCTTTAGTAATTCACTATCACACAGTGCCACGGAGTTAAGGTTATCCTCATGGCATGAGCGTATATGAATACTAAGATATGATATCCATATAACAGGCAATAGAGGAGTGGCTATAAATATCATGATGAAAGTAGCATGCAGGCTAAAGGTCTGAAAGAAGCGACAAGTTGCCGTGAGTCTCCGCTTCTTCTGTGGCCAATCTCATCTCTGCTTTATTTTTTGGTATTCCATGTAAGATTTCACTTTATGCATTACAAACCTTTCTTGGGGGCAGGTTTGTGCTAATAAAATATTGTTTTGTGAACATAAATGCATTTATAAGACAGTAACACCACCTCCAGTGGTGGTGTTCCCAGCAACCTCAGAGCAACCTGATAGCAACCTCGTCACCGTCCCTCCAAGCGTTCATGGATGCCATTTTGCTGCAAGAGGTTGCTCTGATGTTGTTAAAGAATCTTAGATCCAGCTCCAGGAACGCTAGAGACAGATGCGGAGAGCCAGCCAATCACAGAGAAACTACTGCGTTCGGTCCTTCACTCGGCAAATTCAAACCCAGAAAATTCGCTAAAACGGATGTGGCTGTACGTTATGCGGACTTTTTGGTCTAACTTTATATGGTACGTTAACCCTTAAACTGCTAATTCCTAACTGCTGAATGCTTTGGTGTGCCTAAAATATAAACATTCCCATGTAGGAAAAAATATATTTGTATGCCATGAATGGCAAACATCCAAAATGCAGTAATACCGAAGTTTTGAATCTGTAAATAAATAAATAGAGCAAGAAATAGGCCTACAAAACTTTGTGGGCTTTGAAAAGCGCGGGGAACTAGTGACACGTCAGGTGTATTGTATAGTCCGGGTTGGGAGCGTCTTCTACGCTCTCTCTCTCTCTCTCTCTCTCTCTCTCTCTCTCTCTCTCTCTCTCTCTCTCTCTCTCTCTCTCTCTCTCTCTCTCTCTCTCTCTCTCTCTCTCTCTCTCTCTCTCTCTCTCTCTCTCTCTCTATATATATATATATATATATATATATGTGTGTGTGTGTGTGTGTGTGTGTGTGTGTGTTTCTGCGTATCCTACATGATACAGTCTTCTGTACAGATGTTTTGTACATATATATGTATGATAGAACTTTATCTGTGTGTGTGTGTGTGTGTGTGTGTGTGTGTGTGTGTGTGTGTGTGTGTGTGTGTGTGTGTGTCATGAATCCTCTGTACAGATGTTTTGTACGTATTGGGTATGATTGATTGAGCTTTTTATGTGTGTGTGTGTGTGTGTGTGTGTGTGTGTGTGTGTATTTACCTAATTGTATTTACCTAATTGTAACATACGGGAAAAGAGCTATGCTCGTGTTGTCCCGTCTCCATATCTATTAATGTCCAGCTTTTTCTTAAAATCATGAATATTCCTTGCGTTGACCACTTCCACGTCTAAACTATTCCATGCTTCCACCCTTCTATGAGGAAGCTATATTTTTCACATCTCTCCTATAAGTGGCCATTTTAGTTTTTCCCATGCCCTCTCGACATTCTTCCATTCCACATACACAGATCTTCCCTATCCATTTTTCCATGCCAATCATCACTCTGTATATTGCTATCAGGTCTCCCCTTTCTCTTCTGTTTTCCAGGGTTGGAAGTTGCATTCTTTTCAGTCTGTCTTCATAAGTCAAATCTCTTAAGTCAGGCACCATTTTCGTTGCAGCCCTCTGTACTTTCTCTAGTTTCCTTATGTGTTTCTTTAAGTTCGGAGCCCACTGTATTGTTGCATATTCAAGCCTCGGTCTTATCATTGCAGTAATTATTTTCTTCATCATTTCTTCATCTAGATATCTGACGCCACTCTTATGTTCCTCAATAAGTTCAATACTTCTCCAATTATTTTGTTTATATGTCTCTCTGGCGATAGGTCATTGGTAATTGTCACCCCAAGGTCTTTTTCTTCATGACTGGTTTTATGTCTTCATTTCCTATCTTGTACATACTCCTGATTCTTCTTTCACTCTTGCCAAACTCTATTTTCTTGCATTTTGTCGTGTTGAACTCCATTTGCCATGTACAGCTCCATTTCCATATTCTGTCCAAGTCTTCCTGGAGTAGTTCGCAATCTTTGTCACATCTCACTTTTCGTAACAATTTTGCATCGTCTGCAAATAGGCTCACATAACTGGACACCCCATCCACCATGTCATTTATGTAGACTGCGAACATTACTGGTGCCAACACTGATCCCTGTGGAACTCCACTCTCCACCAATCCCCATTCTGATGGTCTGTCCTTAATTATTGTTCTCATTTCTCTTCCTACCAAAAGTCTTCCATCCATTTTAGTAAACTGCCATGCACTCCTCCTACCATTTCAAGTTTCCAGATCAGTCTCTGGTGTGGTACCTTATCAAAGGCCTTTTTTAAATCCAGATATATTCCATCAGCCCAACCATCTCTTTCCTGTATTACATCTATCACCCTCGAATAGTAACATATCAGGTTTGTCGTGCATGAACGCCCTTTCCTAAAACCAAATTGACACTCACAAAGTATGTCATTTTCTCCAAGAAGTCTGTCCATCTAGTCTTCACCACCCTCTCACACATCTTAGCTACCACACTTGTAAGTGACACTGGTCTATAGTTCAATGGGTCTCTCTTGTTACCTGATTTATAGATTGGGACAATGTTAGCTCTTTTCCAGTCTTGGGGCACTACACCTTCCCTTAATGAGGCATCAATTACTTCACAAACTTTTTCTGCCAATTGCTCCTGCATTCTCTTAAAATCCATCCTGATACCCCATCAGGTCCCACAGCTTTTCTCACTTCTAAACTCCCCATCATGTTCTTGATCTCCTCCACCGTTACTTGAAACTCCTTCATAATCCCTTTCTGTTCCATTACCAGTGGTTTGTCAAAAGCAGTCTCCTTTGTGAATACCTTCCGAAAGCATCCATTCATAGCCTCTGCCATTTCCTGGGATCTTCACTGTATACTCCATTTACTTCTAAACTTTCAATACTTTCTCTATTTTTGATGTTGTTGTTCACATGTCTGTAAAAAAGCCTTGGTTGGTCTTTACATTTATCAATTATATCCTTTTCTTGTTTCTTTCTTTCTTCTCTTCTAATCAACACATATTCATTTCTTGCTCTTTTGTAACTTTCCCACTGCTTAATCCGTCTTTTCCTTCTCCACCTCTTCCATGCATCCTCTTTTCTTGTTCTAGCCTTTTCACATCTATCGTTAAACCAGTCCTGCTTTCCAACTTCTCTATGTTGTCTTATTGGTACAAATTTTTCTCACCTTCTTTGTATATTTTTATAAATTCCTTCCACTTTTCATTTGCTCCTTAGCACTCTTGAATTTCATCCAATTTGTCTCTTGAAAGAATTTCTTTAGGTTTCCAAAATCTGTCTTGGCATAATTCCATCTTCCCACTTTATATTCTTCATTTCTTCTAGATTTCTCTTCGTCTATCACCTTGAACTCCAAAACTGCATGATCACTCTTTGCTAAAGGGCACTCCACCCTCATCTCCTCAATGACCATTGGCTCTGTACTAAAGACCAAGTCCAGTCTTGACGATGCTCCCTCTCCTCCAAACCTAGTATCTTCTTTGACCCACTGAGTTAACACATTTTCCATTGCCAGTGTCAATAGTGTATTTCCCCATGTTGTCTCTGATCCTTCCATTGACCAGTCCTCCCAACACACCTCTTTACAATTAAAATCTCCCATCATTATAGTTCGTTCACAGCCACCCAACATTTCTTCCAGACATGTTCCTGTATCACTTATCATTTCTTCATATTCCTGTACTGACCATGCATTTGTCTTAGGTGGTACGTACACCACTATGTAGTGCCTCTTTTTCCTTCATTAGTTTCTGCTCTGATCTTTAGCACTTCTGCCTTTCCCATACCTTTTTCACTTGATCCACCTTTATATCTTTTTAACCAGCAACATCACTCCTCCTCCCATCTTACCTACTCTATTTCTTTTCCAAACGTTATATTTCCTTCTCCAACCTTCATCAGGTCTTCTCCTCTCTCAGTTTTGTTTCAGTAAGACCCACAATATCTGGGTTCTTGTCCCTCAAGTAATCGTTGAGTTCTAAAATCCCGATATCACTCCATTTATGTTGGAATACATTACATTTCGCTCATATGTAAGTTTCTTTAGTCCTTTCTTGCTGTACTTTTCTGGGTTATGAACCACTTCCTCAGTCTCATATCCAAGATTCTCCAGAAAAACTCTTTCTTCTCTTCTTCTGTCCTCTCTTCATTTTTTTCAAAGCCTCCTTTCTCAACTCATTTAACATTTCTCTTTCCTTTTCACCGAGATCTCTTCTCAACCAAATCTTCCTTGTTGTTTCCTGCTGGGCTAGCCTCCATGACTTCTCCACCAATTCATCTACATCCTTTTGTGACTTAAGTTTGATTCTTATTGGCCTCATACCTTCTCTTGTGAACTTTCCAATTCTATGGAAGTCCTCTATTTCTTGTACTAGGTCTTTTCCTCCTCTTGCACCACATTAATGATATTATTTATCACCTTTTTATGTTTTCTCTCTCTCCATTTTACTCGGTGTCTTATCCTCCTCCACACCAAATATCACCACACATCTCTTTTTGTCTACAGTTTCCCTCACCAATGTCTCATTTGACTTAATAACCTTCACCACTTTCTCAGCTATCTTCTCTTCTATGATCTGTTGATCTATAATTTCAGCAAGGCCCAAAGTTTTCTCCCTGACTCTTTGATTTCCTTTTCCAGACTTGCAACTTTGTAATTTACCTCCTTTCTTTCCACTTCCTGACTTTTTTCCATTCAGCCTGCTTCTCCATCACTTTTCCTAGAGATTCTCCACATTTTCGCAATTCACTTTAATTAGCTTAACTTCCTCTTTCAGTGCTGCATTTTCCTTCTTCATATCGGCACAGTCTCTCTTTACATTGTCATAACTCGTTTCCAGGCCCTCATACTTTTCAAACAGTTTTCAATTTTACCTTCTAACTCCAGAATTTTCTTCACATAAGTGCTCTTCTCCATTATTCCTTGAAACCCTGTGAAGTCTGATTCCTCTTTCGAGTTCACGGCCGCCATGTTGCGCAGACGTAAACAAACCAGCTGATGGCTCAAACGCAGGCTACAGTTTATATTTACCTTCACTGGACATTATTTTGCTAATCAACAGTTAACATGACTATATGGAGACGGGACAAACATTACCAGCTCCTTTCCCACCTTGGTTACTCTTAGGTAACTGTAGAATTATAGATGATTGCTCTGGAGCTCAGCGACCACCTCCGCCATCGACGATGTCCCGTGTGTGTGTGTGTGTGTGTGTGTGTGTGTGTGTGTGTGTATTTACCTAGTTGTATTTACCTAGTTGTAGTTTTACAGGGCCTGGGCTTTATGCTCGTGTGGTCCTGTCTCCATATCTACACTTATCCAATTTTTCTTTAAAACTATGTACACTCTTTGCTGACATCACTTCCTCACTCAAACTGTTCCAAGTCTCTACACATCTTTATGGAAACAAAATTTTTAACATCTCTCAGACATCTTCCTTCCTTAGTTTCTTACTATGCGATCTTGTGCTTCTAAAGTCATATTCTTCTCTCAGGATCAGTTTCTCATTATCCACTTCATCCATTCCGTTAATCAATTTATAAACTTGTATCAGATCCTCTCTCTCTTCTCTGCTCCAAGGTTGGTAGATCCATAGCCTTTAGTCTCTCCTCATATGTCATCCCTTTAAATTCTGGAACCATTCTTGTAGCCATTTTTTGTAGTCTCTAATTTTCTTTTGTTTCCCGCAAAGATGTGTAGAGACTTTTTAGTGAGGAATTTCATGTCATAGTTTTAAAAAATTGGATAAGTGTAGATATCAGGACCACACAGCATAAAGCCCCACTGTAAAACTACAGGGAATCGACCCTTCCTCTCTTGTAGCCAGCCACAACCACTGAGCTACTCCACTTGTGTGTGTTTTTTTTTGTCTTCACAATCCTCTGTACATGTTTTATCTTTAATGTTTGATTGACTTTGTGTGTGTGTGTGTGTGTGTGTGTGTGTGTGTGTGTGTGTGTGTGTGTGTGTGTGTGTCACAATCCTCTGTCATGTTTTTTGTGTATTTATGTTTGATTGAGCTGTGTGTGTGTGTGTGTGTACGTGTATGTGTATTTACCTAGTTGTATTTACCTAGTTGTAGTTTTACAGGGCCTGGGCTTTATGCTCGTGTGGCCCCGTCTCCATATCTACACTTATCTAATCTTACTTTAAAAGTGTGCACACTCGTTGCAGACACTACTTCTTCATCTAGACTATTCCACGTCTCAATACATCTCTGTGGGAAACTATATTTTTTAATATCTCTCAGACATCTATCTTCCTTTTCTCAGCTTTTTACTATGCGATCTTGTGCTTCGGATGTCATATTCTTCTCTCAGGATCAGTTTCTCATTATCCACTTGGTCCATTCCGTTGATCAATTTATAAACTTGTATCAGGTCTCCTCTCTCCCTTCTTTGTTCCAGGGTTGGTAGATCCATAGCCTTTAGTCTCTCCTCATATGTCATCCCTTCAAATTCTGGAACCATTCATGTAGCTATTCTTTGTAGCCTCTCCAATTTCCTTATGTGTTTCTTTTTATGAGGGGTCCACACTACTCCTGCATATTCCAATCTGGGTCTTATTATAGTACTTATCAATTTCTTCATCATTTCTTTGTCCATATAGTGAAATGCTACTCCAATATTCCTTAGCAAATTATATGTTTCTCTAAAAATTCCATCAATATGGCTTACTGGTTGATTGTTTTCTTCCATCGTCACTCCTAAGTCCTTTTCCTTTTATACTTTCTCCAGTTCTACTCCATCTCTCATCTTATAGATTCCCACAGGTTGTCTTTCACTCTTTCCCATTTCCATGACATGACTTTTGTTCACATTGAATTCCATTTCCCACTTCTTACTCCATTCCCAGATCTTATTTAGGTCTTCTTGCAGTATTTCACAATCCTCCTTTTGCTTTATAACTCTGCACAGTTTTGTATCATCCGCAAACAAATTTATGTAGCTTTTCACTCCTTCTGGCATGTCGTTAATATAAATGAGGAAAAATATTGGTGCCAATACTGAACCCTGTGGCACTCCGCTTTCTACTGCTCTCCACTTTGACTTCATATCTTTAACTAATTTCCTTATTTCTCTCCCCATCAAATCATTTTCTATCCATCTCAATGTACTTCCTTTTAAGCCACCCTTCTCCTCTAACTTCCACAGTAATCTTCCATGTGGCACTTTGTCAAACGCCTTTTTTTAAATCCAAATAAATGTAGTCAACCCATCCCTCTCTCTCTTGTACTCTATCAACTATTCTAGAATAGAAACTCAATAAATTAGTTACACAAGACCGTCCTTTTCTAAAACCAAATTGGCTATTTGATATTAATTTGTTGTCTTCAAGGAACTTGATCCATTGTTTCTTTATTATTCTTTTACACATCTTGCATATTACACTAGTTAGTGATACCAGTCTGTAATTTAAAGGTTCTTCCTTCCTTCCGCTCTTATATATGGGAACCACCTCAGCTCTTTTCCATTCTACTGGTACTGTTCCATTTTCTATTGAGCATTTTATGATGTTGTATATAGGACTTGCTAGTTCTTCCCTACATTCTTTCAGTATTCTGCCTGAGACTTCATCCAGTCCCATTGCCTTCTCTTCATCCAGTTCCTTCATTAACTCTTTTATTTCAAGCTTGGTTACTTTAATCTCTTTCATATAGATTGTCTCTCTATTACTCTGTGGCCTCTCGAATTTGGATTCCTTAGTAAAGACCTCCTGGAATTTTTTTATTTAATAGTTCTGCCATACTTTTTGGGTCTTCCACCATCCCGTTCTCTCCTTTTAACCTTTCTATTGTTTCTTTTTTGCCAAATTTTTCCATTTATGAATCTATAGAATAATTTTGGTTGCTCCTTACATTTTTCGACAATATCTTTTTCAAAGTTCTTTTCCTCTTTCTTCCTCACCTTAACATATTCATTTCTTGCTGTTTTGAAGTTTTCCTTATTTGCTGGATTCCTATTTCTCCTCCACCTTTTCCATGCTCCATCTCTTTTCTCCTTTGCATTGGCCCACCTTGCATTAAACCAATCTTTCTTTCCTTCTTTTTTAGGTCTATATTTTGGGACATATTCCCTGACTCCTGTTTTGTATATTTCCAAAAATAAGTTATATTTGTCTTGCATTGTCTGTGTTTTCCATCTCCTCCCAGTTTACGTTTTTAAAATAGTTCTTGAGATTCTCAATATCAGCCTTTCTGTAATTTAATCGGTCTCCTTTGTATGAATCGTCTCTATCTTCCTTTCCCTCTTCTATATCTATTTCTAATATTGCATGATCACTCTTTCCCAATGGGCACTTATATATTATATCATCATTCATTTGTATACCCCTTGTAAAACTAGGTCCAATCTCGCTCTCGTTTCCTCTGAATCTTGTGCATTCCTTTACTCTCTGGTCCATCATATTGTCTATCATTAGGTTCAAGAATCTTTCTCCCCAGGCTTCTTCCCCCATACCACTTTCATAATTTTCCCAGTCCACTTCTTTACAGTTGAAGTTTCCTTTCTTTAACGATTCTCATTAGACTCTTTATTGTGTCATCATCTATCATGTCTTTATATTCTTGATTGGTCCATGAATTTGTTTTTGGTGGCACATATGTTACAATGATTGTTATCTCTTTTTTTTATTAATATGAATCTTAATATACAATACTTCTGCTTTTCCTTCCCCACATTCCATTTAATTTATCACTATCTCTTTCCTTAACATAATCATGACTCCTCCTCCTCCTTTACCCACTCTGTCTCTTCTCCATAAATTATACCTATTTTCCAAGTCTATTTTGATTGCCGTATTTAGTTTTGTTTCAGCCAGGCATACAATATCTGGATTTTCTTTCCTTATGTAATCTCTTAATTCTAATTTACTTCATAAAACCCCGTCTATGTTCGTATACATCATTTTTAGTCTTTTGCCTTTATCATTTTTAGTTAAACTTGTTCCACCTTTTTCTCTTCCTTCTCGTTTATATACCATTTCCTTATCCTGTCTCCCAGAATTCTCCAAAAAAATGCCTTCTTCTCTTCTGACCTTTCATTATTCTTTTCCCTTACTGCTGCTGCCAGTTCATTGTATCTCTTCCTTTCTTCCTTATTTCTATTTTTCTTTATATAGATATCCTTGCAGCCTTCTGTTTCTCTAAGTTTTGTTGTTCTATATAATATTTCTTCCGTTGCTGCTTGTGATTTTAGTAGTATTTTAATTGGTCTCGTTTTTCCTTCTTGATATGGTCCCATTCTGTTTATTTCTTCTACTTCCTCTTCCAAGTTCTGCCTGTCTTCGTCGTTTAGATTCTTCAGTAGGTCTTTGACAGATTTCATTTCTTCTTTTTCTTTTTGGTCTATATTTTATATTTTTTTCTTTTATTCCAAATACGACTACACTTCTTTTTTTCTGCAATTTATCAAACTAAATTTTCTTATCATATTTTCTTCTTTTTCTTTAAGTTGTTCTTGAATCACCTCCTGAAAATCAGCCTTATCTTTCTTATCTTGGACTCTCCATGCTTGTACTTCTTTTTTAATCACGTTCTGTACTCTTTCCTCTTCTTTGTTTACTAGATCTTTCAGCTTCTCTTTATCTTTCTCGGCTTTACCGAGTCCTTCTTCCATCTGCTTTTTGTAGTTAGCTACTTCCTTATTTAGTTCTTCGTTTTCCGCTCTTAGCCTAAGTTTTCTTCCACTTTTTTTTATCCTTTCTCTCAGTTTTATAAACTCTTTTTCCTGTTCTTCATTCACTTTCATTTCCATCTTCTCCTTTATCAGTTTATCTAGTTTATATTTAATATTTGACACTCTTTTTAGTAGTGAAGTAGTCGTTGTATCGAAACTTTTCGAATCCAGGCTCACCCACATCAGCATAGTCATCATCAGCTTTCCTACCTTCTCCAATCTCACGTCTGCATTTTGATGGTATCTCTTTTTCGCTCATCATTCCTTAATACTTGATTTCATGAAGAAAAATGAGACCACACTACCTGCCCAGGCCACTGTAAATACTGTACAACAGGTATGTAGTGAAGATCAGCTGCTTTTCGGAACGGCACCAGTGCGTCCTTCCTCTACCGTGTCTCGTGTGTGTGTGTGTGTGTGTGTGTGTGTGTGTGTGTGTGTGTGTGTGTGTGTGTGTGTGTGTGTGTGTGTGTGTGTTTAATTCACCATCTCTGCTGGTCAGCCAGTCTTATTACAGCGAGCTCAGAGCTCATGACCGATCTTTCCGAGACCACAACACACTCCACACATCACACCACAATCAGTTACATCCTGTACCTATTTACTGCTAGGTGAACACTACACATTAAGACTTCATTTGCCTTTCACTCGATCCTGTCCTGTCTGTGTGTGTGTGTATGTATTTATTGTATTTACCTAGTTGTAGTTTTACAGGGCCTGGGCTTTATGCTCGTGTGGTCCTGTCTCCATATCTACACTTATCCAATTTTTCTTTAAAACTATGTACACTCTTTGCTGACACCACTTCCTCACTCAAACTGTTCCAAGTCTCAACACATCTTTGCGGAAACTAAATTTTTAACATCTCTCAGACATCGTCCCTTCCTTAGTTTCTTACTATGCGATCTTGTGCTTCTAAAGTCATATTCTTCTCTCAGGATCAGTTTCTCATTATCCACTTCATCCATTCCGTTAATCAATTTATAAACTTGTATCAGATCCTCTCTCTCTCTCTGCTCCAAGGTTGGTAGATCCATTGCCTTTAGTCTCTCCTCATATGCCATCCCTTTAAATTCTGGAACCATTCTTGTAGCCATTTTTGTAGTCTCTCTAATTTTCTTATGTGTTTCTTTTATGGGGAGTCCACACAACTCCTGCATATTCCAATCTAGGTCTTATTTTAGTACTTATCAATTTCTTCATCATTTCCTTGTCCATATAGTGAAATGCTACTCCAATATTCCTTAGCAAATTATCGTCTCTCTGAAAATTCTATCAATATGGCTTACCGGTTGATTATTTTCTTCCATTGTCACTCCCAAGTCCTTTTCCTTTTTACTTTTCTAGTTCTACTCCATCTCCCATCTTATAGATTCCCACTGGTCGTCTTTCACTTTTCCCATTTCCATGACATGGCTTTTGTCCACATTGAATTCCATCTCCCATTTTTGCTCCATTTCCAGATCTTGTTTAAGTCTTCCTGTAGTATTTCACAATCCTCTTTTGTTTAATGACTCTGCACAGTTTCGCATCGTCCGCAAACAGATTTATGTAGCTGTTCACTCCTCTGGCATGTCATTTATATATACGAGAAAAAGTATTGGTGCCAATACTGACCCCTGTGGCACTCCGCTGTCTACTGTTCTCCACTTGGACTTCATATCTTTAACTATCGTCCTTATTTCTCTCCCCCTTAAGTAATTCTTCATCCATCTCAATGTGCTTCCTTTTAAGCCACCCTTCTCCTCTAACTTCCATAGTAATCTTTCATGTGGCACTTTATCAAAAGCCTTTTTTAGATCTAAATAAATACAGTCAACCCATCCTCTCTCTCTTGTACTTTATCAACTATTCTAGAGTAGAAACTCAATAAATTTGTCACACATGACCGACCTTTTCTAAAACCAAATTGGCTATTTGATAATATTTTGTTGTCTTCAAGAAACTCAATCCATTGCTTCTTTATTACTTTTCACACATCTTGCATATTACACTAGTTAGTGATACCGGTCTGTAATTTAAAGGTTCTTCCTTCCTTCCGCTCTTATATATGGGAACCACCTCAGCTCTTTTCCACTCCACTGGCACTGTTCCATTTTCTATTGAGCATTTTATGATGTTGTATATTGGACTTGCTAGTTCTTCCCTACATTCTTTCAGTATTCTGCCTGAGACTTCATCCGGTCCCATTGCCTTTTCCTCATCCAATTCCGTCATCAACTTTTTATTTCAAGCTTGGTTACTTTAATCTCTTTCATATAGACAGTCTCTCTATTACCCTGTGGTCTTTCAAATTTGGATTCCTTAGTAAAGACCTCATGAAATTTACTATTTAACAGTTCTGCCATACTTTTGGGTCTTCCACCATTCCGTTTTCTCCTTTTAACCTTTCTATTGTTTCTTTTTGTCTTATTTTTCCATTTATGAATCTGTAGAACAATTTTGGTTGTTCCTTACATTTTCGACAATGTCCTTTTCATAGTTCTTTCTTCTTCCTTTCTCACCTTAGCATATTCATTTCTTGCTGTTTTGAAGTTTTCCTTATTTTCTGGATTTCTGTTTCTTCTCCACCTTTTCCATGCTCCATCTCGTTTCTCCTTTGCCCTAGCACATCTTGCATTAAACCAATCTTTCTTTCCTTCTTCTTTAGGTCTATATTTCGGAACATATTCCTGACCCCAGTTTTGTATATTTCCAAAAATAAGTTATATTTCTCTTGAACCGTTAATGAGTTTTCCATCTCCTCCCAGTTTACGTTTTAAAATAGTTCTTGAGATTCTCAATATCAGCCTTTCTGTAATTTAATCGGTCTCCTTTGTATGATTCATCTCTATCTTCCTTTCCTTCTTCTATATCCATCTCTAATATTACATGGTCACTCTTTCCCAATGGGCACTTGTATCTTATATCATCGTTAATTGGTATATCCCTTGTAAAAACTAGGTCTAATCTTGCCGGCTCATCGTTTCCTCTGAATCTTGTGTTTTCCTTTACTCTTTGGACCATCAAATTATCTATCATTAGGTTCAGGAATCTATCTCCCCAGGCATCTTCCCCCATACCACTTTCATAATTTTCCCAGTCTACCTCCTTACAGTTGAAATCTCCTACCAATATCACTTTTCTCCTTTCCTTAATGATTCTTGTAAGACTCCTTATTGTGTCATCTATCATGTCTCTATATTCTTGGTTAGTCCATGAGTTTGTTTTGGTGGCACATATGTTCCAATGATTGTTAACTCCTTTTTGTTAATATGCATCTTAACATACAGTATTTCTGATTTTCCTTCCCAAACTCCACTTGATTTACCACTATCTCCTTCCTTAACATCATCATGACTCCTCCTCCTCCTTTACCCACTCTGTCTCTCCTCCATATATTATACCTTTTATCTATGTCTATTTTATTGCCTCATTTAACTTTGTTTCCACCAGGCATACAATATCTGGTTCTTCTTTCTTTATGTAATCTCTTAATTCTAATTTACTAGATAAAATCCCATCTATGTTTGTATACATCATTTTAATCTCTTGTTCTTATCATTTTTAGTTAAACTTGCTCCATTTTTTCTCTTCTTTCTCTTTTATATACCATTTCCTTATCCTGTCTCCTATAATTCTCCAAAAATGCCTTCTTCTCCTCCTCTGACCTTTCATTATTTTTTCTCTTGCTTCTGCCACCAGTTCATTGTGTCTCTTCCTTTCCTCCTCGTTTCTATTTTTCTTTATATATATATCTTTGCAACCTTCTGTTTCTCTGAGTTTTGTTTTTCTATATAGTACTTCTGCTGCTGCTTGTGATTTTAGTAATATCTTAATTGGTCTCACTGTTCCTTCTTGATATGGTCCCATTCTATGGATTTCTTCTACTTCCTCTTCTAAGTTCTGTCTATCCTCGTCATTCAGATGTTTTAGTAGGTCTTTTACTGATTTCATTTCGTCTTTTTCCTTCTTGGTCTATATTTAACATTTTTTTTTTCAGTCCAAAAATAATTACACTCTTCTTTTTTTCTGCAATTTCTCTTACTAAATTTTCTTTTTTCTTGAGGACTCCTATCATTTTGCTTGTCATATTTTCATCTCTTTCTTTTAACTGTTCTTGAAATACTTCTTGAAATGATTCCTTGTCTTTCTTATCTTGGATTCTCCATGCTTGTACTTCTTTTTTAATCACGTCTTGTACTCTTTCTTCTTCTTTGTTAACTAGATCTTTTAGCTTCTCTTTTTCTTTCTCGGCTTTACCGAGTCCTTCTTCCATCAATTTCTTGTAGTTCGCTATTTGGACTTTTAATTCTTCATTTTCGGTTCTTAGCCTAGTTTCGTTTTCTTCCACTCTTTTATCCTTTCTTTCAATTTCTGGAGCTCTTTATCCTGTTCTTCATTCTCTTTCATTCCCATACTCTCCTTTATCAATTTATCTAATTTACGTTCGATAGTCAAGACTCTATCAAATAGTGAAGTTTGCGCCGTATCAAAGCCTTCAAATTCTCTTTCTCCCTCACCAACATTGTCATCATCAGCTTTCATTCTTTCCCTTGTCACATACCTGCATTTAGATGGAATATCTTTCTCACTCATTATTATTTAACACTGTATTCATGAAAAAAAAAAGTGAGTCCACACTTTTAGCCCAGGCCACTGTAAACCCAAACAAAGGTAGTGAAGATCAGCTGATTCTCGGGAGCGACGGTATTGCGTGCTTCCTCTACCACGTCTCGTGTGTGTATGTGTGTGTGTGTGTGTGTGTGTGTGTGTTTATTTAATTCATGAGTGTGATTGAAGACAAAAAGTTATTTGAAATTTTTATTTGATATAATTATTGATTGAAGAATTCTTGATGGTTGTGATTCTAAACTGCCTCACACTAGTATGTATGTGACACTAAAAATAAGGCCATTCAAAGCAATTAACCAAGTAATTTTTTCACATTCAGTGGCAGATGAGGTATCACTGAATGGAAACTGGGTTGTGCAGAGAGTGAGGCTGCTGGATGAAGTGGACAATCCTGGCTCAAGTTCATCTCTGCTAGATGATGACCTCATACAGTACTATCAGTTCCTGGCTAAGAAAGGAGACGTCCAGGCTCAGGTATTCCAGTTCAAGGATCTTTTTGAGTCTTGTAAATGCGTATTTGAAAGGTTCAAGAAATATGTGATTAGGAACTGAATTATGCTCATTATACCAGAAGTAGTTCTTACAATTAGTGAAACATTTTTATCATAGAGTTAGGAAGAGTTTCATTACAAAATTAAATAGAAATGACAGACCATACCATTACATTGCAATGAGTGGGGATGTGGTGGATTCAGAAAACATAGTGGTTGTGTTCATCACATCTTTTTGATGAGGTGTGTTTTGAACATAGCTAGGCACCACAAACACAAATTTTGAATTTGCCTTATGTTTGCTTAGTTGTATCTGGTGGTCTGAAGTTCATTATGGATTATGGGCAACTCATTCCTCAGGAGTGGGCCACTGTTGATTGACTTTTGGAGTCTGGGGGGAATCAGCATGCACTATAGAAAAACAAAGGAAAAGTTTGTTGGAGATGATACTTATATTGAGCAAGAATGAATGGGAGCTGCAGGAGATTTGAATGAATTTGAAAATGTGTGAGAAATGTAACTTTAGGGTCTATCAAAGTAAAGAGTAAGATAGTGTTATTTGAAGGAACCCCAAATAATGAGTGGAAGTTCAGGATAAATGGCCAGGAAATAGAGTATGAGAACATAAGTATTTTGAAAGGATGGTGAATATACAGAGTGAGAGAGGGCACCCTAGAATAAAAGAGAGCAGCAAAAGAACTTGTGAGGTATATAGTATAAAATGGACAACCTAACGAGATTGGACAGAATTGAGTTTTTGGCAGCATCTGGCAATTTCATTCTGACTGAGTTATGTAGTGGAACAAACTTTGGAAAAGTTGACCTTATAGTGGGTGATTCTTAAGCCTAAAGTAGCATGACTTTTCTGTCAAACTCAGCCAACGTAGGATATGTAAATCCCTTTAATTAAAAGAGGTATGTGGCTTAGCCAAAGGAATAGACATTCCTTACTCGTATCACTGTGATGGTATGTAGTTTGCCTATCAGAGCATGACCTGGCGCTGGAGAATCTTTTTGCTTTCAGTAAGCTTGAAGGCCATGATGCAGACTGGATGTGGCAGCATCACTCCCTTTTATTTTATAAACATTTGATACATTCTAAGCATAATAAATTGTAATTGTGGTTGCTTTGCTACAGTGCTGTGTACTATTAGATACACAAGGCAGTACAATAATGTGGTCTATAAAGTGTGCAGTAAAAGTTTTTTTTTTTTTTTTTTTTTTTTTTCTTTTGTTTATTGTCATATTACACATACACATACAAAACAGTTACAATTAGGCAACTGCCCAAACACGTCGATAATATGACAAAGAGGACTAGATACCCGAAGGTATATGTGTCCTAATATACTCTTACTGAGATTGTAAATAATCTCAGAACAGACTCAAAACAGACAGGGGGGAAGAAACGGAAAAGAAACATATTGGTATTAATGAATGAATAAATAATTAATAATAATGATAATAATAGTGAATAATAGTAACAATTACAATGATAATAATAATAATAATAATAATAGTATATAATAATAATAACAAAAGAAGTGATAATAATAATAATAATAATAATAATAATAATAATAAAGTTAATGATAAAGGTAATAAGTTCTATTGTATTGTCACAGCATTTCCCACCTCTCACACCTCCATCACACCATTGTTGCCTCATGCCTGCAGCAGGTAGGAAGGAATTGGGGAGCAACCCGCAGGGACAGCAAGAGTGTGCTGTAGCGAGCCTTAGGAGGCCTTCTCTTGCAACCACAACTGGGGTAACACAGAAGGGAAAAGGGAGCAGACACACTGGAGATGCCTTTATGAAACACAGTGTTTATTGGCATCACATGTGGTACGGGATGGACAGTCACCAAGGGACAAAACAAGTCACTTCTACTTAAAAGCTGCTCCACACACAAAATCCAGCTTGTTGTGGCAGGTGGGGGAGAGATAGTGCAGGGCCTTTGAGTGTCCAGCCGTGACTGACTCACCCAGTATTGCTACCTCACCACTTTACGTCCGAACACACACACACACACATGGATACTAAAGAAGATGTAAGGAAAATTATAAGCAATTTGGATATTAATAAATCAATGGGGCCTGATGGCATATCTGGAAGGTTGCTAAAAGAATGTAAGGATCAATTATTGAACCCCGTATTTAATATTGTGGAAACCTCCATACGAACAGGAATAGTCCCGAAAGAGTGGAAAAGAGCTGACATTGTGCCTATATATAAGAATGGTAGTAGAATGGAACCGTTAAATTACAGACCAGTATCGTTGACTAGTATATTGTGCAAAGTATGTGAAGAAGTAATTAAAGCTAAGTGGAGTGAGTATCTAGAAAGTGAAAACATTCTGAGTGAAAGGCAGTTTGGTTTCAGAAAAGGAAAATCGTGTGTATCCAATCTATTATATTTTTATTCAAGAGTGACTGACATACTACAACATAGAGAGGGATGGGTGGATGCTATCTACCTGGACTTGAGAAAGGCCTTTGATAAAGTGCTACACAATAGACTGATGTGGAAACTAAAGAAGATTGGAGGAGTAAGTGATAAACTAGCAAAATGGATGAAAAATTACTTAGTGGGAAGAGAAATGCGAACAGTGGTGAAGGGAAGGAAGTCTGAGTGGAAGAAGGTAACCAGTGGAGTTCCACAAGGGTCAGTGCTTGGTCCCATCATGTTTTTGATTTATGTTAATGATATGCCAGTAGGAATTGACAGTTACATGAATATGTTTGCGGATGATACCAAAATTATGAGGAGAGTAAAGAATGTGGAAGATTGTAACAAGCTACAGGAAGATCTTGATAAAATATATGAGTGGAGTAAAGAGTGGCAGATGGAATTCAATATAAACAAGAGCCATGTTATGAAAATTGGAAGAAGTAGATACAGACCAAACAGGGATTACAGGCTGGGTGATGAGAAAATTGAAGAGACTAATAAGGAGAAAGACTTAGGAGTAACCGTGCAAAACACTCTGTCACCGGAGAAACACATTAACAAGATATTTGGGAAAACATATAACATGCTTCAAAATATTGGCCTTGCATTCCACTACCTAGATGAAGGAATGATGAAGAAGATATTATGCACTTTAATAAGACCCCAGTTAGAGTATGCAGCTTGCGTCTGGTCACCGCATATGAAGAAAAATGTGAAGAAGGTGGAAAGGGTACAGAGGCTGGCAACAAGGATGGTACCAGGACTCAGGGAGTTAGACTATGAGGAAAAACTGAGGAAACTGGGGCTGACCACATTAGAAGAAAGAAGAACAAGAGGAGACATGACAACTATGTATAAATTGGTGAACAAGATTGACATATTGGACAGAGAATTGATAAAGGTGACCACAAGTAATTATCTCCGAGGACATGGAAAAAAACTAATAAAAGACATCTGTCTAAATGACGTGAGAAAGTACAGTTTCCCGCATCGTAGTATTGATAAGTGGAATAAACTGAGCAGTGATGTCGTTGACACAGTGTGTGTCAATCAGATGAAAAAGAGATATGACAGGAGTGGACAAGGAGACAGGACACAGAGAGCTTAGCTTGGGCCCTGTAATACACAAATAGGTAAATACACACACACACACACACACACACTAATATAGATGGGTTGTTATCAAGCATATTGGAAGTTAGGGATTATTTGAAAGAGAAAAAGCCGGATGTAATGGGCATCGTTGAAACAAAACAGAGGAGGGATCCGTGTCAACTTTAAAGGGGAGAGATATAATTGTACCTGGAGGAGAGACAGGAAGAATGGTTTGTCAATATATATGTGTGGAGGATGTGCAATATGGAGAGGACAAAGTGGAAGTAATGGGAGTAACAATCAAAACAGAGGAACTGAAGAAGAGAAAAATTATAGTTGCATATGTGCCACCTAAGACTAATACATGGGGAACTGAAGAACATAAAGATATGCAAAGAGAGGTGATAAAGTGCCTAGATAACATGATAGGACATAGAAGAATACTTTTAGTTGGAGCCTTTAACTGCAAAAAAGTAAACTGAAGAGAGATTGAAGTATTGGATAATGCTGGGCAATGGAGTGAGGAAGTGTTACAGTTGACTATGGTTAATGCAATGGATCAGTGGGTGGAGGAGTCAACAAGGTACAAAGAGGAAGAAGAACCATCATTGCTTAACCTAGTATTCACAAAGAATCTAGAGCCCCCTCCAATCATACAATACCTTAGTCCAATGGGAGGAAGTGATCATGTGACATTAGAGATGCAAATTCAAGAGGAAGATGGGATAAGTTACAGAGATGACTACAAAGGAGAGAGATTAAATTACGCAAGAACGGAGTTTGAAAAACTAAGGATCTACTTTGCTGATATTGAGTGATGAAATATTATGTACAGAAAGACAGTGCAATGGAAATATGACATTCTTACAGAAATATAATGAAGTAGTAAAAAAAAAATGTACCTGCTTATAGAGTTGAGAAAAAAATACATGCTTGGTACAATGCTAGATGCATACAAGCAAAAAAAAAGTAAGATAAAGCATGAAAGAAACTCATAAAATAGAGAAATGACTATAACAGACGGCAGTACAAGGAAGCCAGAAATGAATATATTAGAGTAAGGAGAGAGGAAAAATTAAACTGTGTGAAAGATGTGGTGAATAAAAGCAAAGACGAACTCAAACTTTTCTACAAATTTATAAGTGGCAAAACAAAGAACAAGGAAACAATCTGAAAAATAATTAAAGAAGGGAAGACATACCAAAGAGAGAAGGAAATGTGTGAGATAATGAATGAGAGCTTCACTGCAGAAGAAGATTTCACAGAATCTAGTAGGACATTGCATTGCCAAGGATTACAGGAGATTGCAGTGCACAAAGAAGATATTGGAAGATTATTGGATAAGTTGAATGTCAGAAAAGCAATGGGCCCAGATGGTGTATCAGGCTGGGTGTTAAAAGAATGTAAAAAGCAACTACTGGATCCAATTTGGGAAATAATTATAAGATCAATAAATAAAGGGAAAGTTCCACTAGAATGGAAGAGAGCCAACGTAATTCCGATATTTAAAGGAGAAAAGGCAACTGAACCACTAAACTACAGACCAGTGTCACTTACAAGTGTCTTGGGGAAGTTGTGTGAAATAATTATCAAATAAAAATGGGTTAAATTTCTAGAAGAGGAGGAAGTCATATCAAACAGACAATTTAGGTTCAGGACAGGGAGGTCATGTGTATCAAACTTATTAAGCTTCTACTTGAGAGTTATTGCAGGACTTGAAAACAGAGATGGATGGGTGGACACAGTATATCTGGATATTAAAAAGGCTCTTGATAAAGTCCCTCATGGAAGACTACTTTGGAAACTAGAGAGCATAGGAGGACTGCGAGGAACTTTGCTAGAATGGACAAGAGATTATTTGAAGGATAGGGAAATGAGAACTGTGATGAGAGATACATACTCATCCTGGGGTAAAGTAACTAGCGTAATGCCAGAAGGGTCAGTGTTAGCCCCTATTATGTTTCAGATTTATGTAAACAACATTCACATTGGGATAAATAGTTATATAAATTTAATTGCTAATTATGCAAAACTGCTAAGAGTTATCAAACCCAGAGAGGACTGTCTGCTGTTGCAGGAAGATATAAACAAGATCTATGAGTGGAGCAAGCAGTGGAAATTGGAGTTTAATGCCACCAAGAAATGTCACATATGGAACTAGGAAAGAGTAAGAAAGAGAAGACCGTATGGAACTATTTGATGGGAGAGAAACAAATAATGAAGACTAAAGAGAAAAGATATATGGGAGTGATCATACAGGAAGATCTGAGCCCCAAAACACACATAAGCAAAATATTTGGACTATCATATAAAATGTTGACTAATATAAGAGTGGCATTTCAATACATGGACAAAGATATGATGAAAAAAATCATCACAAGCATGATACATCCTAGGCTGGAATATGTAACAGTGGTATGGTCTCGGAGCTCTAAAAGGGATATAAGAAAATTGGAAAGGATACAGAAGATTGCTACAAAGATGGTGCCGGAATTAAAGGACCTAACATATGAAGAATGACTGAAGGAAATGGGATTGCCAACCTTACATGATAGAAGAGAAAGTGGGGACCTAATAACAATGTACAAGATAGTCAATGGCATTGTAAAGATAGACAAAGAAAACCTGGTGCTGTTGACAGAAGAAGATGGAAGGACAAGAGGACATGAAAAGAAGATCAGGATGAGGTAGTGTGTGAATGATATTAGAAAATACAGTTTTCCACACAGAACAGTGGAAAAGTGGAATGCATTGGATAATGAAATTGTTACAGCACATAATGTGCATAACTTTAAGGAATAATTGGATAAATGGAGACATGGAGACAGGACACTATGAGCCCTGCTTGAACCCTATACAATAAAACTAGGCAAATACACACACAGTGTGTGTGGCAGTGTGTGAAGGATATTGTAAAAAACAGTTTTCCACACAGAACGGTGGAGAAGTGGAATGCATTAAACAATGAAGTTGTTACAGCACATAAAGTACATAACTTTTAGAAAAAATTGGACAAATGGAGATGTGGAGATAGGACACTATGAGCCTCGCTCGAACCCTGTACAATACAACTAAGTAAATATACACACAGGAAATATGTACCTATCTATAGACTAAAGAAAAGTATACAAGCTTGGTACAATGGCAGATGTATAGAAGCTGAGGGAAAAAGATAAAGCTTGGAAGAAACTCAAAAAGCAGAAAAATGAGAGTAACAGACAGTGGTATAAGGATGCAAGAAATTAATATATTAGAGTAAGGAGAGAGGAAGAAACTTTGAGAAAGATGTAGTGCGGAAAAGCGAAGATGAACTCAAGCTTTTCTACAAGTATATAAATGGTAAGATGAAGAATAAGGAAATAATAGAAAAAATAGTTAAAGGAGGGAAGACATAACAAACCTTGAAGGAAATGAGTGAAATAATGAATGAGAGCTTCAAAACTGTGTTCACTGAAGAAGAGGATTTTACAGAACCAAATAGGACATTGCTTTGTCAAGGCTTGCTGGAAATTGTAGTGTACAAACATAAAACTGGAAGACTACTAGAAAATTTGGATGTCAGAAAAACGATGGGGCTGGATGGTGTGTCGGGCTGGGCACCGAAGGAATGCAAAGATCAGTTATTAGAACTAATATGGGAAATGGTTACAAGCTTATGAAAGGAAGAGAGCCAACATAATCCCTATATTCAAAGGAGAAAAATCATTTGAGCCATTAAATTACAGACCATTGTCATGTACAAGTGTTGTGGGGAAGATATGTAAGATTGTTATCAAAGAAAATGGGTTAAATATCTAGAAGATAAACAAGTTATATCGAACAGACAATTTGGGTTCAGGACAGGAAGATCATGTGTGTTAAATCTACTAAGTTTCTACTCAAGAATAGTAGAAGGACTGGAGAACAGAGATGGATGGGTGGACACTGTATACATAGACATAAAAAAGGCTTTTGATAAAGTCCCTCATAGCAGACTACTTTGGAAGTTAGAGAACATAGGAGAACTGAGAGGAATAATGTTAGATTGGATAAGGGATTACTTGAAGGAGAGAAAGATGAGAACTGTGATCAGAGATACATACCCATCCTGGAGTAAAGTAACAAGTGGAATGCCACAATGGTCAATGTTAGCCCCCATTATGTTCCAGGTATATGTAAACGACATACAGAAGGGAGTGACAAGTTGTAGTAATTTGTTTGCTGATGATGCAAAATTGCAAAGAGTAATCAAGACCCGAGAAGACCGTTTGCGGCTGCAGGAAGATATTGACAAAATTTATGAGTGGAGTAAGAAGTGGAAGTTAGAATTCAACGCCAAGAAATGCCACGTAATGGAACTACGAAAGAGTAAGAGAAGACCAGTATGGAACTATTTGATGGGAGAGGAACAAATAATGAAGACTAAAGACGAAAAAGATCTGGGAGTGGTTATACAAGAAACGCTGCGCCCCCAAAAACACATCAGTAAGATATTTGGATCAATGTATAAAATGTTGACTAATATTAGGGTGGCATTTCAGTATTTGGACAAGAATATGATGAAAAAAATTATTACAAGTATGATATGTCCAAAGTTGGAATATGCAGTAGTGGTGTGGTCACCGAGCTTAAAAAAGGATATATGAAGATTAGAACAGATCCAGAGGATAGCTACAAAGATGTTGCTGGAACTAAAGGACCTAACATATGAAAAAAGGCTGAAGAAAATGGGACTGCCATCCTTACAAGATAGAAGAGAAAGAGGATAAGGTGGTGAGTGTGGGATCAGGCAGACGTCCACGCCAAGGTTCAAATCCCACCACATACTGCTTTGAAGCTATGCCATTTGTTGAGTGGGTTAAATTTACCTACATGTCACCATGATACCCAGGTTCTGGGTAGTTACACCAAAGATGTGCCTGGGTGGTGATATGGGCCCTAATATGGCTACCACTATAAATAAAATTGCCTGTGCCAGTCATGGGCTGAAGCTTAACAGCTCTTCCCACATATACTCTTCAAGTATGCCTACAGGCACTACAGGCCATAACATAAAAAAAGAAAAAATAATAAATAAATAATAATAATAATAAATAAAATATAAAATGAAATAAATTAGATAAGTGGAGATATGGAGACAACAGGACACTATGAGCTCTGTTCAAACCCTGTACAATACAACTAGGTAAATACACACGTACGAACCTAGACCGAGGAACTGAACCACCCTAACACACTCAAATAACACTTCATAACACTGCTGGAGGTCTGAAAATGTAGTGCCATCTTCAAATATTTGAAAATTCCTTAATGAAAGTCATGATCATTGACTAAAACATCAAAGCCAATCCATAAATAATAAAGATATATAAGGAAAATGCCCCAAATCTTGCAATGTCTGAACATGTAGCTTCAAGAATCATGGTAATCTTCATAATGTAGTCCAATGGTTTTTCTTTCAAGCTTTTTATTAACACAAAAATATTGAAACCTATCTGAGAATGGCAGTTACAGATGATTTCAAAAACTCTGTTAAACTTGATTTTCTCAAAACAACAAAAGTAGCAAGTTGTCCCTTTTACACTATATGCATTTTATATAGGGTAGTGAGAAGGAACTTATTTGAATAGTGAGGTAAAAAATTTCTATGTGATAGCTTTGTGATAACTGTTTTCTGGAAATGTATTGCCTAGTAGATGCAACCAAAAACTAAGAAAGAGAGATGCAAGTTATCCAGTGGGTGTAAGTAGTGTTACATACTTAATTGAAGTGAATAACATGGATTTATGTAAGCAGGATTATATGATTTGGATGTTTTCTTGGCATTTGAGGAGGAATACTATGATATGGTTTGTCCTTCATTATAAGAATAGATGATGAGAGTTAGACATGAAAAGTATACTAGAATTAGATAGAGAATGGAAGAGAAAGAGAGGGACTGGGATGAGTTAGATAGATAGAGTGGAAAATGAGTGAGTGATGTTAGATATGCTCAGTAAGTGATGAGAAACAAGGCAGAGTGAAAAACACAAATTGTTTAGGGCCATGCTGTGCAATAATAAGGTGACAGCCAAAAGTGTTCATTGTTGTTCCATTAATGAAGTTCCATTTGTACTTTTTAGGTTGGATTGGGTCAGCTTCACTATCAAGGGGGTCGTGGTGTGGAACAAGACCACCAGCGTGCTCTCAATTACTTCATGCAGGCTGCTGAAGCAGGCAATGCAAATGCCATGGCCTTTCTCGGAAAGGTGAGTTTTGGGGTTGCTTCATCTGAGAAGATTACAAATGAAAATGAAATTTAGGTATTTTGGTACCATGCAAAGCTTTTTAATTTTATTATGTTTGAAATAAAAAGTATTTTTATGGATCAGCAATAAACACAAAAATCATATGAGCAAGTTTATTAAATAAAAAAAGAAAAAAAAAATGTGCAAGTGATAGAAAACAGACACTTTCAAATAGTATGATTTTTGCAATTGTTCCTTTGCATATCTGTGTGTGGGTTCATGATTATCTTTACCAGACAATATGAATGCTTTATTCAACCCTTCCTAACTGCTCACATGTATCTTATTTTTAGTCTTGTCCTAAATGAGTGGAGTGACATTTGAGAAAATGTAGAGCACACAAATACTTCCAAACTTTGAATATCTGATTTATGAAATATTCATCTATTTTTTAATAATCTTTAGTTGCAAGGAGAATCCTCCACTGACGCTTTTAACCGAGAGAAGAGCAATGTAAACAAAACAAAGTTTGAGTGACTTTCATGAGGCATGGAAGTTGTGAGGAAGAATAAGTAAATTGTTTTAATGTATATTGCTATGAATGAACAAATAGACTATTTGATGTAATTGTAATTGATGGGTAGAAAGACAAACTTGAAAGTGTTGACATACATTAGTATTGTTTACAAAAGAGTAAAGACATTATCATGCATATTGATGTATTTTATATTTTCTCAGATGTATCTTGAAGGTAGCTCTGTTGTGAAGCAGAGTAATGACACAGCACTCAAGTATTTTAGGAGGGCAGCAGAACAGAGTAATGCTGTGGGTCAGAGTGGACTGGGGCTTATGTACTTACATGGTCGAGGGGTGCCTCAGGACCACAAGCTGGCCCTCAAGTATTTCACCCTAGCAGCAGAGCAGGGCTGGGTGGATGGCCAACTCCAGTTGGGCAACATGTATTTCAGTAAGTAACTTCACCAGTATTTGGATCAGAAATTTGTATGAATGTCCTGAAATAAAAACTTAACCCCTTTGCGCCGGATGTTAAAAAAACCCGCCTGTATGATATACGGGTGGTAGTGCCGCGTGCCCGAGCGCGTGAAACTCGTGCAAGCTTGTCATATTTGTCGTCTTTGTGTATTATGCTGCTATTTTTTAGTCACTATATCGCCTTCGAAGAGGAAACTGGACGCTTCTCTCTTCGGAGAAAAAGAGAGAGAGAGAGTGTGACATTTGCTAATATTTTAGACACAAGCGGACGCATGTAGCTTATCTTCGAGATGAAGAGGGAGGGAGGAAGGAGAGGAGAGAGAGAGAGAATTAGAAAATTTGTTGTTTTGTATTTGTTTGTGTGTGTGTGTGTGTGTGTGTGTGTGTGTGTGTGTGTGTGTGTGTGTGTGTGTGTGTGTGTGTGTGTGTGTGTGTGTGTGTGTGTGTTCATGAATGTTACAAGGCGGGACACATGTAACTTATCTTCGAGAGGGAGAGGGGAGGAGGAAGGAGATGGGGAGGAGGAAAGGAGATGGGGAGGAGGGAAGAGAGAGAGAGAGAGAGAGAGAGAGAGAGAGAGAGAGAGAGAGAGATGGGAACAGTCTATGCCATTGGGTAATTTTAGACACAAGGCGGGACGCATGTAACTTATCTTTAGTGATTGGTGGAGACAAGGATGGTGGGAGGAGCACTAGGGTTTCAAGGACAGCATACGGCGTGTGTAGTTGGTATCCAACACACTATACGGGACAACTGAACTGAAGAAAGCTCAGAAAAAAAATATGACGTCTACGTAGGCGTCACTGTATATGCTACTGGGGCTTCATGACGCCGACATAGGTGTCACCGTATTGAAGGGGTTAAGACTATCTAAAGAAGGATGGAGAAAATAATAGTGTATGCATATAATATGGATGATATGAAATATACAGGGTAAGAGGCAGGTTGTTGGAAGGGGCGAAGAGTATCAATGTGAATTGGTGATGGTATGAATGAGTTTTGCTAGTCAGAATAGGTTTGTTTCAGGGTTTGTAATGTCATTATCATTGTTCAACTAGTAAATGGATGGCATAGTAAAGAAAAGTGAATATGAAGGTATTAGGTAGAAGCTTAAGTTTGATCAGTGGTGGAGAAAAAGTATGAGATCTGAGTCAACTACCGTTTGCTATTAATATAACTTTGGAGGCTGAAATTTGTGTGTGTTTGTAGGAGGAGGAAGCTGAAGGTAAATGTTGGTAGAAATGAAGTAATGAAATGCTCGAGATAGGTGGTGAAAGGATGAATGTAATATTGAATGGAGGACAGCTAGGAGAGTTAGATTACTCAATTAAGTATTTGAGAATAGCAGTTACAGTAGACAGAAGACTTGAGAGAAAAGAATTACAGGGTGAAAGAAGGAAAAGTATTTGGTAGACTGAGAAAGATTCTTAGACATAAAACACAAGATGTGTGAAAAGAACTATATTAAGGGGATAGTATTAGCAACAGTACTCTGTTCTGCTGATACATGGAACATAGGAGTAGTAGAGAAGAAACAATTGAATGTAATGGAAACAAAAGTATATTAGGAGTATATATGGAGTAACAGTGTGTTAAGATGATATGGACATGTGGAGAGAGTGAAGTGCAGAAAATTTGTCAAAAGGATAATGGAGCCATATAAGTAATAAAAGTTTAAGTGGAAGGCCACACCTGGATTGGGTGAATTGTGTGAAGAGCACACCAAATGATACAATCTTGTCCATCCTTAGGATGAAATGTGAGTTTGTGTGTCATGGCCCATTAGTACATGAATCCTGTTAGGGTATGGAGCACTACATCAGAAGTGTCTTACATCTGCTGTGGCCAGTCTTGAGATTAGAGTAGATGTCAGGTAGGGAACAGTCTCACTATGAAGGGGCAAAGGTAAATAACTCCCAGTATGATTTTAAAAAAGGGAAGACCATGCATAACAATTTTACTAAGCTTTTACACAAGAGTAATAGATGAAGTATAAGGGAGAGATGGATGTGTTGACAAGGTGTATTTAGATATGATAAAGGCTTTCGATAGAGTACCGCATAGAAAACAACTATAGAAAATAGAACTTATTGGAGGAATACAGGGAAATGTATTAAACTAGATGACAGACAACTTAACAGATAGAGAAATGAGGACAATGATAAGAGACACCCCATGAAGTTGGAGCACAGTTACTAGTGGCGTACCACAGGGTTCAATGCTAGCACCGATTATGTTCCAAGTATATAATAATGATATACAAGAGGGTTTGAATAGCTACATAAATTTGTTAGCAGACAATGCAAAACTTTTGACTGTAATAAGGAACATTGAGGACTATATGGAATTGTAGAAAAATATTGACAAGATCTTAGAATGAAGCCAAAAGTGGAAATTAGAATTTAATATCAGGAAATGCCATGTAATGAAAATGGGTAAAAGTAATAGAAGACTTACATGGGAATTCAAAATGGGAGAAGAGATTATAATGAAAAGAAGTGAAAAGAAAGATGTGGGAGTGATTATATAAGGTCAAGACACTAACAAATATCAGGGTGGCATTCATTTACATAGATAAGAGCATGATGAAAAAGATCATAACCACTATGATAAGACCTAGACTAGAATATGCAGCAGTGGTGTGGTCACCAGACAGGCAGAAAGACATCATGAAACTAGAAAGAAACCAAAGGACCACTACAAAGATGGTGCCAGAAATGATTATGTTAAGGAAGGAGATAGTGATAAACGAAATGGAATGTGGGGAAGGAAAAGCAGAAGTATTGTATATTAAGATGCATATTAATAAAAAAGAGTTAACAATCATTGTAACATATGTGCCACCAAAAACAAATTCATGGACCAATCAAGAATATAAAGACATGATAGATGACACAATAAGGAGTCTAACGAGAATCGTTAAAGAAAGGAGAAAAGTGATATTAGTAGGAGATTTCAACTGTAAAGAAGTGGACTGGGAAAATTATGAAAGTGGTATGGGGGAAAAAGCCTGGGGAGAAAGATTCTTGAACCTAATGATAGACAATATGATGGACCAGAGAGTAAAGGAATGCACAAAATTCAGAGGAAACAACGAGCTGCGAGATTAAACCTAATTTTTACAAGGGGTATACAAATGAATGATGATATAAGATATAAGTGCCCATTGGGAAAGAGTGACCATGCAATATTAGAAATAGATATAGAAGAGGGAAAGGAAGATAGAGACGATTCATACAAAGGAGACCGATTAAATTACAGAAAGTCTGATATTGAGAATCTCAAGAACTATTTTAAAAACGTAGACTGGGTGGAGATGGAAAACTCAGAGACAATGCAAGACAAATATAACTTATTTTTGGAAATATACAAAACAGGAGTCAGGGAATATGTCCCGAAATATAGACCCAAAGTAAAAGGAAAGAAAGATTGGTTTAATGCAAGGTGTACAAGGGCAAAGGAGAAAAGAGATGGAGCATGGAAAAGGTGGAGGAGAAATAGAAATCCAGCAATAAGGAAAACTTCAAAGCAGCGAGAAATGAATATGTTAAGGTGAGGAAGGAAGAAGAAAAGAACTTCGAAAAAGACATTGTCAAAAAATGTAAGAAGCAACCAAAATTGTTCTATATATTCATAAATGGAAAAATTAGGCAAAAAGAAACAATAGAAAGGTTAAAAGGAGAGAACGGGATGGTGGAAGACCCAAAAAGTATGGCAGAACTATTAAATAAAAAATTCCAGGAGGTCTTTACTAAGGAATCCAAATTTGAGAGGCCACAGAGTAATAGAGACAATCTATATGAAAGAGATTAAAGTAACCAAGCTTGAAATAAAAGAGTTAATGAAGGAACTGGATGAAGAGAAGGCAATGGGACCAGATGAAGTCTCAGGCAGAATACTGAAAGAATGTAGGGAAGAACTAGCAAGTCCTATATACATCATAAAATGGTCAATAGAAAATGGAACAGTACCAGTAGAATGGAAAAGAGCTGAGGTGGTTCCCATATATAAGAGTGGAAGGAAGGAAGAACCTTTAAATTACAGACTGGTATCATTAACTAGTGTAATATGCAAGATGTGTGAAAGAATAATAAAGAAACAATGGATCAAATTCCTTGAAGACAACAAATTAATATCAAATAGCCAATTTGGTTTTAGAAAAGACGGTCTTATTGAGTTTCTATTCTAGAATAGTTGATAAAGTACAAGAGAGAGAGGGATGGGTTGACTGTATTTATTTGGATTTAAAAAAGGCGTTTGACAAAGTGCCACATGCAAGATTACTATGGAAGTTAGAGGAGAAGGGTAGCTTAAAAAGAAGCACATTGAGATGGATAGAAAATTATTTGAGGGGAGAGAAATAAGGACGGTAGTTAAAGATATGAAATCCAAGTGGAGAGCAGTAGAAAGTGGAGTGCCACAGGGGTCAGTATTGGCACCAATACTTTTCCTCATTTATATTAACGACATGCCAGAAGGAGTGAACAGCTACATAAATCTGTTTGCAGATGATACGAAACTGTGCAGAATTATAAAGCAAAAGGAGGATAGTGAAATACTGCAAGAAGACCTAAATAAGATCTGGGAATGGAGTAAGAAGTGGGAAATGGAATTCAATGTGAACAAAAGCCATGTCATGGAAATGGGAAAGAGTGAAAGACGACCTGTGGGAATCTATAAGATGGGAGATGGAGTAGAACTGGAGATTGTTAAAAAGGAAAAGGACTTGGGAGTGACAATGGAAGAAAACAATCAACCAGTAAGCCATATTGATAGAATTTTTAGAGAAACATATAATTTGCTAAGGAATATTGGAGTAGCATTTCACTACATGGACAAAGAAATGATGAAGAAATTGATAAGTACTATAATAAGACCCAGATTGGAATATGCAGGAGTAGTGTGGACCCCTCATAAAAAGAAACGTAAGGAAATTGGAGAAGCTACAAAAAATAGCTACAAGAATGGTTCCAGAATTTGAAGGGATGACATATGAGGAAAAACTAAAGGCTATGGATCTACCAACCCTGGAACAAAGAAGGGAGAGAGGAGACCTGATACAAGTTTATAAATTAATCAACAGAATGGACCAAGTGGATAATGAGAAACTGATCCTGAGAGAAGAATATGACATCCGAAGCACAAGATCGCATAGTAAAACACTGAGAAAAGGAAGATGTCTGAGATATTAAAAATATAGTTTCCCGCAGAGATGTATTGAGACGTGGAACAGTTTAAATGAAGAAGTAGTGTCTGCAACGAGTGTGCATACTTTTAAAGTAAGATTGGATGAGTGTAGATATGGAGACGGGGCCACACGAGCATAAAGCCCAGGTCCTGTGAAACTACAACTAGGTAAATACACACACACACACACACATTGTGTGTGTGTGTGTGTCCGTCCTTGTTTGGAGAACTCTTTACATGTTTGGGGGGTTCCACTCATACAACTTTATTAGATAGGGTGGAATCAAAAGCTTTTTGTTTCATCAACTCCCCTCCTCTGACTGACTGTCTTCAGCTTCTTTCTCACCGTCGAAATGTTGCATCCCTTTCTATCTTTTATTGCTATTTTCATGTGAACTGCTCTATTGATCTTGCTAACTGCATGCCTCCTTTCCTTCTGTGGCCACGCTGGACAAGGCTTTCCTCTTTCTCTCATCCTTGTTCTGTTCAACCTTCTAATACAAGAGTTAACCAATATTCTCAATCATTCATACCTTTCACTGGTAAACTCTGGAACTCCCTACCTGCGTCCGTATTTCCATCTTTCTACAGCTTGACTTCTTTTAAGGGAGAGGTGTCAAGATATTTGTCCCAGGCTTTTGGCTAATTTTTTCAAATCTTTTAGGGAAACTACAGCTCTAGTGGGCCTTTTTTTACTAATAATTTATTGCCCTTGGCAGTTCTCCCTCTTGCATATAAAAAAATATTTTATTTATATATATATATATATATATATATATATATATATATATATATATATATATATATATATATATATATATATATATGTTTAAGAAGTACTATAAGACAAATGGTCAACTTTTCAGGTGGTGTAGGAGTGCATCGAGATTACAAAATGGCCATCAAGTACTTCAACTTGGCCTCCCAGTCAGGGCATGTATTGGCATTCTACAACTTAGCTCAGATGCAAGCATCAGGAACTGGCATGGTGCGTTCATGCCATACTAGTGTAGAGGTAAGTCATTCTGATCACTTGATTGTATGTGAGTCTGTCAAACTTTTTTGTTAAAAACTTGAACATGTTATATAAGAATCTTTTTTTTTTTTTTTTTTTTTTTTTTTAATTAGCAGTATCATAAAATTTTACTGCAGATTTGTAGATTTCACTGTTTTCCCACTGCAGCTCTTCAAAAATGTCGCTGAGCGTGGTCGATGGGGTGAGCGTTTAATGGAAGCCCACTCAGCTTACAGGACAGGCCATCACACACAAGCCCTCATCACTTACATGCTTTTAGCAGAATTGGGTTATGAGGTTGCACAGAGCAA
The DNA here is from genome assembly GCF_017591435.1 of Portunus trituberculatus. NCBI lineage: Eukaryota > Metazoa > Arthropoda > Malacostraca > Decapoda > Portunidae > Portunus > Portunus trituberculatus. Next base: position 4,103,198 of record NC_059272.1, on the reverse strand, counting down.
TGCAGCTTTCATTCTTGATCGTCACGAGACTCATCTATTTAAACAAGGTGGCGAGGGTTTTTCTCGTGCTCTCATGTACTGGGGCCATGCAGCTTCACAGGTAAGTTTTAATAAGTTTTTTGTTAATTTCCTAACCTGCTAAGTAAAACTAATATGTACAGTGATTTTATTTGAATTGCACAGTTTATTATTTCTATGTCCAAAATTTTGGTGGTCTGGTAAGCCTCTGTTCCAGAAGTTGCCAGATTTGAGAGGTTCAACCTGTATTATGATTACTATGGTATTATTTTTAAAGTTTCCAAATATGTCTACCAGGGATACGCTGTGGCACGAGTGAAGTTGGGAGATTACCATTATTATGGGTATGGCACCTCTGTGGACTACGAGACAGCTGCAGCCCACTACCGACTTGCTTCAGAGCAGCAACATAATGCTCAGGCCATGTTTAACTTAGGCTACATGCATGAACAAGGGCTGGGACTGAAGCAAGTAAGGAGGAATTATTGCAAGTTTGCTTATTTTTTTTATATATTATTTGGGTCAATGCTTTATTCTAATATTCTTTTCTTTCCTTCCTCCAGGATATGCACTTGGCTAAGCGTTTCTACGACATGGCAGCTGAGGCAAATATAGATGCCCAGATCCCAGTGGCCTTGGCCCTGGCTAAGCTGGCATTTCTTTTCTCCTTCAAGTATTTAGAAGATGTAAGTTTCTAAACTCAGTGAAGTGGGATTTGGAAGGTCTATTTCTTACCTTTATTATATATATATATATATATATATATATATATATATATATATATATATATATATATATATATATATATATATATATATATATATATATATATATATATATATATATATATATATATATATATATACAGTGAAGACATATACTTGAACGTCTTATAAGTTGAACTTCCAATACTTTTTTTTTTTTTTTTTCTCTATACCATGTGGGCTTTTCACGGGAATTTATGGGCTAAAAGGGATACTTTTTGGGGTACCTCCTATCTCAAAGCCCACCCGCTAGGAAACCGTTGCCCCGAGTGAGGAAGCCCAACCTACACTCAGACCGTGGACAGGATTCGAACCCATATGCTTGGAGACCCCTCGGACCCCAAAGCACACATGGTTCCACTGTACCATGGTGTTCCATGCAAAAGTTCAACCTGGTACTCAAAAAAATATCTGGTACTTGAATGTCCACTCCTGGCCTCCCTCCCATCTGCTGCCAGATGTCCTGTTTTGATACTGATAATACCAAAGGTAAAATACCAGTATTCTGATGTACTGGACACTGATGCACATTTCTAGAATTCTGCTGTGGTCCTGAGAACAAAAACATTCTTCTGCGTTGTCTATAGTTTTTCATTTAGAAACTTACAATGACACCAAAGAGGCTTATTAGTGGTAAAAATAAGGAAGATAGTGAGAGTGTAAGTATTAGTGAGCCAAAGCCCTCCAATGGTGGGTTCACAGAAATCACTCCAGGGGACGAGTGGCAGATGTTTTCATGGATGGTGACTTGTCCTCTGAGGAACAACATATCTCCTCCTCCCCACTTCTCCCATTCTCTTCTACGTTATCCATCACCAGCCTTCACTTACGTTAAGTACAAATCAAAGTTATAAAAAATATAAAATGAAAATTTTTGCTAACTTAAGGTTTTGCCAAGGTTAGAATGAATTACCTGATTTATAGGTATCAATAGTCAAACTTTTTGATACTCAAACAGCCATCTGGAATTAATTGAGTTCAAGTATTGAATCTACACTGTGTGTGTATATATATATATATATATATATATATATATATATATATATATATATATATATATATATATATATATATATATATATATATATATTTACCACAAATGAAGTTGGACCACTTGGGTGCAAATTGGGCACAAAAAGCATAATCACAAAGTACAAAATACCTTTTAAGTTTTGCACAAATTGGGTAATGTGTGTTCTGGTGGTACGTGCCAACTCAGGAAGAGTGCTTCCTTGGTATTTACCTAATTGTATTTACCTAATTGTAACATACGGGAAAAGAGCTATGCTCGTGCTGTCCCGTCTCCATATCTATTAATGTCCAGCTTTTTCTTAAAATCATGAATATTCCTTGCGTTGACCACTTCCACGTCTAAACTATTCCATGCTTCCACCCTTCTATGAGGGAAGCTATATTTTTTCACATCTCTCCTATAAGTGGCCATTTTTAGTTTTTTCCCATGCCCTCTCGACATTCTTTCATTCCACATACACAGATCTTCCCTATCCATTTTTTCCATGCCAATCATCACTCTGTATATTGCTATCAGGTCTCCCCTTTCTCTTCTGTTTTCCAGGGTCGGAAGTTGCATTCTTTTCAGTCTGTCTTCATAAGTCAAATCTCTTAAGTCAGGCACCATTTTGTTGTAGCCCTCTGTACTTTCTCTAGTTTCCTTATGTGTTTCTTTAAGTTCGAGCCCACTGTATTGTTGCATATTCAAGCCTCGGTCTTATCATTGCAGTAATTATTTTCTTCATCATTTCTTCATCTAAATATACGAACGCCACTCTTATGTTCCTCAATAAGTTCAATACTTCTCCAATTATTTTGTTTATATGTCTCTCTGGCGATAGGTCATTGGTAATTGTCACCCCAAGGTCTTTTTCTTCATGACTGGTTTTATGTCTTCATTTCCTATCTTGTACATACTCCTGATTCTTCTTTCACTCTTGCCAAACTCTAATTTCTTGCATTTTGTCGTGTTGAACTCCATTTGCCATGTACAGCTCCATTTCCATATTCTGTCCAAGTCTTCCTGGAGTAGTTCGCAATCTTTGTCACATCTCACTTTTCTTAACAATTTTGCATCGTCTGCAAATAGGCTCACATAACTGGACACCCCATCCACCATGTCATTTATGTAGACCGCGAACATTACTGGTGCCAACACTGATCCCTGTGGAACTCCACTCTCCACCAAGCCCCATTCTGATGGTCTGTCCTTAATTATTGTTCTCATTTCTCTTCCTACCAAAAGTCTTCCATCCATTTTAGTAAACTGCCATGCACTCCTCCTACCATTTCAAGTTTCCAGATCAGTCTCCGGTGTGGTACCTTATCAAAGGCCTTTTTTAAATCCAGATATATTCCATCAGCCCAACCATCTCTTTCCTGTATTACATCTATCACCCTCGAATAGTAACATATCAGGTTTGTCGTGCATGAACGCCCTTTTCTAAAACCAAATTGACACTCACAAAGTATGTCATTTTCTCCAAGAAGTCTGTCCATCTATTCTTCACCACCCTCTCACACATCTTAGCTACCACACTTGTAAGTGACACTGGTCTATAGTTCAATGGGTCTCTCTTGTTACCTGATTTATAAATTGGGACAATGTTAGCTCTTTTCCAGTCTTGGGGCACTACACCTTCCCTTAATGAGGCATCAATTACTTCACAAACTTTTTCTGCCAGTTGCTCCCTGCATTCTCTTAAAATCCATCCTGATACCCCATCAGGTCCCACAGCTTTTCTCACTTCTAAACTCCCCATCATATTCTTGATCTCCTCCACAGTTACTTGAAACTCCTTCATAATCCCTTTCTGTTCCATTACCAGTGGTTTGTCAAAAGCAGTCTCCTTTGTGAATACCTTCCAAAGCATCCATTCATAGCCTCTGCCATTTCCTGGGATCCTCACTGCATACTCCATTTACTTCTAAACTTTCAATACTTTCTCTATTTTTGATGTTGTTGTTCACATGTCTGTAAAAAGCCTTGGTTGGTCTTTACATTTATCAATTATATCCTTTTCTTGTTTCTTTCTTTCTTCTCTTCTAATCAACACATATTCATTTCTTGCTCTTTTGTAACTTTCCCACTGCTTAATCCGTCTTTTCCTTCTCCACCTCTTCCATGCATCCTCTTTTCTTGTTCTAGCCTTTTCACATCTATCGTTAAACCAGTCCTGCTTTCCAACTTCTCTATGTTGTCTTATTGGTACAAATTTTTCTCACCTTCTTTGTATATTTTTATAAATTCCTTCCACTTTTCATTTGCTCCTTAGCACTCTTGAATTTCATCCAATTTGTCTCTTGAAAGAATTTCTTTAGGTTTCCAAAATCTGTCTTGGCATAATTCCATCTTCCCACTTTATATTCTTCATTTCTTCTAGATTTCTCTTCATCTATCACCTTGAACTCCAAAACTGCATGATCACTCTTTGCTAAAGGGCACTCCACCCTCATCTCCTCAATGACCATTGGCTCTGTACTAAAGACCAAGTCCAGTCTTGACGATGCTCCCTCTCCTCCAAACCTAGTATCTTCTTTGACCCACTGAGTTAACACATTTTCCATTGCCAGTGTCAATAGTGTATTTCCCCATGTTGTCTCTGATCCTTCCATTGACCAGTCCTCCCAACACACCTCTTTACAATTAAAATCTCCCATCATTATAGTTCGTTCACAGCCACCCAACATTTCTTCCAGACATGTTCCTGTATCACTTATCATTTCTTCATATTCCTGTACTGACCATGCATTTGTCTTAGGTGGTACGTACACCACTATGTAGTGCCTCTTTTTCCTTCATTAGTTTCTGCTCTGATCTTTAGCACTTCTGCCTTTCCCATACCTTCTTTCACTTGATCCACCTTTATATCTTTTTAACCAGCAACATCACTCCTCCTCCCATCTTACCTACTCTATTTCTTTTCCAAACATTATATTTCCTTCTCCAACCATCATCAGGTCTTCTCCTCTCTCAGTTTTGTTTCAGTAAGACCCACAATATCTGGGTTCTTGTCCCTCAAGTAATCGTTGAGTTCTAAAATCCCGATATCACTCCATTTATGTTGGAATACATTACATTCCGCTCATACATAAGTTTCTTTAGTCCTTTCTTGCTGTACTTTTCTGGGTTATGAACCACTTCCTCAGTCTCATATCCAAGATTCTCCAGAAAACTCTTTCTTCTCCTCTTCTGTCCTCTCTTCATTTTTTTCAAAGCCTCCTTTCTCAACTCATTTAACATTTCTCTTTCCTTTTCACCGAGATCTCTTCTCAACCAAATCTTCCTTGTTGTTTCCTGCTGGGCTAGCCTCCATGACTTCTCCACCAATTCATCTACATCCTTTTGTGACTTAAGTTTGATTCTTATTGGCCTCATACCTTCTCCTGTGAACTTTCCAATTCTATGGAAGTCCTCTATTTCTTGTACTAGGTCTTTTCCTCCTCCTGCACCACATTAATGATATTATTTATCACCTTTTTATGTTTTTCTCTCTCCATTTTACTCGGTGTCTTATCCTCCTCCACACCAAATATCACCACACATCTCTTTTTGTCTACAGTTTCCCTCACCAATGTCTCATTTGACTTAATAACCTTCACCACTTTCTCAGCAATCTTCTCTTCTATGATCTGTTGATCTATAATTTCAGCAAGGCCCAAAGTTTTCTCCCCAGACTCTTTGATTTCCTTTTCCAGACTTGCAACTTTGTAATTTACCTCCTTTCTTTCCACTTCCTGACTTTTTTTCCATTCAGCCTGCTTCTCCATCACTTTTCCTAAAGATTCTCCACATTTGTCGCAATTCACTTTAATTAGCTTAACTTCCTCTTTCAGTACTTCATTTTCTTTCTTCATATCGGCACACTCTTTCATTACATTGTCATAACTCGTTTCCAGGCCCCCATACTTTTCAAACAGTTTTTCAATTTTACCTTCCAACTCCAGAATTTTCTTCACATAAACGCTCTTCTCCATTATTCCTTGAAATCCTGTGAAGTCTGATTCATCTTTCGAGTTCACGGCCGCCATGTTGCGCAGATGTAAACAAACCAGCTGATGGCTCAAACGCAGGCTACAGTTTATATTCACCTTCCCTGGACATTATTTTGCTAATCAACAGTTAACATGACTATATGGAGACGGGACAAACATTACAAGCTCCTTTCCCACCTTGGTTACTCTTAGGCAATGGTAACTGTAGAATTAGAGATGATTGCTCTGGAGCTCAGCGACCACATCCGCCATCGACGGTGTCCCCCGTGTGTGTGTAATGGAAGTGTGGATGCATGTCAAGCTCCAGTTTTACACTTCACCTTGTTTTCCTTACCTAATGATCATATATTTGCAAACATTATCCTTACATCCAGTATGGGTCCCAAACCACTCATAAATGCAGAAAAGGGCCATATTCTAGCCCTAAGGGTAGGAAAGTCATTATCTCTGGAATATGCAGGTAATTAGCATGTGTTGGACTACAGTAAAAAGACTTACTGTTGCCATGCGTACAACTTCTCTTATAACATGTAAAAATGATTTTGAGAATTTTTTCACGCTGATAATTCTACACCATGGGTATGACGGCCAGAATACTGTTGCACAGTTTACATGAAAGGAAAAAATAAAAAAGAATCATTCAACACAGAACATATAAAGATTTCTACCCAAGGGCTTACCAAAGGAGCTACATGCATGTTGTCTGTGTGAAGTCTTTAATACTTCTTGACTCATCTCCATTGACCTTCCCACAGGACCTTTAACAGAGCAGCATAACATTTTCATATCCTTTCCACTACCATCCTCAATGCCTCTCCCCACAGGTTCTCTCTCTCTCTCTCTCTCTCTCTCTCTCTCTCTCTCTCTCTCTCTCTCTCTCTCTCTCTCTCTCTCTCTCTCTCTCTCTCTCTCTCTCTCTCTCTCTCTCTCTCTCTCTCTCTCTCTCTCTCTCTTCTCTCTCTCTCTCTCTCTCTATTTCTCTCTCTCTCTCTTATGTAATTCTTGTGTTTGTTTCATCTTCTTCATGCATTTTATATAATCCTTTCCTTGTATTTCTTGTTATATTTTGTAATTTTTCTCTTAACAATTTCCAGTCTGCCATGCATACATACCCCGTCACCAGTATCATCACTTTCATTGTAACCATTCTCTGTTATTAAAAGGGGTGAAAAAAAGGGTGGAGGGATAATAATTATTCATTTAATTAATGATGAAAGAAATTATTGTGTTCATTAAATATTCTTTCTGTTGTGTCACATTATGTACTCACTCACAAAGGAAAAATCTAGTACAGTGGTGCCTCACAATAATGGACACTGAGAGGGTTAGGGGTTGTCCGTTACTGCAAATTGTCCTTTACTAAAAGTGGGTTGTCTGTGAGACCCTTAAACACCCCCTTTCCCTTCTTTGGTAGTTTATTCTCTTTAAATAATGTAAAAAAATATTTTCATTATCTAATCCATCTTATTCTTATGCCCTGCTGCAAACTCTCCATATAGCCACCCTCACAGCCAATGTAAGGCAATCTGCAACTGAACAAGTACTTCTTGGAGAGAGAGAGAGAGAGAGAGATCAGGTGGCCATGTTTTGTTTATGTCGTTATGCTTTCGCTGCCATCACTACCACCACGTTGTTGAAACTTTGCTCGTTATATAATTTACAAGAAGAAAAGCTTGTCTTCTCCATACTAAATTATCCTCAGTCAAAATAAGAAAGAAATAAGTTGTAGATCTCCAAATACTGGTAAATGAAGACAAAAATCAAGTGATGGAGAGTTTGAGTTTGCACCTGTCTGTCATCTGCACAGTGCACATCTGTCAGCCACTGTGCAATCTCTCTCTCTCTCTCTCTCTCTCTCTCTCTCTCTCTCTCTCTGTATGGCAGTGTCATTATCCTTGATTGCCCAACAACATTCACACAGAAATGCATAACTAGCATTTCGCTTAGGCAGGCTGCAGATCCAACTAGCCCGGGACCACAAATCACCAGGAGTGTCACTCCGATAACCCCTACAGGCAAGCAGTCGCCACTCTCCACCTAATCATATGTTTTGTAAATTGTAGAGTTACAATGGTATGTAGCATGCCCTTTTTTTGCTTATTTATCTTGTGCGTATTCATCTGCGTGGCCACTAAGAAACTATGGATTTGTGAGGGAAAAAAGAAAGCTGCTGTAATGGCCACCCAAAAATTGGTTAGGTTAGTTTAGTTAAGTCTGTTAATGAGCAAAATCAGTTACTGCGAGGTCTGTTATCATGAGGCACCACTGTAATTTGTAAGTAATGGATATGTATTAGATGTTAGAGGTCATGACTTAAAGACTAATGACCATTTATTTTAAGTTTCAGTGGCTTCAGCTTCAGGAGAGGAGCCTGGAGGAATTGCTAGGACCAGACTGGGACATCTATTTGATGGCTATCCTCTCTGTTTTTATTGCTGTTCTTATGTTGTTCCGTCGACCTCCACCTCGGCTAGCCGTCTAAAGAGTTGCCTTAGCAAACAGAGAATGTATGCTGGTTGTACACTCAAAGGATCAGTCTGTTTTGTATTTTCTGATTTTCTGAAGATGTTATCTCTATCTTGTGATCATTTCAGTTTTCACAAATATTCAAGGAATCTTTGGTGATGGTTATGACTTCTGTTGTTCATGTAAAGCATATGATGTATAATATCTAAAATCCTAATATGAATTATTTATGCATGTCATCAAAGAAATGAGTAATGCATACACTTATCAGTTGAGTTCAGTCTTGTGAGTTATAAATTTTACAGATTAATTACAGCGACTGTCAGTTACGTAAAGAGGCCAAGAGTTCCACAGCTCATATATATTACATATCTGTGTATAACCTTGGTGTGTGTCCGTATTGTGAAAGATGTGATGGCTTGGAAAACTGACATGCAAAATTTAATGGAAAGTGAATATTATACAAATAGAGAATTGCTTTCTTGTGGCTCAAAGGCCCTGGCTAGTGATAATGGCCATGCCATATATTCATCCACCACCTCCTACAATTTTTAACTTGTTATTTAGTAAAATGTTATTTTTCTGACCATGATCTCATATTCTTAATGATGCAATAAAAAATTATGGTATATATAGAAAAATTTATCAGCAAAACTAAATCATATATGGAATAATGAACACTCAAATAATGAAAAAAAAAAAAAACTTATCTCTATCTCTCTCTTGTTTTGTTCTTGTTCAAAGTTGTGATAAAAGTTGCAGAAAGTGTAAGTGCAACTTTGCTTAGTCTGATTTTATCAAAATGTTTGAAACTTCAAAATGCATAGTGCCGCAGTCACAAAGTCACAAGTCAGTGCTTGTAATGATAAAATTTAAATACTACATATCAAGAAATGTAAATTATAATAGCAGCTAAGATAGTTCCAGGATGAGAAAGTGTACAAAGTGATGAAAACCTAAAAGAAATAAAAATATGAGTGCTAAGAGAAGAAAGAGAGATGGAAAACCTAATTTTGATATCTTAGAGATTAGCCTAAAAATGGCATACTATTGCAGTAAGGAGTGACTGGACTTTGGAAAAATGGAGGAAAAATTGAGGATAGGGAGATGGCTTGAATTGCCTCTAAGATATAAGAACATAGATACCTGGAATAGCTCAAAAGAAGAAGAGATGATAAAGACAAGGAATGTGCATCAACTATATGTGTACAGAGACAGGACCATACAAATATAGCTTAGGCTCTTTAAATTATTAATAGCTAAATACAATTACTAGTTACACAAGGTAAAGACACACATGGGTGTGTGTGTGTATATATATATATATATATATATATATATATATATATATATATATATATATATATATATATATATATATATCTAAAATATACATAATTTGTTATTTATAATTTCACACACACACACACACACACACACACACACACACACACACACACACACACACACACACACACACACACACACACATATATATATATATATATATATATATATATATATATATATATATATATATATATATATATATATATATATATATATATATATATGCATGACAACATACAAGATTTTTGGCTTCTCCCATTTTCATTGGGAAGATATCCAAAAACTTTGTCACTATAATTCTAAATGCCTCACAGTCAATTTGAAACCAAATTTAATGCTCTAGCGCAAAGCTTAATTGAGTTACAATTGGTTGAAGTTTGCCAAACTGACTTTTTTTTTTTTTCAAAATGAGCAATGGCATCTTAGCTGATGATGAAGTCCTGTGCACTTTTCCTGATGTGTTAGCCATGTGTGTACTTGTACATTAAGAATAATTTGGTGGATGTCTTTGGCAACAGCTTAAAACTCTGGAAAAAAAAAAAAAAAAATTGTTGAATGAAAGTACATAAAAAAATTGGTGGTTGTGTTTGTTTAATTTCTTTAGAAAATGGTTCAAATATTTTTCAGTCAGTGATTTGATAGTAGCATAGTACGTGTAACTTAGGAGTGAAGATAATGACTCTGATATTCCAGCCCTGTCCTACAAAGCTTGTTAGGCATTGCAACATTCAGAAATGACCAGAAAAGTTATTCAGATATATGAGCAGGATATATGAATGATGGATAAGGATATGATGTGTACAGTGCAGCACATTGACACTCAGACAGTGGCAATTCACTCATCCTAGCATGTCTGCTCATCAGCAGCTGGACATACTCCACTTGATCACTTTCTCCCTGGATTTTCTGTGGACACACGTGTTGATGTTTGTATTGTGGAGACAAAGGAAGTATGAGTGCTTCAGCATTCTATTTTTACTGTTCTGTGTTTGTTATGGAGATGTAAAGCATTTTTGAGAAATATTCATTGTAGTGAATGAGTGGTTTGCTACATACTACTGCATACAACTTGATGGTTGATTTTTGTAGTTAAATAGAAGTATGAAATACTGCTAAATTGTAGTTTTCACCATCCAATGACATCTCCAGTGTGCGGTTAGGGAACAAAAACACCCAACTTGATACTTTCATTATTCTGGTCCATCCCATCACATTGTATATATGCTCACCATATGAATTTGTTATTAGGTGTATAGTATGTTGCTAACCACTGAGCAGAGCCAGTGCCAAAACTGAATAATTCTCAGTTTAGCTACAACAACAGGCTTTTTGTTCTTCCTCCGGGTTAATATCATGTCACAGAGGGAATTTTGGTGATACTTTTAACAAGTTTGCAAATTCTTTGTTTTATTTTGTTAGTAATGTGGCAAAATATTTGTAGCATCTTTTATTTATTACACTTGAAAATTATTGTGAAGATATTGTTAGTGCTTAAGAACTTATAAAAAAAAATCAATTATTGAGATTGTATGTGAGAAGTTCTTTTGTCATTTTTGTGACAGTAAATATCATAGTTACTATCTTTTGTATTCTATTACAGTAAAACCTCGCTCGCTTTACGAACGTCTCTAAGGACGAACAATTCGGGAGACGACCAAAAAATTTGTCAATATATCGACCCCGGGGACAAACGCGTTGTGTGATAGCCAACCCGGCTATCACACAACAACAAAACAAAACATAAGCACAAAAGAAAATAGAAACAGGAACATACAAAAAAATATTACATAACAATTTCCGTGCCACCACGATTTTCTCCTGTTTTTCCTGGGCATGGTGATGTTACCGGTGCGCTCTACTGTAGCTTCCTCGGCGTTATCCTCTCTGCTATAACGGGGCCCCACTTAGACTTGTGACGCTACACAGCTGTTGTGTAGCTCTGGCACGCTGCGCACATCCAAAGTCCTCTCTCATGACTGTCTTCTCGGATCTTGTCTGTCTTCCTCCCCATCCTCCTCTCCTCCATTCCATCATGCCATCAACGTCCAGTCTCTCAAGTAAATAACCTTTCTTTTTTATTAATTTTATCATCATTTTGATAGCATTTAGGTAAGTAAAACAATTTAGGCTTTTTATAATTATTTCGTTCATGTCATGCATACATTAAAAGTCTATTTTGAATGGGTTTTATGGACAAAAGTATGATTTTTTTTGGTCTGGAACGGATTAATGGTATTTCAATATACATTCTTATGGGAAAAATTTATTCAGGGGATGAACAAATCGGGTGACAAACAGGATTTAGGAACGAATTATGGTCGTGAGCTGAGGTTTTACTGTAATTTTAAATGTATGGATTAATTGAAAAATTAGATTAGGTAAAAGATAACTTACAATTGAAAGAGAATTAGCTGCTAGACGGAGAAGAGCTAGGAATGTTGCGGTGGTATGGGCAGGGGGAAAGAATGAAATATGAGGAATTATTGTAGGAAACTGGATATGAGAGGTGGATGGGAATGGAAAAAACTTGAGTGAGATGAATGGACAGTGTGAGAAGAGTGTTGCCATAAGAGGGAAGCTTGTGAAGAGATTGAATGATTATGCATAATACAAATGGTAAATAAATTGTTATATACTAAATGAGAAATCATACAAATATATGAGTGTAGGACAGGATTCCCATCCCTCACCTCCCTTCCTGATAAATTGGGGGAAAAAAAAAATCTTTACCACTGTGATTTTTCTATGATAAAAGAACAGAAATTATAGTTAAATTTGGGGAAAAGAAAGTAGAAAAGATAAGATGAAAGGTACAAAAGTTATAGCCAAACTTATGGATAAGAGGAAGAAGTGGCAATAGACACCTAACAAAATGATAATTTACTCCAAATGAAGTCTAATAACTTCAGTTCAGGGAGTGCTGTGAACTTACCATTAAAGTTAGTGGTGACCTCGCTGAACATTTTCCTTTGTATTTAGATACCTGCTATGAGATTCAGAGCTGCTGATACGCTGTTTTTCGCGAATAACTTTATATCAAAGAGTCGGATGAAGATGAAACTTTGCCAGAGTATGTTTTATACCCCTACCTAATTTTATCCAGTATCACTTAGTACCTAACTTTGATAATCAAGGTACTTCTAAGAGTAAAAATCAGTCGTGGAATCCGCAGCCGCTTCAGTCTTCAGTTATGAGTAGAGATAAAGCCGTGATGTTGTCTCTGACGTCATGAAGCCCCGCCCACTCGGATGATGATTGGTAATTTAAAACCAATTAAGGCTGCACCTCTACCAACAGTGAAACATTATTTCCTGTATGCTTGACCAATTCCCAGAAATATTTGTATTGGTACAACTTCTTCAAACGTAGTGCAAAGCTCGCCACAGATCGTCACATCAATAAACAATTATACAGCTCTTTCACTTTTGAGAAGAAATCATCACCACAATGTATACCACTATTTCCAATAATGGAATAATTCACACATAGGCGTTCATTTGCTCTCTCTCTCTCTCTCTCTCTCTCTCTCTCTCTCTCTCTCTCTCTCTATATATATATATATATATATATATATATATATATATATATATATATATATATATATATATATATATATATATATATATATATATATATACACATAAATTTTATTGGTACTGTTCATGGAAAAAAATAGACAATATAGCTATATTATTATGTTAGTATTTTGAGAAAATATCATGTGGGTATACCAATGAAATATTCAACATAAAAAAATTTATTCATCATCACTATCGAGGAGGGCCACGTGAATCACTCGCCATTCACATCCCAGTGGGCGGAGCCTCATGACGTCATGAGAATTTAACGTCATGACTGTTTCTGAACCCCTCACCAACAAGAGAGGCGACTATGGATTCAGCTGCGTATTTTACTCTTATGAGAACATTAAAATCCAAGCTAGACAATAAAGGATGCTGGATAAGATTAGGTAGGGGTATAAAACATACTCTGGCAAAGTTTCATCTTCATTCGACTCTTTGATATAAAGTTATTCGCGAAAAACAGCGTATCAGCAGCTCTGAATCTCATAGTAGTTGTATTGCACAGGGTTCGAGCGGGACTCACAGTGTCCTGTCTCCATATCTCCATTTGTCTATTTTTTCTTTAAAGCAATGCTTATTATGTGCTGTAACAACTTCATCACTCAATGCATTCCATTTTTCCACCGTTCTATGTGGAAAACTATTTTCCAGTATCCTTCACACACTGCCTCATCTTGATCTTTGCATTTGCCACCAGCACCAGGTCTTGCTTGTTTATCTTTTTCAATGCCATTAACTATTTTATACATTGTTATTAGGTTCCCTTTTTCTCTTCTATCTTGTAAGGTTGGCAGTCCCATTTCCTTCAGCCTTTTATCATATCATATGTTAGGTCTTTTATTTCCGGCATAATTTTTATATTAACCTCTGGATCCGTTCTAATTTTCTTATATCCTTTTTTAAGCTTGGCGACCACACCACTGTTGCATATTCCAACTGTGGACGTATCATACTCGTAATAATATTTTTCATCATATTCTTGTCCAGGTAGCGAAATACCACCTTAATATTAGCCAACATTTTATATGTTGCTCCAAATACTTTACTTATTATGTGTTTTTCAGGACTCAGCATTTCTTGTATAACCACTCCCAGATCTTTTCCTTCTTTAGTCTTCATTATTTGTTCCTCTCCTATCAAATAGTTCCATACTGGTCTTCTCTTACTCTTTCCTAATTCCATTACAGGACATTTCGTGACATTGAATTCTAACTTCCATTTCTTACTCCACTCATAAATTTGGTCTAAATTTTCCTGCAGTAGCAAACAGTCTTCATGGGTCTTAATTATTTTTAGCAATTTTGCATCATCAGCAAATAAATTGATATAGCTGGTCACTTCACACTGTACATCGTTTACGTATACCTGGAACATAGTGGTGGCTAACACTGAACCCTGCGGCACTCCACTTGATACTTTACTCTAGGATGAGTATGTATCCCTTATCACAGTTCTTATCTTTCTGTTCGTCAAGTAATCCCTTATCCAACCTAACATTATTTCTCTCAGTCCTCCTATGTTCTCTAATTTCCAAAGTAGTCTGTTATAAGTTTTTTTTTTTTTTTTTTTTTTTTATGTCCATGTACACTGTGTCCACACATCCATCTCTACTCTCCAGTCTTTCCACCACTCTTGAGTAGTAACTTTACAAATTTGATACACATGACTTTCTGTTCGATATAACTTGTTTTTCTTCCAGATATTTAACCCATCTTTCTTTGATAATAATTTCACATATTTTGCCTACAACACTTGTAAGTGACACTGGTCTGTAATTTAATGGCTCAGTTGACTTTCTTCTTTTGAATATTGGGATTATGTTAGTTCTATTCCATTCCAGTGGTACTTCTCCCTTCTTTTAATCTCTAACCTTTTCCCAAACTGGCTCTAACAACTGATCTTTACATTCCTTTAGTGCCCAGCCCGACACACCATCCAGTCCCATTGCTTTTCTGACTTCCAAATTTCCTAGTAGTCTTCCAATTTCTTCTTTGTGCACTATAATTTCTTGCAAGCCTTGACAGTGCAATGTCCTATTTGGTTCTTTAAAATCTTCTTCAGTGAACACAGTTTTGAAACTCTCATTCATTATTCCACTAATTTCTTCTGCTGTTTGGTATGTCTTCCCTCCTTTAATTACTTTATCTATTGCTTCCTTATTTTCCATCTTACCATTTATACAATTATACACGAGCTTGGGTTCATTATCGCTTTTTCTCACCATATCTTTCTCAAAGTTTCTTTCTTCCTCTCTCCTTACTCTAATATATTTATTTCTCGTATCATTATACTGTTGTCTATTTTTTTTCATTTCTCTGCTTTTTTTTTTTTTAGTTTTTACAAGCTTTATCTTTCCCTTTTAGCTTCTACACATCTGCTATTGTACCAAGTTTGTATACTTTTCTTTACTTTATAGATAGGTACGTATTTCATCACTCCTTCGTTATATTTCTCTAGGAATATTTCATATTTCCCCTGTACTGTCCTTCCGTTCATAATGTTCCTCCAGTCTATTTCATCAAAAAAATTTCTTAACTTTTCAAAATTCAATTTTGCATAATTTAATCTCTTTTTTTGTATTCCTCTTTGTATCTTATCATGTCTTCTTCCTGCATTTCCAATACTAGTGTTACATGGTCACTTCTTCCCATTGGAATAAGGTACTGTATGCTGGGAGGGGGCTCTGGCTTCTTTGTGAATACTAGGTCAAGCAATGATGGTTCTTCCTCTCCTCTGAACCGTGTTGATTCTTCCATCCACAGATCTAGTGTATTCACCACAGTTAACGGTAACAACTCGCTCCACGATCCAACATTACTTCCATCTTTCTCCAGTTTACTCTTTTACAGTTAAAGTCTCTTACTAACAGTATTTTTCCATCTCCTTTTATCATATTATCCAAGCTCTTCATCACCTCTCGTTGCATTTTCTTATGGTCTTCTGTTCCCCATGTATTTGTCTTCAGTGGCACATACGTGACTATGATTCTCGGTTTATTTCCCTTCTTCTGTCTTGGTTGTTACTCCCATAACTTCCACCATGCCATCCCCATACAGTGCACTTCTTGTACACCTATATTATCTCAAACCATTATTAGCACTCCTCCTTTTCCCTTTCTGTCTCTTATCTCTTCTTGGTTCTGTAACAGTTTAGTACAATAAACTCTAGATAGTTTTGGCCACCCTTAGGTTGTTGTTCTTACTATTTACAACATTTTCAGTAAGTACACTACCTCCCGCAAATGAATAATAACGCTGCAATTGGTCCGTGAATGTGCGGTGTTAGCGAGTTTTCTCAAAGTCCAGCAAGCTGTGGCGAGCCTCGGAGCTCCATCACACTCGGAAATGAGCAGTACACTGACTTGCATTTGTTTATAGCTGGGGTTTGTGGGTAACTGCTGAATAGGATTCTTATTGTGTCTATAGTTCTTTTGTCCAATGACGTGCCACCACCTCTTAACACCACGAGCTGCGCCAATGAGAATTTGCTATAGGTATTCGTAGGCGGGGCACAGCTGGGCAGACAGGTGCACAAAGACAGCTATGTGCGCAGTTCAACCATGGCCACCGTTGACATTAGTTAGTTGTAAATGTTGTGACTTTGATTACTGGGAAATCATCGCTCCTGCTGTCCCCATGGAGGACAGTGAACTTAACAACAATCGAGATGTCACACAGCCAAGACCTTCAACCTTTCATTAAGGTATTGTGAGGAGGGGTATTATTAGTAGAGATAGGGCATATTGTGTCAACCTATAATAGAACCAGTGTGGGGGAAGCAGCCACAAAGCAAGGATACGGTAGGTTAGTTTTATGTTAGGGTTAGATCAATATTCTAGGGGGTATCCGGCTAGGATACGTTAGGTTAGGTTAGGTTTATGTTAGGGTTAGGTTAGTGTTATAGGGGGTGTCCGGAGGGGGCGCAGCCCCCCGGCTAGGATACGTTAGTTTAGGTCAATGTTAATAACATAAATAATAGGATAAATGTTAGAGTTAGGTTAGTGTTATAGGGAGGGTCCGGGGGCGCAGCCCGCCCAGCTAGGCTTAGGTTAGGTTTATGTTAGGGTTAGGTTAGTGTCCTAGAGGGGAAAGGTTATGTTATGTAAAACTTCCCGACATTTAGAGATATTTTCCTAAATTTGGAGAAATTTCCTTATATTTAAGGAAATATCCTTAGATTTAGGAAAATTCTTCGAATATATAGGAAATTTCCTTACTTTTCAAAAAGCCATATATCACTCATATATGTCTCCTCCACCCAAAACCCCCGATTCCCCAAAGGCCCCAAAGCTTGTTGGAGGGGTTGGGGGGGGGTGATGGTAGAGATAGGGGATATTGTATTAAACTAAAAATTTACCCCCTTTTTATCCATATAATTTTTAATTCAGAATCTTAAGCTAATTTCCCTGTTCTTGCCATTATCTCCTCTGCTGCCACTTGAGATCTCATTCGCACTTTCAGTGGTCTCTTACCCCTTTCACTAAACTTTGCCAGTCTGGTCACTTCCTCCACTTCTTGTTCTAACCCCTCTGTGCTGTCCTGAAAAAAAATTATAACACTCAGCCAGCTCTCTCTCTCTCTCTCTCTCTCTCTCTCTCTCTCTCTCTCTCTCTCTCTCTCTCTCTCTCATGAACTTGTTAGGGATTTTTTTTTCAGCCCCAAAATTAGGGAACATTTCTTCTTGTCCACTGTGTCCCACACCAGATCTTCCCTTTCTTTAATGACTTGTATTACTGTCTTATTTTTTTCTTTAATCTGTCTGGACTACCTCTGAAAATTTGACTTTTTCCTCTTCCTGATCTTTCCTCCAGGCATTCCTTACTTCCTCCAGCTTTATCTCATCCATTCCACTTTCAACTTTTCCTGCCCTATCCTGAATTTTCTCTTGTAGGTGTTTTTAATGATTCCTCATATTCGCTGCATGAAGCCATTAATTAATAAACCATTTTGTTTATTCAACTCCTCCATCTCTTCTTTCATCACTTGGTTTACATCTCACTTTCTCACATTTTTCAATTCTCTCCTTTACTTCAGTGTTTTCTTTTACTAATCTGTCTTGTTTTTGTAGGATACTTGATAGTACTTCTTTCCTGTATTTCATCTTCCTTTTCACAGTCACCAGCCTTCTCATGTTACCTTTTTCTTCCCTAAAATCCGAAAACTCCTTGTCAGTATATTCCTCATCCAACTTCCTCAGGCCTACTGTCGTTTCAATAACTCTTGGCTTTGGGGTCTCCAGGCATGACGAATGTTTTGAAATCACACGTCTGGCAGCGCCATCTACATCCACCTCTTCCCCCAATTTATTTATTATTTTTTTCCAAAACTGCACCCAAATTTTGCTATTTTGGAGACAGTAAAGCTCTATGACCCTATTCCCCCTTGTACATACAGTCTAGGACAGTAGGTCTGCTCCACGCGACTGTTGTTGGATCTATCTCTCTGGGAGCTGTTTGGATAATGTGACCAGATTTTTTACCGTAAAAGGGGGACATTCCATATATATATATATATATATATATATATATATATATATATATATATATATATATATATATATATATATATATATATATATAAGAAAGATAATACAAACATCCAAAAAAATTTCTTTACGTACCTTTACTTCTCATACTTTTCATGGATGAAATCTTTAATAATTCTGGAGTTGATTTCAGCACACCGTAGAACTCCATACATTATGCTTGAAATTAACCTTTGTCATCAGCAATGCTTTAAAAGTTGGGACTTTCAGCTGGGTTTTTTCAGATGTCCATATTTTATTCATGTGAAAGAACTCACGTTCAGTAGAAGCATTTGCTCCAGGAAGACAGAGTACAAACCGAACAAGTTCAGACATGTGTTGGTGACTGACATCTCGAGCTTTGCAGTGAGTGAAAACTTGCGCCCACCGCTGGTCTGCTGGTACGTTTGACTCATTCCACTCAGCTACTCTGTCAGTGATGTACTTGGCAGCACAAGCAAACTCATCAAATAAACTCGAGTCAAATCTGATGTCAAACATTTGTTTTTCAGCAGCAAAATCCATCGTTTTCTCAACATCTGACCAGTTTGGAACTTGCTTAAATGAAACCCATTGCATGCATCCAAGATTAGGTAGGTTAGCTGACCCCTGATCCAAGTAGTTAATACAAGTGTTATAAAACTCAACCACTACATTTCTTATAGCTGAAGGATCAGCCAGACCCTCATGTTCAAGTTTGCTCACTAGTTTTCTGATGGAGTGTGGCAAGAAGACATTATCTTTTTTTGACTGCAGCGTGTCCTTCAAGTTAGATACAGCACTCAACACTTCCCCAGCAGAAATGCTTTCCCCTTCAATCTTTAGAATCACTTGCTAAAAAGCAGCTGCTTGAGAATGAACAAAATTGAGCCATATTTCTGCTTGTGGGTTCTCAAAAAAGTTTTTCAGTAGCACCGGACATTTACTTTGACTTTGGAAGTATGATCTTAGACCAGTGGTTCTTAACCTTTTTCAGTACCCGTACCTCTTGATATCTCAAAAAAAATTCTCGTACCCCCGCCAATATAAATACTATACAAACATATGAAAAGTATTAGTGATAAAAACCTTGCTGAGAATATATTTTTTTAATTACTGAACAAAGGCAATTTTTTATATTTCAAATAAAAAGTGTCAATTAGTGGGATTCAACTTGAAAACTTAACTTAAAAAATTGAGACAATTATAGTAAGAGAAAAATTAGGAAAATATATGTTTTGCTTTCTCATGGTAAATATACGGTACCATTGCACTGCCTACCATGTCTCGTACCCCTAGGTTTAAGGTTTCGTACCCCTTGGGGGTACAAGTACCCCAGGTTAAGAACCACTGTCTTAGACCTAGAAACAACTTTATTATTCTTTCAACTGCAGGCATTAATGCCAGCCACCTCGTTTTGCTGTACCCCAGCAACTGCTTGTACTCTATCTCCACAAAGTCGCAAAACTCTTTCAGTTCCTCTACTCCAGTGGTTCTTAACCTGGGGGGCGTGCCCCCCTAGGGGGGGCTTGGGTGATTTCCAGGAGGGGCACGAGCCTCAGGTGAAAAGTAGAAGTTTTTCCATTTATGGGTTATTTTCATGACAAGAGCATGGGCCAGTACTGTAAAATAATACAGAAGTATCGTCGTTACTAACTCTGTTTTCTAAAGTCTCCCAGACATACTATTTTTCGTATATCTATGTGAAACTGCATTTTCCATGCTCGTTGTTATCAAAACCAAGTACAGAAACCGCCTGAACGTTGAAGGGGACTTACGTTGTGCACTCTCAAGCATTCGACCACGTATTCAAGATCTGGAAGGTAAGAAGCAGTGTCAAATATCTCACTAACTATGTATTCAAGATCTGGTAGCTTAGAGCTGTGTCAAATATCTCACTAACCATGTATTCAAGATCTGGTAGCTTAGAGCAGTGTCAAATATCTCACTAATGTAATTCATGCTTAGTAAATGGACTAAAAAGATTTTCTTTATTTTCTTTTTAAATCTGGGAGTGAAATTTGTCTATAGATGCAAGGGGGCGTGGAGGGAAAGAGTAGTTCCTAGAGAGGGCGTGGTAGTAAAGAGGTTAAGAACCACTGCTCTACTCGAACAGTGTAGATGTAAAAGTATGTGTAGATTTTTGCAACAACTGCCTCTATGTCAATAGGGAGAACAGTCACTAGCAGCTTGAACAGCATTATGTACAATGTGTGCAAAACAACCAATCCCAATTAGTTCTCTACCAATATAGTCATTCAGCTTCCTGAAGATATTATTGACTCCTTTTCTTGCTGCACCACCGAAATAAGTTAGTAGTTATTGTCACCACAAAAAGCAACTAATTTTTTGTTCAACTCATGTTTCTTTATTATCTCTCTTAAATAATCCAGAACTATATCTGAGGTTTCTCCAGGTTGAGATTTCAAGTCAAGCAGTTTCACTTGAGTACCTTCATATGGCTGAAAGAAGCGAATCAGAACAGGGAATAGCTTGGTGTTGCCATGGTTGCTTGCATCTGTTAACAGTGTTACGCAGTGTGCATCCTTCATTTGGCGCTCAAGTTCTTTCTCAGCATATGGTGCAAAGACACTTGTAACAATTGCGTCACACTTCGTTCTAGTACATGAAAATTTAGGTTCAAAGCATGCTTTAAAAATTTTTGTTACACAGTCTGTAGACTTAAAGCTTTGATTTTCTCTAACTGTGTGGTAAGCCCACAAACCTTCAGTAGCAGCCACCTCCAGATCCTTGTCACTGGGCCTGGCACTTTTAAAGTAATCAGAAACAGCTTAGCTTGAGGAAGCACTAATATCAGCTAACTTATGTCTCTTGGTGCTGAGATGTTTAATTATATCACTAACTCCACCATGTGCAATGCTGAAGTCACTTTTGCATTTTTCACAACGTACATCACTTGCAGAAACACTCTTCCTAATGAATGGGTATTCAGACTGTAAACGCTCATTGAATGTGCACTTTCACTTTGACATGGTGAATAAATAGCCAAAACGCAATCAGAGCGAGTGGCAGTAACACACGAGAAGTGTAGTTAATCCGAAGGCTGCTGATCAAACACTGCCACGCTGCACTCGGCGACGGCAATGACTGGCGAATCTAAGCTCAAGGGAGACACGTCTAATACGAGTACAGTGTGACGCAAGGCTATGGCACTCGACTCGTAGGCCTAAACCATGAAGTTACCAGCTAGTGATATTGTATAATTGGATATATCAGTACTATTCCATAAAAATGTGGGGCATTTTGTATAAAAAAGCGGGACATTTGCTAACTTTAAAAAAAAGGCGGGACAGACGTCAAAAAAGCGGGACTCTGGTCACATTATCTTTGGAACCGTTGTCAACGATCCCCTCGTGTGTGTCATCATACAACTCAAGGGGGGTGTGGCATGAAGAAGTGTCCCACCATGACGAAATGGGAAAGTTCCCAAGATATCGTACCGCACGCCGGCAGAACGCACGCCGAGCCTGCAGGGAGAGGATCTCCTCATCCAGTACAATTCCAATGGGGAAAACGCTCAGACAATCTTGATTTTCCCAAAAACTTAACATAGAATAGTATATCATTCAGTATACCTATTTTGAGGAAGTGTACGTCTCTGGCAGTCGAAATTTACTAAAATATATGTATGGGGATCTCTTAGTAGGAAAAGAAGTCATTTATAAAGTGGTCGCCGACCGTGACGGGCGTTCATATCCCTGCTGGTCTCTACTCTGACCGCTGTGCTCGGTGAGGTGTATGACTACGATGCATTTGTTACCACTTGTCAAATAACCAGTGCTGGTGACAAACAGCAGTTGGCTGCTTTATAGGGTCATTTTTTTTTAACTTAATTAGGAATTATAAATGCTTACATTAGTAAGAATAAAGCAGCAGCATGGAGGAGGAGGTAGTAGACACCTACCGAAACAATAACTTACCCCCAGTGAGATTTAATAGCACTAGTTCAGGAGATGCTGTGAACCTTCCATTAAAGCTAGTTGTGATCTCATTGAATGTTTCCCTTTGTGTCTCACAACTCAAGGGGATAGTCACAGCCTACCCTCTAAAGACAGCTCTCCTACTTCACACAAAACTACATGCACTTACCACACATACACCCTTCACTCCAAATCAAAATTTAAAAGAAAAATGGGACCCAAAATAAACAACGCCCCGGAGTCCCCCTCTGGGGAGGGGACCAAAAATGTCCCCAGGTCGGACACCTCTCCTGTTGAAGACCACAAATGCCTTGACACCTCCCTCAACTTTTTCTACATTAACTTCTGCAACATTCGCGGTCTTAGATCTAATTTTCAATCTGTGGAACACCACCTCTCCTCTACTAAACCTCATCTTCTTTTCCTCACCGAAACACAGCTGTGTGAGGCAACTGACAGTAGCCCCTTCTCTGTTCCCTCCTACTTTCTCTATTCTCATTCTCATTCCAATGACTTAACTTGCTCTCGTGCCCACGCTCTTGAGTCTTCCGAATTTTCCACCATCTGGCTACGACTTAACAGTCACTCTCAAACTAAATTCATCTGTGCTGTTTATCTCTCCCCTAACTCTTCTGACTATAGTAATTTCTTCGACTACTTAACTTCTAAAGTGGAGCACATTCTGTCCCTCTACCCTTTCACTGAGATTTCCATTCTTGGAGATTTCAATGTTCACCACCAGCTTTGGCTTTCCTCTCCCTTCACTGACCACCCTGGTGAACTAGCCTTCAACTTTGCTATCCTCCATGACCTAGAGCAACTGGTGCAACACCCTACTCGTATTCCTGACCGTCTTGGAGACACGCCCAACATTCTTGATCTCTTCCTCACCTCTAACCCTTCTGCTTATGCTGTCACCCTTTCATCTCCGTTGGGCTCCTCCGATCACAATCTCATTTCTGTATCTTGTCCTATTTTTCCAATCCCTCCGCAGGATCCCCAAAGCGAAGGTGCCTCTGGCGTTTTGCCTCTGCCAGTTGGGGGACCTGAGGAGGTATTATGCTGATTTTCCTGGAATGATTATTGCTTCCGTGTCAGAGACCCATCTCTTTGTGCTGAACGCATAACAGAGGTGTTAGTATCTGGCATGGAGGCGTACATTCCTCATTCTTTTCTCAACCTAAACCTTCTAAACCTTGGTTTAACTCAGCCTGTTCTCGTGCTATACATGATAGAGAGGTTGCCCACAAAAGGTACTTGAGCCTTCCATCTCCTGAATCTCATGCACTTTATATCTCTGCCCGGAATCATGCCAAGTCTGTTCTTCAACTTGCCAAACACTCTTTCATAAATAGGAAATGTCAAAATCTTTCAAACTCAAACTCTCCTCGTGACTTCTGGCATCTAGCCAAAAACATCTCAAATAACTTCACTTCTTCATCTTTCCTCCTTTATTTCATCCTGATGGCACCACTGCCATCTCTTCTGTCTCTAAAGCTGAACTCTTTTCTCAAACCTTTGCTCACAACTCCACCTTGGACGATTCTGGGCTTGTCCTCCTCTCCTCCTCCCTCTGACTATTTCATGTCTACAATCAAAATTCTTCGTAATGATGTTTTCCATGCCCTTGCTGGCCTAAACCCTCGGAAGGCTTATGGACCTGATGGGGTCCCTCCTATTGTTCTCAAAAACTGTGCTTCTGTGCTTGCACCTTGCCTGGCCAAACTCTTCCAACTTTGTCTATCGACTTCTACCTTTCCTTCCTGCTGGAAGTTCGCCTACATTCAGCCTGTTCCTAAAAGGGTGACCGTTCTAACCCCTCAAACTACCGTCCTATAGCTTTAATCTCTTGCTTGTCTAAAGTTTTTGAATCTATCCTGAATAGGAAGATTCTCAAACATCTGTCACTTCACAATCTTCTGTCTGATCGCCAGTATGGCTTCCGTCAAGGTCGCTCTACTGGTGATCTTCTGGCTTTCCTTACTGAGTCTTGGTCATCCTCTTTTAGAGATTTCGGTGAAACTTTTGCTGTTGCGTTAGACATATCAAAAGCTTTTGATAGAGTCTGGCATAAAGCTTTGATTTCAAAACTGCCCTCTTACGGCTTCTATCCTTCTCTCTGCAACTTTATCTCATGTTTCCTTTCCGACCGCTCTATTGCTGCTGTGGTAGACGGCTACTGTTCTTCTCCTAAACCTATTAATAGTGGTGTTCCTCAGGGTTCTGTCCTGTCACCCACTCTCTTTCTATTATTCATTAATGACCTTCTTAACCAAACTTCTTGCCCTATCCACTCCTACGCTGATGATACCACCCTACATCTTTCCACGTTCTTTCAGAGACGTCCAACCCTTCAGGAAATTAACAGATCACGCAGGGACGCCACGGAACGCCTGACTTCCGATCTTTCTAAAATTTCCGATTGGGGCAGAGAAAATCTAGTAGTTTTCAATGCCTCAAAACTCAATTCCTCCATCTATCAACTCGACACAACCTTCCAGACAACTATCCCCTCTTCTTCAATGACACTCAACTGTCTCCTCTTCCACAATGAATATCCTCGGTCTGTCCTTTGCTCATAATCTTAACTGGAAACTTCACATCTCATCTCTTGCTAAAACAGCTTCTATGAAGTTAGGTGTTCTGAGGCGTCTCCGCCAGTTTTTCTCGCCCTCCAACTGCTTACTCTGTATAAGGGCCTTATCCGTCCCTGTATGGAGTACTCTTCGCATGTTTGGGGGTTCCAGTCACACAGCTTTGCTTGATAGGGTGGAATCGAAAGCTCTTCGTCTCATCAACTCCCTCCTCTGACTAACTGTCTTCAGTCTCTTTCTCACCGCCGAAATGTTGCATCCCTTTCTATGTTTTATCGCTATTTTCATGGTAACTGTTCTACTGATCTTGCTAACTGCATGCCTTCTCTCCTCCTGCGGCCACGCTGCACAAGGCTTTCTTCTTCCTCTCATCCCTAGTCTGTCCAACTCTCTAATGCAAGAGTTAACCAGTACGCTCAATCATTCATCCCTTTCACTGGTAAACTCTGGAACTCCCTCCCTGCATCTGTATTTCCAAATTCCTACAACTTGTCTTCTTTTAAGAGGGAGGTATTGAGGCATTTGCTCCCCTAATTCTGGCTAACGGTTTTGGCACTTTTTGTACTCTTTGGAGAGCCAGCGCTGAAGTGGGCTTTTTTCTAACTTTCTTTTTTTTTGCCCTTGGCTGGCCCTCTTCCCTACGTAAAAAAAAAAAAAAAGCAAAACATTCCATATTTACCTAGTTCTCAAGTAAATAATTTTGTTAAATGGTGTGATGATGATAATTTGAATTTAAATGTAAAAAAGACAAAGAAAATGTTAATTGATTTTCTTAAGAGGGAGAGGTGTACTCAAAATCTTGTAATTAAAGAGAAACAGATAGAAATTGTACACGATTATAAATATTTAAGGGTGCAAATTGATGATAAAATAACTGGTGATGTAAACACAAAGAAGGTGTATGGCAAATGTATGCAGAAAATTAACTTTCTGAGAATTTTAAGAAATCTAAAAGTTGGAACTACTCTTCTTGCTATGTTCTATAAGTCTGTTATTGAGTCAACTCTGTGTTTTGGTTTAACAACGCTGTATGGGTGCTTCACTGTAAAAAACAAGAAGAAACTCAAAAAGGTTGTGAGAATTGCTGATAAATTGGGTGTAAAGGTAACAACACTAGATGACCTATATTCTAGAAATGTATTGTGTACAACTAGGAAAATAATGAACGACAATACCCATCCTCTCAATGATAACTATGTGTTCTTAAGATCTGGAAAAAAAAATTGGGATTATCTTCACAGAAAACATCTAGATATAAAAAATCATTTGTACCAGTTAGCATTAAATTGTATAATTATGTCCATGCAAAAAAGGTAAAGTTATTGCTTCCACTGTGATTTCGATTCTGATGCATGATGAATTTACAACATGGTGTTTTTAAAATAGTGTAGCGTATATAGTTTTAGTCTTGGACCTTACCTTGTAACAGATATTTTATTGTGTTGTACTATATGTGGGTTGTAACTGTAACTTTGAATGATCTGGATCCACAAAGAGTTTCAATTTGTACGTATTACAAATTGACTAAATAAAGTATTTATTATTATTATTATTATTATAATTATAATTATTATTATTATTGTTATTTTAAAGGCAACGTTAATGATGGAAATGTTATTAAGAGTTAGGTAATTAGAATTGATATTAGCATGAATGATAATGATAAAGGGTTTAGTATTGTTGATTCTTTTAAATGTTATCATCAGTATTGCTCACCTTGGTGTTGTTGCTATGTTCTTTATTATCTATCGTTATTACTACTACTACTACTACTACTACTACTACTACTACTACTACTACTACTAGCTATACAGCTATCATCATCATTATTATTATTATTATTATTATTATTATTATTATTATTATTATTATTATTATCATTATTATTATTATTATCATCATTATTGTTGTTGGTGTTGGTAATGGTGATGGTGGTGTTGGTGTTTGCGTTTTTGGTGTTGGTGTTGGGCGCAACTAAAGCGTCCACGTCGCTCCGTGGAGCGAATGATTCGTGCGTCTGGCAGGGCAGGTCTTTACTTCCCGTCTCGTCATGGTGGGACACTTCTTCATGCCACAACGGCAGTCACACCCTGCTCTCTAAAGATAACTCTCCTTCGTACAAAACATGTACGTAACAACACACCCTTCTAAAATTTCAAAATTAATATGGTGATACCTACACCAGCCTTGGAGTCCCCTTCTGAGGGGATTATAAATGCCCCTAGATTAAACTGGTCTTCCAGTAAGAAACCTAAATATCTAGACACCGCTCTCTTAACCTTTTCGTCATTGATTTCTGAAACATTAATGGTCTTAGAAATTTTCAATATATAGAACACCACCTCTCCTATACCAGTGCCGGTTTTAAGCGTATTTTACAAAGTTGATCAAATTGGGCCCTGCGACTTAATAATGTATAGGAGTCTAGTGAAAAAAATATACTAACGGTTTCTTTGACAATAGTGTTACGTAAGCAAGGACATTTATTTTCAGTTTAAATTATGTAGTTTTTAGAAATTTTCATACATGAAGCTTATAATAATTATTATTATTATTATTTTTTTTATTAAAGACAAGCATACAGTCGGCGACAAAAGACGTGACCACGCAGAAAAACAACAAACGCAACTTGTGCTGAAAATAACTGTTACATAATTACATATCGTGAAATTGGAAATGCATATGTAGCCTCATTAACTAATCTTTTACTTTTTTATAGGGTGTCCTTTGCGTTTTCTTACTTCCAAGAGACGATCTGGGAGAGACGCTGCAAGGTTCTACAGAGTTGCCGCAGGTATCGCATTCCAAGCCTGATGAATTGCCTCTTTTAATCTCTCCTCGGTGGACGTTTTCTTCTCTCAATTTGTGTTCAAGTAAAGCCCAGAGGTTCTCGATAGGTGATATATCAGGGCTATTTGGTGGCCAGTCAGGTATCACCTCAACCTCGTTCTCTCAGCCATTCCTTCACAACGTGTGCGGTGGCAAGGAGCTCTGTCGTGCTGTAACACCTCTACGCCAATGACGGCATAGCAAGTAGACAACTTATCCTTTAAAAGGCGGAAATATACATCCTATATGACTGATTTACCCTTGGAAAAAAAAGGGTATTATTTTACTTTAGCATGAACAGCAAGTTGGCTTTCGTTACCCTTCTCATCTTAAAGACCTTGTTCTTGTGATCAATTTGAACCCATATATACCCGTCGCAAATTGTTATTTATAAACTTTTTTCAAGATTAAACTCACTGCTGTGTCAATGGCGGAAGGCGACACACCATCACATACCATGGACAGGCGTGCACTGAGGGAGAGGAACGCCGTTAGCGGCCGTTTTGGTGTGTGCGTATGTTACATTATCTGCGCAAGCGCGATATATTATGACGGTGATGAGTTCTTTTGTTTAAATATGAAACCAGTAGCTAATAAAAAAAAAAAAAAATTAAATAAAAAATTAACTCAGCCAATCATAGTGTCGTATTTCAACGTGTGGCGAGAGAAGCGGTTCAATTTGAAATATTTGAATCAGTCATAGGAAAATGTCACCGAGTGTTAGGTGTAGCGTGCATTATTCCCTTGCCATTCACCGAAGTGAGCTGTTCATGTTATTGTAAAAATTTACCCAGCCTCCTCTCAGAGACGTCTCCAACGACGAGGAAGGATTGGACCACCAATAAGGTAGTGACTTCCTATGCAAACGTCAGTGTCGTTGCTGTGAGCGAAGTTTATTCCTCCACGCTACATACTGTAACATGACACTGACGTTTGCGTTGAGTTGCCATGTAGTCTTTTGTGAGAGTGTTGGGTGAATAAAGTGCTGACATGGTCCACGATTATTTGCCATGATTGTACTGTTTTCTAAATGATAATGAAATTATTGAAGCATTTTAGATGCAGCCTTTCTAAAGATTTCAAGTCCCATAGTGTATACTTTCAATTAATGTTTCTCTAGAGACAGGCATATCGCCGCACGGGTCATGTCCCGCCTGAGAGAGCGGTCCCCGCAACACATACCCGGCCGCTCGCCACACTTAATTTTCATTTACCATTTTTTATAAAACAAAGCAAAAACCATTATATGTGTATAGAGTATTTTTTACTCAGCATCACCCAAACTATCATATCCCTGAGTAAGTACCACAACTCGTGAAACACCCTATTAGTAAGGAACTATAATAATAAATATATATATATATATATATATATATATATATATATATATATATATATATATATATATATATATATATATATATATATATATATATATATATATATATATATATATATATATATATATATATATATATATATATATATATATATATATATATATATATATATATATATATATATATATATATATATATATATATATATATATATATATATATATATATATATATATATATATATATATATATATATATATATATATATATATATATATATATATATATATATATATATATATATATATATATATATATATATATATATATATATATATATATATATATATATATATATATATATATATATATATATATATATATATATATATATATATATATATATATATATATATATATATATATATATATATATATATATATATATATATATATATATATATATATATATATATATATATATATATATATATATATATATATATATATATATATATATATATATATATATATATATATATATATATATATATATATATATATATATATATATATATATATATATATATATATATATATATATATATATATATATATATATATATATATATATATATATATATATATATATATATATATATATATATATATATATATATATATATATATATATATATATATATATATATATATATATATATATATATATATATATATATATATATATATATATATATATATATATATATATATATATATATATATATATATATATATATATATATATATATATATATATATATATGTAGAACGCTCTTCTTTACCATCCCCATTTCTGGGACAAAAAATAGAAAGATCATTAATGGGAAAAACTTAGTTTCAATGCCTTTTTCTTTCCATGAAATTTAATATGAATTACATTCATACAGAAAATCACAATAATTAATAGTCTTAAGAAATTAACAGTATAGAGGATATTGTCTACCATGCACCGAGATTGTTCTATCGAAAAATAAACAAATCTAGCGTGTTAAGAGCCATCGGCACTCGCTTCCAGTCGCTGTATTCAAATAACTCAGGATCAGGATGGGATGGTGATGGTCCCTTATTCCAGTTAATAAAATGTTTTGAGCAAACTGCGTGGAACTTGGATGCCTTCCAGGTCGGCCCGCGCTTACACCTTGTTTTCCAAAGTCGTCTCCGTGCTGGAACTTTTTTTCCTGGGAAAGACCCTCCAGCCTTTCACGTCTCTATCTCGCTTGCGCGAAGTCGACTTGCAGTCTGCTACAGCACACGTATACACTGGCATAGCGTCTGAAGTATATTTGGTGACTCCAACAGGATCCGGGCCGCGCTTGTTGTGATTCAGTTACGAAAATTCGGTTTCGGTAATGTTGGCCAGGTTATTTTGGCACACACTCAGAAAATCGTTTTGTTTTTTTTAAATGCTACTCAGTGATATTTGCTCTGCGCTTTTTGAGTGGAGCATTA
>NC_059272.1:4019791-4069791 GCF_017591435.1 Portunus trituberculatus | reverse complement strand
CCACGTCACCGTTTCATGAAGCCCGCTACTGTCCCGAAGTTGGATTCACGCGGCCCCATTCGACTCAACCGGAAGTGTTAAGCCAGCTCTTGGCTTTCTGGAAGTCAAGTTGAGGTCCAGGCCTCAACCAGTGAACACAACGCCTCTTGGGTCTACCGTGGGATCAACCATCACCCAGCACTTCACCACTGCGACACCGCATAAGTATCACTTCCCTCGTCCGTGTTTTCCACATTGCCTCCATATAGGATTAGGATTATTGTTAGGTATTAAGTTGGGTTCTTTATTGTTGTATTTATTACTGTGTTATATGTATATGTGTATGTCATTTTCCTGTGTTTCATGTTATATATCTGTGTTTCATGTTTCATGTTATATCTATGTGTCAATTTCATTATGGGTTATTAAAATAGCTTTTTAAAGTGCCCCTTTGCATTTCCTCACCAGTTGAACCTGCAGTGTTTTTTTTTTTTTATTGTTATTGTTCACCGGCTCCCCGATGCCAATCTTACCAGTTTAACCGGTGAACGTAACAATTGGCGACCGTGACAGGACCATTATAACCCATGTTCAGTGTTCCATTTTTCCAGTGACTTTTTTTTTCTGTGATTACTTGTGTTTCTGTGGTGTTGTGACTTTGATGTGTTTTTTCTGTGACTTACTCTGCGTGTGGTTTAAATTTACCTTTGTGCGATCAAGTGGCTCCTTTTGGGTTAAACGTGCTTCGTGACTTTCATTGGTATCGCATAGCAGTGGTAGAGCAGGAAACCAGGTAGAAAGGCGTGTTCACCGATAGCACTTATCTCTATTTTTGCACATAGGCAGGTGTGTAATAAGTGTTATCCAAGTGTTGGGATCATCATATGTTCATGCGAACCCTCAATCCCCTCACTTCGCGGATCATTTTTCTCGCTAGTTAGAATCGGCCATTTTAACTAGTCTCTCAGACTAATCCGCCTCCTTATCAATAACAAGTCTCAGTACAATTCGCTCCTCACTCTCAAGTCTCGTAACTAGAGTAATCCGGATCCCTCTTAATGCCGTAACTCTCTAGTTTACCCCTCATTAGTGATTGTACTCATAAGTGTTTACTTAAGTATAATCTAGGTAATTTCAAGGTTGCCTTTATTATCACTCTGCCAAGTTCCTCACTTAAGTAATTCGCTTATCATTTTTTTTTTGTTGTTGTTTAACATCTATTTAATATGGCTTCCGCTCAGTTTAACGTTGAAGATTTTGTGCCGACCCTTCTCTGGAACAACTTAAAGATGCTAATATAAAGAAGGACCAATGGAAGACCATCGCTAAACATTTTGATGTTCCCATCACGTCTCAGATGACTAAAGAGGTCATTAAGAATGTAGTTGTTGAACATCTAGTGCAAGAAGGTCAGTTGCTAGGAAATGCCATAGAAGAGTTAACTCCCATGTCAGCCTCTACGAGGACTATAATACACAGTCCCCAGGAAGAACAGGATAAGAGTAGGATAAGTCAGTGGGAAATTGAGAAGCTTAAACTAGAATACCGGATGCATGAAAAACAAATGCAACTACAGGCAGAAAAAGAAGCAAAAGAAATGCAACTACAGGCAGAAAAAGAAGAAAAAGAAGAGAACTACAAAAAAAAAAGAGAGAGAATTTCAGTTACAACTTAAAAGGCAGGAGAAAGAGTTAGAAATTCAGGAGTTAGCCCTACGAAATGACGCTAAGTTTAGAGGGGAAGAAATAGATATAAAGAAAAAGTTAGCAAGCTTTAATCCTGCTACAGCTGCTCCGCTAGTTCCCCCTTTTGATGAATCTGATGTTGACGGGTCATTTCGCGCTTTTGAGAGCATTGCTAATAGGAATAAATGGCCCAAGGATCAGTGGGTGTCTCTCCTTGTCCCTAAGCTAGTAGGAAAAGCTTATAGGGTATACAACGGCCTTAGTGATGAGGTAGAATATGAAGAGATCAAAGGTAACATTCTAGACGCCTACTCTATCACTTCTGATGGATACAGACAACAGTTTCGAAAGTATGTGAAACCAGAGTCTCACACCTATGTTGAATTTGCTAGTGAGAAACTAAGACAATTTAAGAAATGGTTAGCCGCCCTTAACATTACCACCTTTTCGGAGTTGCTCAATCTAATGGTCCTGGAAGAATGGAAGAACAAGTTACCCTTTAATATTCTGAGGCATGTGGAAGAACGGGAGAGAGTGATCTTATGTCTGCCGCTAAAGTGGCTGATGCGTTTGCTTTGTTGATGGGATCCCTGGGTAGTAGAGGTCGTGGTTCACTATCTAATGTTAGGTCCTCCTTTGGGGAAGGTTTTGGGGCGCGGGTGGTAAGCCGACCGGATTCTCGCCAAATGCATATAATTCCCCTGGTGTACATACTGTAAGAAACCAGGTCACACGATCCAAAAATGTAGACACCCAAATTGCAAGGCCTCTCAACGTCAACTTTCTTTTGTGGCCCCTAAACCTAACACATTTGAGAACAAGAAACCAGTGGCCCTAGCTAACCCTGTCAACTCTCCTCTAGAACTTTATGACTCGTACATGTATCAAGGTAAAGTGTCCCTGACTGATGGTAAAGACAAGGCAATAAATGTCAAGGTTCTGCGTGATACAGGTGCTGCCCAATCCATCTTAAGGGAAGATGTCATCCCTAACATCAAACAGGCTTTCACTGGGAGAAGGTGATCCTTACAGGTCTCGAATCACAGCTCTCCTATCCCTTGGCTAAAATTAGCTTACAGTGCCCTTTCATTTCAGGAGAGGTTGAGGTAGCCATTAAACCTGGTGAACTGCCAGTACCGGGGGTACATCTTGTACTGGGTAATGATCTTGCGGGTAACTTGGCTGTTCCAAACTTAATTGTTCTTGATTCTCCCTTAACAGAAAGTCCCACTAAGACCCTGGACGAAACATCCCCTCACTTCTTCCCAGTGTGTGCAGTCACCAGGTCTCAGTCCAAGTCCCCTGCCCTTTCACCACCTCCTCCACCAATGATTGCCTCTACTGACAACTTGTACAATAACATCATTTCAAAGGAGAATTTGATTAATGCTCAGGAACAGGATCTCACTTTGGCTAAGATCAGACATGTTGCCAGTGAGACAAAGGATATGTCTAAATTGCCTTGTTTTTATTATCAGGAAGGAGTCCTGATGCGTGCCTACAGACCTCCTGAACTGAAACAACTAGACACCTGGTCAGAAACACATCAAGTTGTCATCCCTTGTCTGTAAGACCAGCCATTATAGAACTAGCTCATGATGGATTGTCAGGTCATCTAGGCATCCAAAAACCTACAAGAAGGCTCTTCAACATTTTTTTGGCCAGGAATGAAAAAGGATGTGTCACACTATGTAAAAACATGTCACATATGTCAAATTGTGGGTAAGCCTAACGAACGCCTTGTGCCAGCTCCTCTGACGCCTATTCCAGTTCAGACGGAGCCCTTCGAAAAGATCATTCTAGACTGCGTAGGGCCCTTACCCAAAACCAAACGAGGGAATCAGTATTTGTTAACCCTCATGGATCCCACTACCAGGTACCCTGAAGCATTCCCTCTTAAGAACATCACATCAAAGACCATTGTAAAACATCTAATACATTTTTTCACCTCGGTAGGAATTCCAAAACAAATTCAGTCTGACAAGGGTAGCAATTTCACTAGCAATTTTTTCCAACAGATAGTGAATGAGCTAAACATCGACCATGTTACCTCCTCGGCTTACCACCCCAATCCCAAGGCTGTCTGGAGCGGTTTCACCAAACATTAAAATCCATGATGAAGAAGTATTGCTTGGAGCATCAAGGAGACTGGGATGAAAGTATCTCTTTCCTTCTCTTCGCTTTAAGAGAATCTCCTCAAGATTCTTTAGGTTACTCCCTTTTGAATTACTCTATGGTAGACAGATCAGGGGGCCTCTCAAAATATTAAAGGATCAATGGTTTACTCAAAATACTCCTTCAAGCCCCAGTGTGTCTGACTACATCAGTAACCTTAAGAATAAAATCAGTGAAGTCAGATCTTTTGCTAAATCAAACTTCCTCAAATCTCAAACTAAAATGCAACAGAATTCTCTTCCCAAATCTGTCATGAGAAGTTTCAAACCAGGAGACAAGGTTTTACTTTTCTCCCCACTCCAGGCAATGCTCTTCACAGTAAGTTCATGGGACCTTATGTTGTGGCTCAAAAACTAAGTCCATTAAATTATGTGGTCCACACTCCTGACCGTCGTAAGGATTCCCAACTAGTTCATATTAATCTAATGAAACCTTACCACTCCAGAGAACCAGAGGACGACTTGTCTCGCACTGTACCTGTATGTCTGGTAGGGAAGGAGTCTGGTCCTGTGCCCCCCGAGGAAGAGTCCGACATCGAATTCCTCTTCTCGTCACCTAAAGGACGCCCCTCAAACAGCCAAATCATGTCCAACCTTGATGAGGTGTTTCTTTCCTTAACACCTTCACAACAGTCTGATCTTAAAAAGTTATTGCTAGACTTTTCAGAAATCACAGGTGACCTTCCAGGACTTTGTAATACTATCCAACATGACATAACATTAATATCTAATGACATCAAGCCTATAAGACAACCAGCCTATCGCATTTCACCCATTAAAAGAGACTTGATGAAAAAAGAGGTAGACTATCTGCTCTGTCATCACCTTGCAGAACCTAGTATATCCCCTGGGCTTCTCCTGCCTGTTAACATCTAAGCCAGATGGTAGTAGTCGATTTTGCACCGACTACAGGAAATTAAATAAAGTGACGGTGCCAGACTCCTACCCATTGCCCTTGATAGAGGACCTTATAGATAGTATAGGAGTAGCCAAATTTGTAACCACTATAGACTTACTTAAAGGTTACTACCAGATTCCCTCTCGGACGAGGCCCGAATAATATCCGCCTTCATCACCCCCTTCGGACTATACCAATACACAGTGATGCCCTTTGGCTTGTCTAATGCTCCCGCCACCTTCCAGAGGGCTATAAATTACATCACCCAGGACTTGGAGGGAACATCTGCATATCTGGACGACCTGGTGGTGACTTCGGACGACTGGGTGACACATCTGACCCGTCTTCGGAGGCTGATGGGTCGGTTGCAGGAAGCCGGGCTTACAATCAACCTGGCCAAGTCCACCTTCGGGAAGTCTACGGTGGTCTACCTGGGACATGTGGTGGGGAACGGCAAGGTTCGCCCCAAGAGAGCTAACGTGGAGGCCATCCTTGGCTTCCCTGTCCCTACCACCAGGAAAGCTCTCATGAGGTTCTTGGGGATGGCTGGTTTCTACAGAAGATTCTGTAGGAACTTCTCCACCCTGGCCGCCCCCCTGACGGACCTTATCAGCACTTCCGTCCCCTTCCACTGGACCCCGACCTGTGACCAAGCCTTCCAACACCTCAAGGCGTTCTCTCCTCGGAACCAGTGGTCTGGACGCCGGATCACTCCCGCCCCTTCCATCTACAAGTGGACGCGAGTGGAGTTGGAGTGGGTGCTGTCCTACTACAAACGGACCCCACAAGCGGCATCCTCCATCCCATCGCCTATCACTCCGCCAAGCTGAAGAAACATCAACTCAACTACTCCACCATCGAGAAGGAGGCTCTGGCACTCGTCCTGGCGCTCCAACGTTTTGAGTGCTACCTTCATCCTGGTCCTCAAACTACGAAGGTCTTCACCGATCACAATCCTCTGGCCTTCCTTCACGCCATGAAGAACCGAAACCAACGCATTCTTAGGTGGGCCTTGTTAACTCAACCCTTCAACTTGGAAGTCCACCATATCAAGGGGGTGGACAACATCATCGCCGACGCCTTATCAAGATCTCCCGTCTCACCTCCTTCATGAGCCCATTACGGAGGTCTTAGGGGGGAGGAAATGTTACGGCCCGCCCGTAACATACTCCACTACCATCACCTCCTCCGCTTGTTACCTCGTTCGCCACCTCTCCGCCTCCCTTCCACGTCACCGTCTCGTGAACCTTCCACGCCACCGTCTCATGAACCCTCCACGTCACCGTTTCATGAAGCCCGCTACTGTCCCGAAGTTGGATTCACGCGGCCCCATTCGACTCAACCGGAAGTGTTAAGCCAGCTCTTGGCTTTCTGGAAGTCAGTTGAGGTCCAGGCCTCAACCAGTGAACACAACGCCTCTTGGGTCTACCGTGGGATCAACCATCACCCAGCACTTCACCACTGCGACACCGCATAAGTATCACTTCCCTCGTCCGTGTTTTCCACATTGCCTCCATATAGGATTAGGATTATTGTTAGGTATTAAGTTGGGTTCTTTATTGTTGTATTTATTACTGTGTTATATGTATATGTGTATGTCATTTTCCTGTGTTTCATGTTATATATCTGTGTTTCATGTTTCATGTTATATCTATGTGTCAATTTCATTATGGGTTATTAAAATAGCTTTTAAAGTGCCCCTTTGCATTTCCTCACCAGTTGAACCTGCAGTGTTTTTTTTATTGTTATTGTTCACCGGCTCCCCGATGCCAATCTTACCAGTTTAACCGGTGAACTGGAATCCAGTATGGAGTCATTTACCTCAAGCTCCTGAAGTTTGCAAAGAATTACTAAAGTGTGGCTGTAAGACAGAGCCTCTGTGTTCAATACGGAGATGTAAATGCGTTGCAGCAGGTCTTGCATACACAGGCCGGTGTCATTGCCAGGGACCTTGTAGTTAAAACCTGTGATGTGCCTGCTGTGCATAAATACTGTAGAGAATGATTACCTCACACTATATCAAGACTGTCTCTCTTCCATGTTTCCTTCAAAACAGTACTTATCTGTTTTCATTCTGTACATATGGATTTTGCCT
Organism: Portunus trituberculatus; assembly: GCF_017591435.1. Classification (NCBI taxonomy): domain Eukaryota; kingdom Metazoa; phylum Arthropoda; class Malacostraca; order Decapoda; family Portunidae; genus Portunus; species Portunus trituberculatus. The sequence goes on along the minus strand of NC_059272.1, from coordinate 4,062,960 downwards.
GTCATGCAGAAAGTTAAAATCTAGTTGATTCGGGTGATTTTAACGCGCAATTATTTGGGATTATAATGTTCGATTTTAAGATAGTGTAGTATAAATCTCATATGAATATAAAATGTTCACTGTCATATTTCTGAATTATAATTCTGTACATATGGTTTTGGCTATCATGCAAAATACCTAAATGTGGAAGATTTGGGGGATTTCAATGCAGAACTTTGGGGATTTTAATTTGGAATGTTGCAATAATGTGGTATAAATATCAAAATATTTCTGTAAATACAATGTTCACTGCCATGAATTATGACTGAAAAAAAACGTCACTGCATACTTTTGTGTGCTATTCATAACTTATTTGATACAATGAATTTGAGATATATGCTTCAGGCTTTGTTTTCAATGATTACATAACATAGGGGGCGCTGTAGAGCCTCATGCAAATGGCACCAAAGGGCACTCCTTTTGAAATTGTTTAGCATACCCAAGTGAGTATCTATGCCAAGTTTGATGCTTGTATCCAGCATGTAACGATTTTTTTTGTTAACCAACCGAGCTAGTAGGGGCAGCAGTGGACCAATAGTGCATCTGCTTCACTTTTGAGACGTCATACCGCCTTCCTTTATTAACCTTCTTGGGGTAAACCATTTAACATAACGAGTTCGGTTTTTCTGTAATATCTTCAGACTTGGGGTTTCATTCATTCCTTTTCTCTATTCCATTCCGGTTTTCACTGTTCTATAGAGGATGAATACAGCTTTATTTGATGTACTACTTTACGGTAGTACAGCTTTATTTGATGTTCTACTTTAGTGCATTCGAAAGCATGACACAATTATGATTCACGAAAATATCAGCTTTGATTATGTTGTCTGGGAATTTTCTCCCCATATGCTAACACTGCTCTATCCAAAGAGCTTACCACGACTAAGGAAGTTTAGACGGAAAACGGTGACAAGGACAAGGATGACGCGGAAGGCAACAATTCAGTGTTGGTTGATGTCGTGGGAACACAACTAAGGCAGACAAAGAACAGAGGCAACAAGTAGTACATTTAGATACCCGTGGTACAGTGGAACCATGCGTGCGTTGGGGTCTTAGGGTTCTCCAAGCGCACGGATTCGAATCCTGTCCACGATCCGAGTGTAGGTTGGGCTTCCTTACCCAGGGCAACTGTTTCCTAGCGGGTGGGGTTTGAGATACGAGGGACCCCCAAAAGTATCTCCTTTAGCCTATAAATTCCCATGAAAAGCCCCACATGGTATAAACAAAAAATGCAGCAGTCCTGCAGGACTGTGGACGGAGGAAGCGCAAACAGGCAAGGAAATCCAGACTATGATGCTTTTGATTGACTTTTATGTTTGCACACAGTTGTGCAGATATGTTAGGGTGATACACTTTGAGGGAGCGGGGGGGCAATGTTAAGCCGCTAGGATCTCAAAGACCATTGAAAAGATTGGACAGGAGTTGCATCAAAGACAGTACAGAAGCTCTTTTTTAGGGTCTTTGGTTGCATCACCTGGGAAAAGGAGGCGGGCGAAGCGTGTCTCAGCTTGCTACCTACCATAGGTGGGCAGAGCTTTATTCTGTACAATTTAATCTTCTATTGTGTATTATAGTATCGTGACTCTTATGTGATGTGATTAAAATAAATGAGGAAGTTCTATAATGTAGTATAATTATCTAGATATGTTACAGATATTGTATAAAAAGAGGTGCTGAGCCAACATGAGGAGTCACAAGGGAAGTCAGTAACAGACAGTCGTATTAAGTAGTCAGTCAGTCAGTGAATAGAAAGCGGTGTGCAGGTAAGAAATAAGAAGAGGAACAGTGAGTTAGTGAGAGGAAGGGTGGTAAGTGCAGAATTAGTAACTTGCAGCTGCTGTATTCACTTGCAGAAGGAATCAAACAAGTTCTGCCATCGTATCCTTCTCCATGGATTGTTACCAGTCTCTCTTTGATGACATCGCAATAAACGAACCCAAGTGAGGAATACAGATCGAAGTGCCCAGACCGACGTTGCACTGATGTCAGGTCTTGGTGGCGAGACAGAGTGCAGTGTTACGAAGCACGGTGAGAAAGTAAGTCAATCGTGCATGTGGGGCGTTGTATAACAGTTGGTGTGGGTGAGGAAGACATACATATACAGGGTCTGTGTAACAATACAATATGTCACATCTAGATATTCTACTACATTACAGAAACCCCTGAATATTCTTGATCACATCACATAAGAGCCACGTACATTACTACAATACACGATAGAAGATTAAACCTTACAGAATAAGGCTAAACTAGGCTCCGCCCATATGATGCAGGGAACAAGCTTAAGGCGGATTCACACATGCCAATTTGCGACTGAAATTGCAAATCTCTACAAGTTTCGACTGAGCCCTTCTAGTCGGAACACGTCACACATAGCGACTAGAAAGTATCGACTTGTTGGCATCTTGGCGGGAAGTGAGTGTAAACAAACAGCTACCCGCCAAGGTGTCTTCCTCCAGTGACGATGCTGATGATTTAAGAACACTATGCACAATTACGATCAAATTAAATCCTGACAAGTCTTCAACCCTCACCTGAGTCACCTCCAACAACATCCTGCATTGAGGGAAACAGTTCTTGTAGAGTGGCAGCTATTTCGTCGAACGATGATTTGCACAAGCTTTTTTTTTTTTTTTTTTCTAATATATAATTCATTTCTGGGGTCCCAGATGTGTTCTTTTACCCTCATCAGCTCTAACATCTTCTCTACACCCGGAGACCGTGCACATTTTCAAAACTTACTCCGTGACGTCACAACGTAAATAAAGTCGCAAATCGACTGAGCAAGACCAATATGTTGGTCTTGTTTTTCCAGTCGCTAAACATCTATATTCAGTCGGAGATTACCAATTTGCAATTTCAGTCGCAAATTGGCACGTGTGAACCCGATTTTAGACACTGCCCGCCTTCCTTCCCCGTGGTAACGCAATTCATGTCTAATTCTTTTCAATGGTTTTCGAGATCCTTCTGGCATAACTTTATAAACAAGAATCTTCATGGTACTTACTCAAGGCGGGTTCACACGTGTCAAATCTAGTCGAAACACGTTCACACTTAGCGATTAGGAAGTATCGGCTGGTTTTCGGGAAGTAAATGTAAACAAACAGCTACCCAATAAGATGTCTTCCTCTGGTTACGATGACGATTGCGATCAAATCAAATCATCACAAGTAGCCATTCAATTCTCACCTCCAACAACACCCTGCATAGAGGGGAGCAGTCATCGGAGAGTGGCAGTTATCTCATCGAACGCTGATTTGCATAAGTTTGTTTTGCTGTAGAATTAACTTTTAGGGTCCCGTGCAGATGTGCTCTTTTTTTTTTTCTCAACTCCAAAATGTTCTCTACATCGATACCTCATTTTCAAACTTTTTCCGTGACGTCACAACGTAAACAAAGTCGCATATCAACTGAATAAGACCAACATGTTGGTCTTGTTTTGCGACTGGTTTTTCCAGTCGCTAGGCTTTCAGTCGCATATTGACACGTGCGAATCTGCCTTCAGCACAGTAGTTTTGTCAGTTGCGATCCAGTGTGATGCGACCAACGGGGACTAATGGGAAATCAGCATATTATTATATGGGGCCAGACGTACCTTGGTCAAGTCAAAAGGTCATTCATTACCTGATGGAATAAATGTGATGATCAACTTCTTGAAATATCTTTAAAAAGTATGTGTCCAGCTCAAAATTTTCCATGCAGCACTCTATACCTGGATATACATGTTATAGATAGGAAGAATGGTTGCCTTCACTGATTGCATATTGCACAGGTCACGGATAGCATAGTCAGGATCAGAGCCTTCCAAAAAATCTTTTTCTGCACTAAAGGCGGGTTCACACGTGCCAATTTACGACTGAAATTGGAAATCAGTAGAGTTTCCGACTGAATATCAGTCCCAAGCGATTTGAAAAAGCAGTCGCAAAACAAGGTTTTGTTCAATCGATATGCCACTTTATTTACGTTGTGATGTCACGGAGTAAGCTTTGAAAATGTGGTATCCAGGTGTAGAGATGTTAGAAATGGTGAAGGGAAAAAAACACATCTGGGACTACAGAAATTAATTATACACTAAAATAAAAGGCTTGCTCAAATCATCGTTTGACGAAATAGCTGCCATTCTACGAGAACTGTTTCCCTCACTGCAGGGGTGTTGTTGGGAGTGAGGATAGAAGACTTGTCAGGATTTGATTTGATCGCAATTGTGCATGGTTTTCTTAAGATTAGTGTGTGATAGACACTCCTTTCTTTCCTTCTACTTAGCCAGGGACGTATCCACAGGCATATTTTTTTCTATTGACTCTTCCCATACGCTAAAAGAAAAGAACCATGCACTGCTTCAGCATCGTCACAGGAGGAAGACATCTTGACGGGTAGCTGTTTGTTTACACTCACTTCCCGCCAAGGCGCCAATTAGTCGATATTTTCCAGTCACTTTGTGTGACGTTTTCCGACAAGAAGGGTTCAATCGATACTTCCAGCGACTTGCAATTTCAGTCGCAAATCAGCATGTGTGAACTCGTCTAAGTCATCTGCAAAGTAAGAGCAATATTGAGAGACTAATTCTTGAAGTTTATTTATTATTTATTTTTTTCTTTTACTGCACTTCTCCCACCTCTAATAAAGGCAGTGTATATTTTTGGGATATAGAAGAATTGTTAAATCTCTCAGTGTGTTGCAAAGTTCGCCTTCTGTCTGATCTTAAGAGATTTGCAACAATGAATAAATGTCCTTGATTAGAATGAAATATTAGGATATACAATATACTCCTTATTTTAACGTGCCTGTATACGTGTAGCATATCGTCTTTATATTTCTACATTATTTAGCACTTTAAACCTCCGCTCGTATGTTTTTTTTTTTCCTTTTTATCCCGGAAAACAATACTTGACAGTTTAATTAGATATAAGAAATTAACAAGTTACCATATTTTCACACCATAAGCTCCCAGACAAACAATCGAATCCAATTAAGATGAACTGGGAGAGAATCTGATTCTTTAAAAATATTAGTATCCCCGTTCGTACTATTTCTAGGAAAGAATACCTGACAAGTTAATTAGATATAAGTAATTAAATAGTAACCACATATTTTCCTCACCAATAAGACACGATCAAATCGACTATGGACTACCTAAGAAAGAATCCAATCCTTTAAGGACCACAATATCTGATCGTCTATTGTTTCTTACCTGGTCTTTTTTTTATTTCATTATTTTTTTTATCATCACTTCCTATAGTTGGTTTGTTTTTGTTGTTCTGTGTCGCCGCGGAAAAGGTGTTCTGAGGTTATATTTTTCTCTTTATTCAACCACTAGCAGCGACTGACAGCGTGAAGGAGCCCAGCGGGAAGGTAAATAAGGTGTGAGGAGGAGGCGTGAGGGACTAGAGCAGGTTAATTAAGGACAGGTCTTGAGGGGAGGGAGGGGAGAGGTGCACGGGGCGGATACGTTTTAATGAAAGTAATAAAAAACTATACAGTTATGGTTGATGATATTTGTGTGACGGGACGTATTTTATTGGTTGCGCTTTGCGTGTGGTGTCTGTGATCGCCTTGGCGTGATTAAGAGTCATTAGTCATGTGCTGTTTGTGTTTTAATTAGTGAAGAATTTTTTTTTTTTCCTATATTCGTTATTAACCTTTTGCATCGTTTATTATTCGTGTTTGTTTATGTTCATCCGAGTTTTTATCGTTTATACCCACGCAGTTTGTTCTTGCGTGTGTATTGTTTGCCTAGAGTTCTCATTCACGTGATTATAATTGCTAAGACTTGACTGGGCGAATGTGCATGTGTGTGTTTCTGTGTGCGTGCGCGTGCCTGGCCCAGTCACCCAGTGTGTCGTGACCTGTTTAGTGGAGCATGGGTCATTATGTAACAAGGGGGGCGGGGTGGGGGCCAGAGTAACACAAGGATATCCTGAGTGACCATATGTACCTCTCTTCCTGCTGCTCCTTCACTGTGAGTACTGGTGTGTGTGTGTGTATGTGTGTGTGTTAACTTTACCTGGCTATCCCACTCAGAGGTGTGTACAGGTGTGTTGGGCAAGGCTGTAGTGGGGTTTATGAAAATGACCTCAGCCTACTTACTGTGAGATGACTTTTTACTTCTAAGTTGAAATGATGCTTTGGTCAGTTTTCAGTTTCACCCAACCAAAGATTTTCTGATGTGGTTTAAGTGTTTCTAGTGAGATATATAGTGAACTGATTGATGTTCTACATCACTTCTGTCGCAAATGTGTAGTTTTCAAGTTATGATTTTTCAACCTATGCCTACCTCTTGGGGGACTTGTGTGAGATTGGGGTTTTTGGGTGGGGGAGCATAAAATTGAGAAATGCACGTTGCAAAACAGGTCTAAGATCAACAAAAACATAAAAAAATCAATGGAAATAGTACATAAACTACACCTTTGATGGCAGCAGTGGTGGCGACTGAGGTGAACGTTGCTATGTTATTCTTGACGCCCCTCTAGACTAGCCAGAGGAGGGGTGTAGCCCCCTGGACCCCCCCCTGGTTACTAACCAAACCCTAAGCAAAACCTAAAATAACTTAATTTTAACATTATATACAAAATGTAGTGAATTTTTGGCGACACTGCTCAACAATAACAGCAACTCTAGCCTCAGCCGCCGCCACTGTCGCCATCAAAAGTGTAATTTATGTATTTTAATTTTTTTTTTATGTGACGACTTTTTACCTGTTTTGTAACGTGCATTATATACTTGATTTAATGATCCCCCACCCAAAAACCCCAATTTTCCACAGGTCCCCCAAGATCATTGGGGAAGAGATTTAGGCATAAATTGAAAATTCATTTCTTAAAAAGTACCTATTTGTGATGGAAATGATGTAGACCATCAATAGTACACTACACATCTCACCAGAAACACAAGCCACATCAGAAAATTGTTGCTTGGGTGAAGCTGAAAATTGTCTGATGCTTTTTTTAATTTAAATTTTTTTATGTACTCAGTGAAGGGATTAGCAGTGAAATTAATGGACTTAATCAATCCAAACCTAACCTAACTTAAGGGGGGGCAAAACAGCTGAAATGGTAAAATGGGCTCAAAACATCTTTTTCTATTTTTTTGTATATTTACACAGGAAAAGTATCCAAGAATCAAGTTTTGGCTGGGAAATACAGTATATGTGTAGTACATATTTGTTGTACAAATAAAAAAAAAATTGAATCTTGCAATTATTACCATAGATATGTCATACTACAAACTTTAAACCCGTTTCTCTCAAAACGTCAATAAAACAACTTCAATGCGTAGCTGTGCAAAGAAAACTTCATGGATTTCAATAAAAATCACCATACTTATGCATTATGAGTATATCAACATTTTTACGTGGGCTTTTTGAAATATATTGAAAAACAATGGTTTGGGAGCATTTTTCAGGGAAAAAAAAGTGACGTCATCATTTACATAAACTTGTGAAAGCGATTTCTCACAAACTATAACGAATATAGCAAAAATGTCACGTAGAATTGTTGATATGCTATTCAACTACTACCATGCAAAATTTGGTACCTCTACAATGAAAATGTGAATTTCCGTTAATTTTTAAGTCATAACCGTCACAACAACGTAAGCTAAAATTTCTACGTCTGACATATTATCAGAAACTAGATTTTAAGCAAATTGTTAAATTTTGAGGCAAAAATATTGAAAACTTTTTTTTTTATGAATATTTTTTACCCAGCTGTTTGGCCCTCCCTTAACCTAGGCCTCAGATGGAAATGCTTGTGTCACTTTAATGTTATCCAAAGGTGCCCAGAGTTACAGGTGCAATGGATTGTGACTAGCAGCAGGTGTCTTGGTTGTGTGGTTGTGTGCATGCTGAAGGTGGAATGGGCTGGGTGTGCATGTGGATGTGGGGTGTGGTGTGAGGTGGTGTGTCATGCCTGTGTTTGTTCCCAGTGCATGGGTGTTGAGGTGGTCATGGCAGGATTGGTCTTGAGGATGTTTGGCTGCCAGTTGTGTTGATCGGTAGGTTGGGACAGTGGCATCATGCATTGATTGTGCCTTGGTGGTTGTGTGTGTGGATTTACCTAGTTGGACATTAGAGTTGGAGTGGGGCTCATAGTGACACCATATCTACTTTACCTTAAATTTGTGCACACTTTTTGCTGCTACAATCTCTTCACTCATTCCAATCCAGATGTTTACCGTCCCATGGGGAAAACTGAACTTCTTAATGTTCCTCAGACACTGAATTTTCATGATCTTGGAATGTCCTCTTGTTTGTCTATCTCCATCCTCCATGAGAAATACTAGGTATATTTACCTAGTTTACTTATGGTAGTTGTTTTGTACAGCATTTGAGTGGGGTTCATAGTGTCCTGTTTCCATATCTCCATTAATCTAATTTTTCCTTAAAGTTATGCACATTATGTGCTGTAACAACTTCATTAGCTATCCAGTGCCTTCCATTTTTCCACCATTCTGTGTGGAAAACTGTATTTTCCAATATCCTTCACACACTGCCTCACCCTGATCTTTTTATGTCCTCTTGTCCTTCCATCTTCTTCTGTCAACAGCACCAGGTCTTCTTTGTCTATCTTTTCAATATCATTTACTATCTTCTACATTGTTATTAGGTCCCCACATTCTCTTCTATATTGTAAGGTTCGCAGTCCCATTTCCTTCAGTTGTTCTTCATATGTGAGGTCCTTTAATTCCGGCACCAACTTTGTAGCAATCTTCTGTATCCTTTCCAATTTTCTTATATCCTTTTTAGAGCTTGGAGACCATACCACTGCTGCATATTCCAGCCTTAGGCATATCATACTTGTGAAGATTTTTTTCCATCATTTCTTTGTCCATGTAATGAAATGACACTTGTATTAGTCAACATTTTATATGATAGTCCAAATATCTTGCTTATGTGTTTTTCGGGGCTCAGATTTTCCTGTATGATCACTCTCAGATCTTTTTCCTCTTTTGTCTTCATTATTTGTACCTCTCCCATCAAATAGTTCCATACCGGTCTTCTCTTGCTCTTTCCTAGTTCCATTATGTGACATTTTTTAGCATTAAACTCCAATTTCCACTTCTTGCTCCATTCATAAATCTTGTTTTATATCTTCCTGCAACAGCAGACAGTCCTCTCTGCTTTTGATAACTGTTAGCAGCTTTGCATCATCAGCGAATAAATTTGTATAGTAACTGTTTATCCCAATGTGACTGTCGTTTACATAAATCTGAAACATAATGGGGCCTAACACTGACCCTTGTGGCACTCTGCTAGTTACCTTACTCCATGTTGAGTATTTATCTCTGATCACAGTTGATTCTCATTTCCTTATCCTTCAAATAATCTCTTGTCCATTCTAACAAAGTTCCAAACTAGTCTTCCATGAGAGACTTTGTCAAAAGCCTTTTTAATATTTAGGTATACAGTGTCTACCCATCCATCTCTGTTTTCAAGTCCTGCAATAACTTGAGTAGAAGCTTAATAAGTTTGATACACATGATCACCCTGTCCTGAAACCAAATTGTCTGTTCGACATGACTTGCTTCTCTTCTAGAAATTTAACGTATTTTTCTTTGATAATTATTTCACACAACTTTAGTCAACATTTTATATGATAGTCCAAGTGTGTGTGTGTATGAGTGTGTTTGTTTGTGTAGAAAGCAATGTCATGTGTGGCACAGGACTGCTTTGTATTAAATCATACAAGATGTGGGCATATACACAAAATTTTGAACAGAATAAACTTTTTTACATGGTCTTTCTTCCTTTAACTATTGAAGTGATATGAGGTTCCAACCTCTTGACTGCTGGCAGGATTGATTCAGTTTAGCGGACTACATTGTTTTGTGCAGTGAAGGTTGGTGGTTAGCGTTGGTCAGTGTTGGTCAGCATTGGTCAGTGTTGGTCATGAGGGTTTTTATGTGTCCAGTCACTGCTGAAAAGATTGTCAGGATGAAATGCCTCAAGTCATGATGATTGTGTATGATTTTTTATACAGCCAATAGTGATCACTTTCTGTAATGTTATCAAAAAGGTGATTTTATGATTGATGACCTGAGCAAGGACACATTCTGACCTCTCTTACATATGACTGGAAATTAACATTTGCAAAATTATAAAAAAAAAAAATATTTTCAACAGAGACAAAAATTGCTGAATGAACAAATTGTTGTTTAGTACGTCATTCTATTGATACTGTGAAGTTTATTTTGACATCACCAACACTAGATGGCCTAAGCATCTCCATTGGTGTGGTGTGGCTGGCTGAGCAACAACCAGGCTGTTGCTAATGATGTGTCAATGTTGAGAGGATGGCAAAGCTGTCACTGGAATTTTTGCATCTGTTGTTGTCTTTCTTGATGTTGGTCTAAATGTGGGAATTGTAACCATGAGTATGATGCAGTTGGCCTATTTCCTAAGATCAAGTATTTAACTGGGCTATTGCACCAAAAAGAATTAAGAAAATATTGAAAAAAAAACAGAATAATATGTAACCTTGATTCATATTTGATGCACCACAAACTCTTGCCCTTCAATCATGGCCTTATATGAACACACTACTGAGAAACATATCCTGTGGTGAGGAAGGAGGGAGGGAAGCAAGTAGTGGCAGAGACTGGCTTGTAGCCTTAGTATGGCTGTGTAGTGGACTGATGGCCTCATTGCAGCACCACGGTAACACTAACAGATGACCCGAGGTGATGATAAACTGGCCAATAAAGGATGTCACAGAGGATTAAAGCTCTTGTCAGGACATTCATGGCTAACACAAGCCTGACATGTTATCTATTAGGCCAAGATGATGAAGGCCCGAGTGAGTTTTTGGTTGGCCTTGACTGTTCTGTCACTGCAGATGTTTGAGTGTGTGCCAAGTGTCCTCTGGTGGGAAGTAGGTCTCTGCTGTGCCTGCTGTGCTGCATGTAGTGGTGTGTCTCCTGCTGGTGGGGTCCTTCAGATGTGTTGGAATTGTGGCCTCACCTGGATGACTGGCTAACTCTCTTGCTTTCTTCATATTCTTTTGCTTCTTTTCTTCTTTATCGTTTAATGTCCTTTTTCCCATCACAGTGGCGGTGGATGTCTGATGACTCTCCTCCACTCTCTTCTATCTTGTGCAAGCTCCTCATTCACTTTCAGCAGATTCATATCCTGCTTGCTTCTCATAATTCATACTTTGCATAACCAGGCAGTGAATGAGGCAGATTAGTAAATTTTCAGTAAACTACATATTATTTAGTGCCTCCAATCCAAAGTTTACACAGCTAGCTAGGTTAAACCATGCACTGCATTGAAAATGTAAGCAATGCATGAAGTCTAAGCAATTACAAGAAAGTTAACAATGAAAAGAAAGTATTTTTTAATTTCTTCCCAGTTCAAAGATGGGATGTAGCTGTAGAATGAGTAAAGATGTCTCAGAGTGATTGGCTATTAAGCAAAGGTCACTACACAACACTTTCTTCTTCCTCTCACCATTATTGTGTCCATCTCTAATGCAAGAGTTAACTGGTACTCTTAATCATTCATCCCTTTCTCTGGTAAACTGCAACTCCCTACCAGCTTCTATATTTCCATCTTCTTTGACCTGAACTCATTTAAGAGGGAGGTCTCAAGATATTTATCCCATTCTTTTAGCTAACTCTCTTGCACCTGCTTGGGAATGGAATCTGAGATTTTTTTTTGTTTAACCCCTTCAGGACTGGGAAACATTATTTATTACCTTGAGATTTGTGTATGATTGAACCATTTTATTGACATTAGGAAGGGTCTATGGAGGTCAGAAGATTAATGGCCCACATGAGTTTCTGAAGCTGTATAAGATCACTAAATAGTAAGCAGAATGAATATGGAAATGTGTCATGGTACTCAAGGGGTTAATGATTTTTGTTGCCTTTTGGTCAGATATCCCTTCTTACATAAAAAAAAAAAAAAAAAAAAATGAAATGGTGGTCAAAAGGTTAAAGACAAATTTGAATAACTGGCCATTAAGTGAAACAAATTGGTATATTTTCAGTATAAAATTATGTATATCAGCCATTGAGTGAAAAAGACTTTGGCATATCACATCTACTAAGTTAAAGGTAAAAATATTCAACCAACCAGTGAATTAAAGAAAACTAGCATATTTCCAGTGAACCACCTCCTGTTTGGTGAAAGATGGAGTTACTGCCTGCCACGTTACAGGTTCTGCACTCCCACACAGTGACCTCTTAAAGACATACAGTTAACAACATTTTCTCTTAATGCTGTGTGTGACCTTCCTTGTCCCTGTTATTGCTGGGTAACATTTTCCTACAACTACCAAGTGTGTTTAACTTGTTTTAGATGTTTAGGTTTGCCAGACAAGATCGTAGGTTGTTCTGTTGTCTAAAAAAAACAAATCAGTCAACTTGATTGAACTAGACAGAAGGAAATCAGTCTCTTTTGGAGCACTATATAATACATGATTCAAGGTTTTGGTGTACTACTATAATATTAGTTATTTATAATGATGAGTTTGTTCTGATAACCTTAGTGCACACACACACACACACACACACACACACACACACACACACACACACACACACACACACACACACACACACACACACACACACACACACACACAGCAGCAGCAGCAGGAAATTAGAAAGAATCCTAAGGACTGCTACAAAGATGGTGCCAGAAATAAAAGACCTTCCCTATGAAGAAAGACTGAAGGAAATGGAACTACCAACTTTGAAGGATGGATGGGAAAGAGGAGATTTGATAATGATTTATAAGATAGTGGATCGTATGGAAAAGATAGACAGAGAAATCTGGTATCACTGATTGAAGATGGAGATAGATGGACAAGAGGAAACTCTAAGATCATGAAAAGTCAATGTTTGAGGAACATAAAAATATTTAGTTTTCCATATAGGACAGTGAACATCTGAAATGGATCGAGTGAAGAAATTGTAACAATAGAAAGTGTGCATATATCTAAGGAAAAGTTGGATAAAATTAGATATGGAGACAGGTCACTATGAACCCAGGTCAAACCCTGTAATATATAACTAGGTAAAACACACACACACACACACACACACACACACACACACACGTGGTCGCTGAGCTCCAGAGCAATCATCTATAATTCTACAGTTACCTAAGAGTAACCAAGGTGGGAAAGGAGCTGGTAATGTTTGTCCCGTCTCCATATAGTCATTTTAACTGTTGATTAGCAAAATAATGTCCAGTGAAGGTAAATATAAACAGTAGCCTGCGTTTGAGCCATCAGCTGGTTTGTTTACGTCTGCGCAACATGGCGGCCGTGAACTCGAAAGAGGAATCAGACTTCACAGGGTTTCAAGGAATAATGGAAAAGAGTGCTTATGTGAAGAAAATTCTGGAGTTAGAAGGTAAAATTGAAAAACTGTTTGAAAAGTATGAGGGCCTGGAAACGAGTTATGACAATGTAAAGAGAGACTGTGCCGATATGAAGAAGGAAAATGCAGCACTGAAAGAGGAAGTTAAGCTAATTAAAGTGAATTGCGAAAAATGTGGAGAATCTCTAGGAAAAGTGATGGAGAAGCAGGCTGAATGGAAAAAAAGTCAGGAAGTGGAAAGAAAGGAGGTAAATTACAAAGTTGCAAGTCTGGAAAAGGAAATCAAAGAGTCAGGGAGAAAACTTTGGGCCTTGCTGAAATTATAGATCAACAGATCATAGAAGAGAAGATAGCTGAGAAAGTGGTGAAGGTTATTAAGTCAAATGAGACATTGGTGAGGGAAACTGTAGACAAAAAGAGATGTGTGGTGATATTTGGTGTGGAGGAGGATAAGACACCGAGTAAAATGGAGAGAGAAAAACATAAAAAGGTGATAAATAATATCATTAATGTGGTGCAAGAGGAGGAAAAGACCTAGTACAAGAAATAGAGGACTTCCATAGAATTGGAAAGTTCACAAGAGAAGGTATGAGGCCAATAAGAATCAAACTTAAGTCACAAAAGGATGTAGATGAATTGGTGGAGAAGTCATGGAGGCTAGCCCAGCAGGAAACAACAAGGAAGATTTGGTTGAGAAGAGATCTCGGTGAAAAGGAAAGAGAAATGTTAAATGAGTTGAGAAAGGAGGCTTTGAAAAAAATGAAGAGAGGACAGAAGAGAGAAGAAAGAGTTTTTCTGGAGAATCTTGGATATGAGACTGAGGAAGTGGTTCATAACCCAGAAAAGTACAGCAAGAAAGGACTAAAGAAACTTACATATGAGCGAAATGTAATGTATTCCAACATAAATGGAGTGATATCGGGATTTTAGAACTCAACGATTACTTGAGGGACAAGAACCCAGATATTGTGGGTCTTACTGAAACAAAACTGAGAGAGGAGAAGACCTGATGAAGGTTGGAGAAGGGAAATATAACGTTTGGAAAAGAAATAGAGTAGGTAAGATGGGAGGAGGAGTGATGTTGCTGGTTAAAAAAGATATAAAGGTGGATCAAGTGAAAAAGGTATGGGAAAGGCAGAAGTGCTAAAGATCAGAGCAGAAACTAATGAAGGAAAAAAGAGGCACTACATAGTGGTGTACGTACCACCTAAGACAAATGCATGGTCAGTACAGGAATATGAAGAAATGATAAGTGATACAGGAACATGTCTGGAAGAAATGTTGGGTGGCTGTGAACGAACTATAATGATGGGAGATTTTAATTGTAAAGAGGTGTGTTGGGAGGACTGGTCAATGGAAGGATCAGAGACAACATGGGAAATACACTATTGACACTGGCAATGGAAAATGTGTTAACTCAGTGGGTCAAAGAAGATACTAGGTTTGGAGGAGAGGGAGCATCGTCAAGACTGGACTTGGTCTTTAGTACAGAGCCAATGGTCATTGAGGAGATGAGGGTGGAGTGCCCTTTAGCAAAGAGTGATCATGCAGTTTTGGAGTTCAAGGTGATAGACGAAGAGAAATCTAGAAGAAATGAAGAATATAAAGTGGGAAGATGGAATTATGCCAAGACAGATTTTGGAAACCTAAAGAAATTCTTTCAAGAGACAAATTGGATGAAATTCAAGAGTGCTAAGGAGCAAATGAAAAGTGGAAGGAATTTATAAAAATATACAAAGAAGGTGAGAAAAATTTGTACCAATAAGACAACATAGAGAAGTTGGAAAGCAGGACTGGTTTAACGATAGATGTGAAAAGGCTAGAACAAGAAAAGAGGATGCATGGAAGAGGTGGAGAAGGAAAAGACGGATTAAGCAGTGGGAAAGTTACAAAAGAGCAAGAAATGAATATGTGTTGATTAGAAGAGAAGAAAGAAAGAAACAAGAAAAGGATATAATTGATAAATGTAAAGACCAACCAAGGCTTTTTACAGACATGTGAACAACAACATCAAAAATAGAGAAAGTATTGAAAGTTTAGAAGTAAATGGAGTATACAGTGAAGATCCCAGGGAAATGGCAGAGGCTATGAATGGATGCTTTCGGAAGGTATTCACAAAGGAGACTGCTTTTGACAAACCACTGGTAATGGAACAGAAAGGGATTATGAAGGAGTTTCAAGTAACTGTGGAGGAGATCAAGAACATGATGGGGAGTTTAGAAGTGAGAAAAGCTGTGGGACCTGATGGGGTATCAGGATGGATTTTAAGAGAATGCAGGGAGCAATTGGCAGAAAAAGTTTGTGAAGTAATTGATGCCTCATTAAGGGAAGGTGTAGTGCCCCAAGACTGGAAAAGAGCTAACATTGTCCCAATCTATAAATCAGGTAACAAGAGAGACCCATTGAACTATAGACCAGTGTCACTTACAAGTGTGGTAGCTAAGATGTGTGAGAGGGTGGTGAAGACTAGATGGACAGACTTCTTGGAGAAAAATGACATACTTTGTGAGTGTCAATTTGGTTTTAGGAAAGGGCGTTCATGCACGACAAACCTGATATGTTACTATTCGAGGGTGATAGATGTAATACAGGAAAGAGATGGTTGGGCTGATGGAATATATCTGGATTTAAAAAAGGCCTTTGATAAGGTACCACACCAGAGACTGATCTGGAAACTTGAAATGGTAGGAGGAGTGCATGGCAGTTTACTAAAATGGATGGAAGACTTTTGGTAGGAAGAGAAATGAGAACAATAATTAAGGACAGACCATCAGAATGGGGATTGGTGGAGAGTGGAGTTCCACAGGGATCAGTGTTGGCACCAGTAATGTTCGCAGTCTACATAAATGACATGGTGGATGGGGTGTCCAGTTATGTGAGCCTATTTGCAGACGATGCAAAATTGTTAAGAAAAGTGAGATGTGACAAAGATTGCGAACTACTCCAGGAAGACTTGGACAGAATATGGAAATGGAGCTGTACATGGCAAATGGAGTTCAACACGACAAAATGCAAGAAAATAGAGTTTGGCAAGAGTGAAAGAAGAATCAGGAGTATGTACAAGATAGGAAATGAAGACATAAAACCAGTCATGAAGAAAAAGACCTTGGGGTGACAATTACCAATGACCTATCGCCAGAGAGACATATAAACAAAATAATTGGAGAAGTATTGAACTTATTGAGGAACATAAGAGTGGCGTTCGTATATCTAGATGAAGAAATGATGAAGAAAATAATTACTGCAATGATAAGACCGAGGCTTGAATATGCAACAATACAGTGGGCTCCGAACTTAAAGAAACACATAAGGAAACTAGAGAAAGTACAGAGGGCTGCAACGAAAATGGTGCCTGACTTAAGAGATTTGACTTATGAAGACAGACTGAAAAGAATGCAACTTCCAACCCTGGAAAACAGAAGAGAAAGGGAGACCTGATAGCAATATACAGAGTGATGATTGGCATGGAAAAAATGGATAGGGAAGATCTGTGTATGTGGAATGGAAGAATGTCGAGAGGGCATGGGAAAAAACTAAAATGGCCACTTATAGGAGAGATGTGAAAAAATATAGCTTCCCTCATAGAAGGGTGGAAGCATGGAATAGTTTAGACGTGGAAGTGGTCAACGCAAGGAATATTCATGATTTTAAGAAAAAGCTGGACATTAATAGATATGGAGACGGGACAACACGAGCATAGCTCTTTTCCCGTATGTTACAATTAGGTAAATACAATTAGGTAAATACACACACACACACACACACACACACACACACACACACACACACAGTATGGAAGTGGTGTCAGTAATGACTGTGCATAGTTTTAAAGAAAAATTGGATAAGTGTAGATATGGAGATGGGGCCACACGAGCATAAAGCCCAGGCCCTGTAAAACTACAACTAGGTAAATACACACCGCGTAATGTAGTGGTTAGCACGCTCGACTCACAATCGAGAGGCCTAGATTTGAGTCCCGGAAAGTGGCGAGGCAAATGGGCAAGCCTCTTCATGTGTGGCCCCTGTTCACCTAGCAGTAAATAGGTACGGGATGTAACTGGAGGGGTTGTGGCCTCACTTTCCCGATGTGTGTTGTGTGTGATGTGGTCTCAGTCCTACCCGAAGATCGGTCTATGAGCTCTGAGCTCGCTCCGTAATGGGGAAGACTGGCTGGGTGACCAGCAGACAACCGAGGTGAATTACACACACACACACACACACACACACACACACACACACACACACACACACACACACACACACACACACACACACATAGTGTAGTGGTTAGCACGCTCGACTCACAATCGAGAGGGCTGGGTTCGAGTCCCAGTAAGCGGCGAGGCAAATGGGCAAGCCTCTTAATGTGTGGCCCCTGTTCACCTAGCAGTATATAGGTACGGGATGTAACTCGAGGGTTTGTGGGTTCGCTTTCCTGGTGTGTGTTGTGTGTTGATGTGGTCTTAGTCCTACCCGAAGATCGGTGTATGAGCTCTGAGCTCGCTCCTTAATGGGGAGGACTGGCTGAGTGACCAGCAGACGACCATGGTGAATTACACACACACACACGTACACACACACACATACATGGAAAAAAACTAATAAAAGACATCTGTCTAAATGACGTGAGAAAGTACAGTTTCCCGCATTGTAGTATTGATAAGTGGAATAAACTGAGCAGTGATGTCGTTGAGCCAGTGTGTGTCAATCAGATGAAAGAGAGATATGACAGTAGTGGATAAGGAGACAGGACACAGAGAGCTTAGCTTGGGTCCTGTAATACACAAATAGGTAAATACAAATAGGTAAATACACACACACACACACACACACACACACACACACACACACACACACACACACACACACACACACACACACACAGTGTGCATAACTTTAAAGAAAAACTAGAGAGATGGAGACAGGACACTATGAGTCCCGCTCGAACCCTGTAAATACAACTAGGTAAATACACACACACACATGCACTCACACACACACACACACACACACACACACACACACACACACACACACACACACACACACACACACACACACATAGTGTGCATAACTAAAGAAAAACCAGATAGCGTAGACTGGGCTGAATATGGGCCACTTTTTACATCTTTTATTATAAAATCTACACAAATCAACCAAATCAATTGAAAATTTGTGTGAAGGTACCTTATTATGTAATACACATTCCCTGAAAGAAAATAATAATTTTGTTTATCATTATAGAAATTATTAACATAAATAAGTGGCCTACTCTATGCCGAAGTCCTGGGGAGAATGGGGCCAACCTTTGGGGTGAATTGGGCCATCCTTTGGGCCACTAAAGTTTTAATGTTTTTTTCAGTATCTTTTATGTATTTTACTTTTTCTTTTCACTTTCTCTCTCTCTCTCTCTCTCTCTCTCTCTCTCTCTCTCTCTCTCTCTCTCTCTCTCTCTCTCTCTCTCTCTCTCTCTCTCTCTAGAATATGTTTTTAGATTTTTCATAGTTCTTATAGGCCACATCCACACCTCAAATCTGATAAGATGTCCCTACAAGCTTTATGGGTCCACAAAACACATATTTCACATCAACAGAGTCATTAACATCATCCCTTTTCGGCCTGTGATATGTCATTTGGTTTTCTTTCCAAAAACTTCATTTTCAAGAACTCTTTGCCACATATAATCACACGCCCAATATATGCTTTTCCATAATCCACCCATAGTAGCCATTTTCTTCTATTTCTCTCTTTTTCTGTATTCCACTGTACTTCCGAGCATTAAACATTGCAACACCTTCAATTTCTTCATCTTCGTCCATGTCCTCTATACTGTTGATTGAAGAATGACTGCTTTTCAATAGCTCAGCATCTTCCTCCTCTGCTGAACTTGGCTCCTTTAGTGGAGAGCTGTTGTGGAATCTCTTCCTTGATGTCCTTTCTTCTGGCACTTTCCTTTTCTTTTCTACAGTCTCTTCTTCAAACTCTTCCAGAAAGTCGTCAACATCTTCCCTAGATGAAACTTCTTTCCTTTTCTTGTGGTTCAGTTTTTTCTTCTGCTTTCTTCTTCTTTTCAAGGATCATCTTTTCTTTCTTCTCATCTGCTTCTAAGAACTCATCGTGCGTTATGATGCGACTATGGACATCTATTTTTCTCCTTGCCATTGTCTGCGTTGTACCACTAGTGGTTG
Organism: Portunus trituberculatus; assembly: GCF_017591435.1. Lineage (NCBI taxonomy): Eukaryota > Metazoa > Arthropoda > Malacostraca > Decapoda > Portunidae > Portunus > Portunus trituberculatus. Next base: position 4,043,407 of record NC_059272.1, on the reverse strand, counting down.
GGTAGGGCTTTCTGAAAACATCTGCCATTATCTGCTTGAAAGAGGTTGAAGGGGAAATCATCTCTCTGGGAGGACTGACCCTTTTTGGAGTCGCTGGTTTGTGGACTGGCTCAGAACATGTCTGGACACTTTTACATAATTTATACAGATCTGGGTTGAATGTTTTCACTGCGGTCAGGTGGATACAAACCAGTCATTTTAAAGGCCATTTTTACATTTGGAAAACTGAAACATTCATCCCAAACCTTGCCCACCAAATCTACGAATTCTCCTTTGGTAATTTTCTGAGCATAGTTTGCTGCTTGGCAATAGTGGCATCCCACCTGGTCTTCAAAGGCTTAAAATAGCAAACATGAAGAGGTTGCAGTACGTCAATGGCATGAGGAGGAAGTTTAATGATAGTTATAACTTATAACTAAAAAAAAAACATTACGAAGCTTTAATTTAGCAAAAACATAATGAAAGTGTGGTAGCCTGATATACCCCAGTATACGAAATACACCAGGGTGAATCAGGTCACTCATTGAAGTGCCTATAGCACTAAAACTAAAAGGAATTTTTTATTTCTGATTAAAGCATGCAAAAGAACAGAGAATTATCTATATGACCTGCAATTTTATAAAGATTTAGAAAAATTTGTGTACTTTCAGGAGAAATTGAAGAAGTTTTTTTTTCGGATGTGAAAATTTTGCAATTTTGAAAAACACACTGTTTTGGGGGGATGCCCTAGGAACCGTAAATTTTCGGTCAGGACCAAATACTTTTTTAAGGTTGTGTAGATACTGAAGTTGGCTTTCAAGCCCAGTATTCACTTTTTTCAGTTTTCAAAACTTTCATGAATTTTTGAGGAGGGGTCCAATTCACCCCAGCTGGCAGGGGGACCAATTCACCCCGGTCTATGCTAAATGGAGGCAGGACACTATGAGCCCCGCTGAAACCCTGTAAATACAACTAGGTAAACACACACACACACACACACACACACACACACACACACACACACACACACACACACACACACACACACACACACAAATAAGATCTGGGAATGGAGTAAAAAGTGGGAGATGGAATTCAATGTGGACAAAAGCCATGTCATGGAAATGGGAAAGAGTGAAAGACGACCAGTGAAAATCTATAAGATGGGAGATGGAGTAGAACTGGAGAAAGTAAAAAGGAAAAGGATTTGGGAGTGACGATGGAAGAAAACAATCAACCGGCAAGCCATATTGATAGAATTTTCAGAGAGACATATAATTTGCTAAGGAATATTGGAATAGCATTTCACTACATAGACAAAGAAATGATGAAGAAACTGATAAGTACTATAATAAGACCCAGATTGGAATATGCAGTAGTGTGGACCCCTCATAAAAAGAAACACATAAGGAAGCTGGAGAGACTACAAAAAATGGCTACAAGAATGGTCCCAGAAGTTGAAGGGATGACATATGAAGAGAGACTAAAGGCTTTGGATCTTCCAACATTGGAACAGAGAAGGGAAAGAGGGGATCTCATACAAGTTTATAAATTGATAAACGGAATGGACCAAGTGGACAATGAGTATCTAATCCTGAGAGAAGAATATGCCAGTCGAAGCACAAGATTGCATAGTAAGAAGCTGAGGAAAGGAAGATGTGTAAGAGATATTAAAAAGTATAGTTTCCCGCAAAAATGTATTGAGACGTGGAACAGTTTGATTGAAGAAGTAGTGTCTGCAACGAGTGTGCATACTTTTAAAGTAAGATTGGATAAGTTTAGATATGGAGACGGGGCCACACGAGCATAAAGCCCAGGCCCTGTAAAACTACAACTAGGTAAATACATTCACCACGGTCGCCTGCTGGTGTGTGTATGTGTAATTCACCTCGGTCGCCTGGTGGTCACCCAGCCAGTCTTCCCCATTACGGAGCGAGCTCAGAGCTCATAGACCGATCTTCGGGTAGGACTGAGACCACATCACACACTCCACACACTGGGAAAGCGAGGCCACAACCCCTCGAGTTACATCCCGTACCTATTTACTGCTAGGTGAACGGGCCACACATTAAGAGGCTTGCCCATTTGCCTCGCCGCTTCCCGGGACTCGAACCCGGCCCTCTTGATTGTGAGTCGAGCGTGCTAACCACTACACACACACACACACTAGAACAATTTATTTTCTTACATTTTTATCCTACTTGTTTTCCTTATGGTTTTTATTATTGTATATTCTTAGCTGAGTGAGTGGGGAGTGTGAAAAGAGAGATTAGATGGGAATGATCAGTGGAAATAGACAAGCATGCCTTACACAAAGCCTGCCTTGTGTTGCCCTGACAGTTTTTTGCAATTTCCCTTGTTTTCTTCTCTATGTTTTCTAGATCATTGGAATATGTCAGAGGAAGATGTATAAAAAGAACAGCCACAGTTTTAAAGGAAAATATGATAAGGGTGCATGAAGAGACAGGATGTAGTGAACTTTGTGTAATCATCTCAAACCACTGATAAAAACACAACATAGCATACCCAAGTATTGTGTGTAGAAATGCTTTGTTTTCTCTCTCTCTCTCTCTCTCTCTCTCTCTCTCTCTCTCTCTCTCTCTCTCTCTCTCTCTCTCTCTCTCTCTCTCTCTCTCTCTCTCTCTCTCTCTCTCTCTCTCTCTCTCTCTCTCTCTCTTACCATGACAGTTTTCAAAGACCACACACACAGAGATGATAAGTTGGTTTCTCAAGACTGTTTTTCTTATTAATAATGTAAAAATGTTGTTAATCTGTCACTAGACCCATAAAAACAACCTTAATAACCCTTGTAGCTCCAACCATAGCCTTTTGAATGGAGTGGAGGTGCAATGCAGAAGTGTGCCAGAATATAGTCCTATGACAGAAAGAGAGAGAGAGAGAGAGAGAGAGAGAGAGAGAGAATAAGAAGTTATCTATTTATTTTTATTTTTCTTTATCTATCTTCTTGAGTAGAGAACCAGATATTTAAGGAACTGTGAGTGGATGTGACGCCAATGCGGGGAAGTTCAGTGACGTGCTGACTCCCACACTACAGTTCTATTCACTTGTCACAATGCAGGTTTTTTTTACATCAGTGTGCTTTTTAACTGCTGGTGGTGGGGAAAGGTCAGAGTCCAGGCAGAAGTCACCAGGTATGAGAGCAGTGGTGAGTGGTGTGTCATTCCTGCACCTACACACTTCCTGCAGTGGGTGGCACAGGCCAAAGAACATCAAAGATAAGGGAAGCTGCAAGAACAATGAAATAGGTTTTGAATTATGACTCATTTAAGAGGGAGATTTCAAGACTTATAGGTTTTATGTCTTATCAATTTCTCTCCTCTGATTGACTGTCTTAGCTTCTTTCTCACCTCCGCAATGTTGTATCTCTTGCTATCTTCTATTACTATTTTCATGCTAACTGCTTTTCTGATCTTGCCAACTGCATGACACCCTCCCATAGCTTTGCTGCACTAAACTTTTTCTTCCTCTCACCCATATTCTGTCCACATCTAATGCAAGAGTTAACCAGTACCCTCAATCATTCATACCTTTCTCTGATGAACTCTGGAACTCCCTTCCTGCTTCTGTATTTACATCTTCTTATGACTGTAACTTGCTTAAGAGGGAATTTTTAAGACATTTATCCCTTTCTTTTGGCTAACCTGCATGGGGACTAGCAACTAAGTGGACATTTTGTTTACTCTTTTGTTGCCCTTGACCAGTTTTCCCCACTTACATAAAAAAAGACATTTATCCCTTTCTCGTGACTAACTCTCTTGGACCTGGTCAAGGACTTGCATCTAAAGTGGGCATTTGTTTAGTCATTTTTCTTGCCCTTGGCTGGATTTCCCTCTTACATAAAAAAAGATAAAGATTCTCCTGATAATTTATATTAATGGAGGATGATAGATATTACTTGGACCAGGAAAAAGTGAAAATCATGAGGCTTACAAGGAGATCAATATGCAACACTGAATAGTTAATAATTCTGTAGCCTCACTCACTCACTCACCACTCACTCATGCTGTGGTTTGGAATGTCACTCAGTCTCAAATACTCATGTCGGCTTAGTGTCAATCACCCGTCAGGATTTGTAAGGAAAGAGTCAGCAGATCAAGAGATTTAAGACTTATCCTTTTACTGTGGGGTGTTTTATTTATTTGTATATGTTTTATTAGTACTTTGTTTATGTTTTGTTCGTCTGATAGGGTTACTAATGTGAAAGGTGTGTGTGTGTGTGTGTGTGTGTGTGTGTGTGTTTGGGATGGGTGGGTGTGTGCTTTGCTTTTTTTTAGTTCACCTTGTGTGGAGCTATCAGCTAGATAGATAGATAGATAGATAGATAGATGAATACTTAGATTTGTTATTCTTTTTTTTCTTAGTCACTTAGAGGTTTTAGATTCCCCATTTTATAGTAATGTTGCTGCCTGTCTAACTCTGACTACCTGATTATCTGACTGTCTGACTGTCTGAATGCGTGACTGAATACCTGACGGCTTGACTACCCGACTGTCTGACCACCTCACTGTTTAACTGTTTGACTGCCTGACTGCCTGACTGTCTGACTGCCTGTCTGATTTACTGCCTGAATGTCTATTTGCCTGACTTTTGGCCACTGCAGCAGCAGCAGCATCAGCAGCAGCACCTGACAGTGGCTGACACCAAAACTTAAGGTTTGGTGGGAGTGTAGCCTTGGAGGAGGAGGTGAAGTGGTGGTGCTCTGTAGTCTTGTCAAACTGATGGCTCCTGTACTGTTCTTTGTTGTGCTGCTTGATAGAGAGAGAGAGAGAGAGAGAGAGAGAGAGAGAGAGAGAGAGAGAGAGAGAGAGAAAGCATCAAGCACCACCATCAGGGTTTGTTTTGGGCACTAATTAACCCATCAAGAGCCTCCAGGTGGCAGAGAAATTCATTAACTGTTTCCCTTGGCTCACCTCACCTGTCGTCCCTCATCTGCCTGTGTGTGTGTGTGTGTGTGTGTGTGTGTGTGTGTGTGTGTGTGTGTGTGTGTGTGTGTGTGTGTGTGTGTGTGTGTGTGTGTGTGTGTGTGTGTGTGTTTACCTAGTTGTAGTTTTACAGGGCCTGGGCTTTATGCTCATATGGCCCCGTCTCCATATCTACACTTATCCAATCTTACTTTAAAAGTATGCACACTCATTGCGGACACTACTTCTTCATTCAAACTGTTCCACGTCTCAACACATCTTTGCGGGAAACTATACTTTTTAATATCTCTTACACATCTTCCCTTCCTCAGCTTCTTTCTGTGTGATCTTGTGCTTTGACTGGCATATTCTTCTCTCAGGATCAGATACTCATTGTCCACTTGTGTGTGTGTGTGTGTGTGTGTGTGTGTGTGTGTGTACACCTAGTTGTATTTACCTAGTTGTATTGTACAGGGTTCAAGCGGGGCTCATAGTGTCCTTTCTCCATATCTCCATTTATCTAATTTTCTTTAAAGCTATGCACATTATGTACTGCAACAAATTCAGCACTCAATGCATTCCAACTTTTCCACTGTTCTATGTGGAAAACTGTATTTTCCAATATCCTTCACACACTGCCTCTTCCTGATCTTCTTTGCATGTCTTGTCCTTCCAGTTTTTTCTGTCACCAACACCAGGTCTTGCTTGCATTTACCTAGTTGTAGTTTTACTTAGTTGTAGTTTTACAGGGCCTGGGCTTTATACTCATGTGGCCCCATCTCCATATCTACACTTATCCAATTTATCTTTCAAACTATGCACACTCGTTGCTGACACCATTTCTTCACTCAAACTGTTCCACGTCTCAACACACCTTTGTGGGAAACTGTATTTTTTAACATCTCTCAGACATCTTCCCTTCCTCATCTTTTTACTATGCGATCTTGCGATTTGAATGTCATATTCTTCTCTCAGGATCAGTTTCTCATTATCCACTTGGTCCATTCCATTGATCAGTTTATAAACTTATATCAGATCCCCTCTCTCCCTTCTCTGTTCCAGGGTTGGTAGATCCATAGCCTTTAGTCTCTCCTCATATGTCGTATGTGTGTGTGTGTGTGTGTGTGTGTGTGTGTGTGTGTGTGTGTGTGTGTAGTGTTATTTTCACAGGATTAGATCAAGCTTGTAATGTCTTGTCTTTTTTAAAGTTGTTTTGTCACATTTATTGGTAAAGCTGTGAATGTTCCTTGCATCACACAGATTTGCCAGTCTGTGTGCATTCTGTTGGTTGGCTCATTGCTGTCAGGAAAACCATATAGTACTTCATAGTAACTTTCTTCACCTTTTATTTAATTTATTTATATTTATTTATTTATTTGTTCATTTGTTCATTTGTTCATTCATTCATTCATTCATTTATTTATTTTAGTAACTTTTTAACCACTATTTTTACTGTGTGTGTGTGTGTGTGTGTGTGTGTGTGTGTGTGTGTGTGTGTGTGTGTGTGTGTGTGTGTGTGTGTTTTTATTTCCTTATAATGTTAATGCTGTAAAAATATAGGCACTTCGTCATTTATTATTATTATTAATATTATTATTATTATTGTTATTATTATTATTATTATTATTGTCATTATTATTATTATTATTGTCATTATTACTGCTGTTTGGATTTGTTTATTCATGTACTCTCTCTCTCTCTCTCTCTCTCTCTCTCTCTCTCTCTCTCTCTCTCTCTCTCTCTCTCTCTCTCTCTCTCTCTCTCTCTCTCTCTCTCTCTCTCTCTGTCATTGTTTTTTATATTCTATTGATCGAAAAAGAAAAAATATGTTGGGCTGGTTTTTTTTCTTTTTTTAATTTTGATGTTGCTATGATAAGATTGTTTAGTACAATAACTTTATTGCTGTGTGTGTGTGTGTCTATGTGTGTGTGTGTGTGTGTGTGTGTGTGTGTGTGTGTGTGTGTGTGTGTGTGTGTGTGTGTGTGTGTGTGTGTGTGTGTGTTCCTGTTCTATTCTTTATTTGTCTCTTTTTTTTTTATTTGTTCTTATTCCTATTTTAATTTCTGCCACCACCACCACCACCACTACTACTAATACTAGAGCAAAGGTACCCACACCATATATTTTTACAGCACCCGACTTGAGAACATGCTCGTCATTGTTGTCATTGTTCTATTATTAGTGCGTTGATGAAGGTCCGGCGAGGTATTTGTATAGAGGCGTGCTTGAGAGAGGACCAGGCTGCCACACACACACACACACACACACACACACACACACACACACACACACACACACACACACACACACAATATTCATAAGTTTCTCTCCTCCTTAGTGTCTCTTCCAATAACTTTAAAGCCTCATATCTTCTGCTTTTATAGTTGCATTGCTGAAAATTACCATTAATTTCACTCCATCTATACATGAACTAAACATATTCACTTCCTCTACACTCATTTTGCACTAGAATTTTTATCCTTTTCAAAATTCTTCACCTTTTTTCTCTCCCATATACTTTCCTCAACTCATTCCCGACTTCATGATTCCTCACCTGTGATAGAAATTCCTTTTACATAACTTACTGCATTTGTGAAGAGCTCTGGGAGAAAGCCTGAAGGAGGAAGCATCTTAATTAAGGGGATTTTACCTGCTGAGAAGGAAGGCAAGGTGTGTGTGTGTGTGTGTGTGTGTGTGTGTGTGTGTGTGTGTGTGTGTGTGTGTGTGCAGTTTTGGATGTGTGTAGTTTTATTTAGCAGAAAATTTTGTTTGTCATCTTTTTCTTTCTATTTCTTTCTTTCTTTCTTTCTTTCTTTCTTTCTACTTTCTTTTCTGTTTAGTTGGTTGATAATTTGATTTGATTTGATTGATTGATTTGAAGTTTATTTGTTTGCTTATCTATTTGTTTATAAGTACTATTACTTTTGTATGTGTGTGTTGTGTGTTTGTGTGTGTGTGTGTGTGTGTGTGTGTGTGTGTGAGAGAGAGAGAGAGAGAGAGAGAGAGAGAGAGAGAGAGAGAGAGAGAGAGAGAGAGAGAGAGAGAGAGAGAGAGAGAGAGAGAGAGAGAGAGAGAGAGAGAGAGAGAGAGAGAGAGAGAGGTATTTATTTCTACACAGATGGTTAGATTATAAGATCACACACACACACACACACACACACACACACACACACACACACACACACACACACACACACACACACACACACACACACACACACACACACACCATATAAAAGATATCACATCAGTCAAACAAAGAAGAATGAAAACAAAAAAAAGCATTCACCTTCACTCCTTTTTTTATTCCAAGCACCCTAATTTCTCTCTCTCTCTCTCTCTCTCTCTCTCTCTCTCTCTCTCTCTCTCTCTCTCTCTCTCTCTCTCTCTCTCTCTCTCTCTCTCTCTCTCTCTCTCTCTCTCTCTCTCTCTCTCTCTCTCTTTTCAACCTTACCTTCCCTTCCTCTGTTAATGAGCTTCTGCCTCACCTGGAGGAAGGAGGAGCTACTGAGGTGAGGGGAGGTGACATGAGCATGTACACACACACACACACACACACACACACACACACACACACACACACACACACACACACACACACACACACACACACACACACACACACACACACACACACACACACACACACACACACACACACACACACACACACAAAAATGGTGTCAGCAATGAGTGTGCATAGTTTTAAAGAAAAATTGGATAAGTGTAGATATGGAGACGGGGCCACACGAGCGTAAAGCCCAGGCCCTGTTAAACTACAACTAGGTAAATACATACCTGGAAAAAATCCCAAGGACAGCTACAAAGATAGTGGTAGAAATAAAGGACCTTCCTTATGAAGAAAGACTGAAGGAAATGGAACTACCAACTTTGAAGGATAGACAAGAGAGAGGAGATGTAATCATGATGTATAAGATAGTATACTGTGTGGGAGAGATAGATAGACCAGACCTGGTATCACTGACTGAATATGGAGACAGATGGACAAGAGGACACTCTAAGATCATGAAAAGTCAATGTCTGAGGAACATTTAGTTTCCCACATCTGGAATAGATCATGTGAAGAGATTGTACCGTCAGAAAGTGTGCATAAATTCAAGGAAAAGTTGGATAAAATTAGATATGGAGACAGGTCACTATGAACCCCACTTGAACCCTGCAATATACAGCTAGGTAAACACACTCACATTAGCACCTTTTTGATCCTAGGTGATGAATATCTCTTGGTACTTCTTCTCCTCCTCCTCCTCCTCCTCCTCCTCCTCCTCCTCTTCCTCTTCCTCTTCCTCTTCCTCTTCCTCTTCCTCCTCCTCCTCCTCCTCCTCCTCCAGGATAAAAGAAAGGTGCCAAACCAAGTGTTTGCCTCTCATTAAATATTGTACGTAGGTGAGTGTTTTAATCTGCCTATTGAGTTCATGGCAGTATAATTATAATCAGGGGGAATCTTGAACTAATGCAACACATTCTTGCATCTTCTTTTGTAGTTGTGTGTTAGGGGATTGCTGTGTTGACTGGCTGGATGGGGCTTAAAGGAGTATGTGGAGGGCTAGGAGTGTTGTAGGGTGATTTACAAGTGGACTGGGTTTAAGTTAAGCAGTGGAAGGTTTCAATAGTGGTGTGTTAATTAATGTGACTTGTGAATCGAGAGAGGGGCTTATGTTAGTGTTAGTTTAGTGTGTGTGTGTGTGTGTGTGTGTGTGTGTGTGTGTGTGTGTGTGTCTGAATGTCTGGTTTCTGAAGGGTAAAGTTTCCAGTAGCTATGTGGTGTTTTTAGAAGTGTTTCAACATGAGTTATCATTGATGGATGGTGTATCTGATGGACTTGTGTTAGTATTGCTTTAGTTTTTTCTCTTCTGTTTATGAGTTATTATTATTATTTTTTTCATGGCTAGTTCCTGCAGGGTAAAGTTCCCAGTGGGTGGTATTTTTGGAAGTGGTTTGACATAATTTATTGCTGGATGGAATATCTGATGGACTTATTTGTGCATGTATTATTTTATTTATTTATTTATTTATATATTTATTTATTTACTTATTCATTCATTCATTTTTATTCTGGTTTGTACAGGGTAGAGTCTCAGATGGATGATGTTTGTGGAAGTATTTGTATTGTATTTTTACAGTACACAAGGTTATAAAATTACAGAGAGAGAGAGAGAGAGAGAGAGAGAGAGAGAGAGAGAGAGAGAGAGAGAGAGAGAGAGAGAGTATATATCAGATAAGACACACACTTTCTTCCTTGATATATAATCTTCCTGTTACAGCTTACAAGGGAGGAGGATAATGAGAGAAAAAAAGCAATCTTGAATAACAAACTTGCTAATGATATTGCTTATGCATGCACTCAATCCACACACACACACACACACACACACACACACACACACACACACACACACACACACACACACACACACACACACACACACACACACACACACACACACACACACACACACACACACACACACACACACACACACACACACACACACAAAGGGAGTCTAGAAAATGAGATTGAGCATGAGTGTCCTTTGGGGAAGAGTGATCATGAATTCTTGAAATTTGAGGTAAAGGTGGGGTTCAGCAAAGATAATGAAGTTGGATACAAGGAGGAATGCCTAAATTATGCTAAGGGAAGATATAAGGAGTTGAGAAATTACTTTGGAAATGTGGATTGGTCCGAAATGTACCAGGAAACAAACATGCAGTTAAAATATGAAAAATTTATGGAAATATATAGTGAGGCCACAGAGAACTTTGTGCCAAAATATACTAAGAAAATCTTAAAGGGAGATCAATGGTTTAACAAAACCTGTGACAAGGCAAAAGGGAGAAGGAAAAGGCATGGGAAAAATACAAGAGAAATAATGAGGAAGTGGAGAGAGAAGCATATAGGAATGCAAGAAATAAATATGTTCAAGTGAGAAGAAGGGCACAACAAGAATTTGAACAGAGAATAGTGGAGAATTGTGAAAGTGATCCCAAAATGTTTTATAAATTCATTAATGGTAAATTACAGAAAAAGAAACAGTTGATAAATTAAAGGTTGGAGATTATATATATGAAGATACAAGTGTCATTGTTGAAAAATTGAATGAGAATTTCTGCAAAGTATTCACAGAAGAAACACAATTCAATCGACGGATGTTACCTGTGACAAGATGGATGCAAGAAATTATAGTAACAAAGAGTGACATTGCAAAAGTTTTGAGTCAATTAGATGTTAACAAGGCAATGGGACCAGATGGTGTGTCTGGAAGAATGTTAAAAGAATGTCAAGAGCAGTTGCTAGATCCAATTTTAGATTTAACAAGAACATCTATCAACATGGGACAGGTGCCAGTAGAATGGAAAAGGGCAAATGTAGTACCAATTTACAAAAGTGGATGTCGCATGGAACCATTGAATTATAGACCTGTTTCTTTGACCAGCATTATGTGTAAGATATGTGAAGAAGTGATCAAAAGCAAGTGGTGTGAGTTCCTGGAAAACAAAGAAATACTAAGTGAGAAACAGTTTGGCTTTAGAAAAGGGAAATGTGTGTATCAAATTTGCTATGTTTCTACTCAAGAGTGGTCGATATTTTACAAGAGAGGGATGGATGGGTTGATTGTGTATACCTAGACTTAAAAAAAGCATTTGATAAAGTACCACATAACAGATTGATGTGGAAGTTAAGTAGTATCGGAGGAATAAGGGGAAATCTGACGGAGTGGATGAGAAATTATTTGACAGGTAGAGAAATGAGGACGGTAGTGAAGGGAGTGAAGTCAGAGTGGAGGAAGGTAACCAGTGGAGTTCCCCAAGGTTCGGTGCTTGGTCCCATCATGTTCCTGATCTATATAAATGACATGCCAGAGGGAGTGAGAAGTTATATGAATATGTTTGCAGATGATGCAAAGATTATGAGGAGAGTGAGGAATATGCATGACTGTAATATACTGCAGAAGGACTTGGACAAAATATATGAATGGAGCAGGACGTGGCAAATGGAATCCAATACCAACAAAATGGGTAGAAGTAAATATAGACCATATAAAGACTACCAGCTGGGGGTGAAGACTGTAATTGAAGTCAGTGAAGAAAAAGACTTGGGAGTGACTGTACAGAGTAATCTGTCTCCAGAAAAGCACATTAATGGAATATTTGGAAAAACGTACAGCATTTAATTACCTGGACGGGAACATGATAAAGAAAATATTGACCACCCTGATTAGGCCACAGTTGGAATATGCATCAGTAATTTGGTCACCATACATGAAGAAACATGTCAAGAAACTGGAAAGAGTGCAGAGGTTAGCAACAAGAATGATACCAGACTTTAAGGAGGTACCGTATGAGGAGAGGTTGAATAGGCTGGAATTAAGCATGTTGGAAGAAAGAAGAGTCAGAGGGGATATGATAACAATGTTCAAAATAGTACATGGAGTGGACATATTGGATAGGGAGAACCTGATCACGATGGCATTCAGTAATTACCTAAGAGGACACCCAAAGAAAATACTGAAGGACTCCTGCACGAGTGACATCAAGAAGTATAGCTTCCCGTGTTGGAGCATTGATGCATGGAACAAACTGAGCATGGATGTGGTGTGTGCGGCGAGTGTCAGTCAAGTGAAGGAAAAATTGGACAAGTGTGGACAAAGAGACAGGACATAGAGAGCTACGGCTTGGGCCCTGTAATCACAAATAGGTAAATTCACACACACACACACACACACACACACACACACACACACACACACACACACACACACACACACACACACACACACACACACACACACACACACACACACACACACACACACACACACACACACACACAGAGAGAGAGAGAGAGAGAGAGAGAACTTGAATATTTTTTTATATCTTTTTCCTCCATTATGAGTTGTCAGGATATGACAAAAGAGGATGTCATTAAGAAAAGATAGAAATAGAGAGAAACAATTAAACAAATTATTTTCCTTGTCCTTATCACATCAACAAGAAATAAAGAAAATAGATTAAGAAAAAATGGGATATGTTATTAAGAAAAGGTGAAAATCGTGAGAACACAATGAAAATGAATAGATTTTCTTGTCCTTAAGAATCAACAAGAAATATAAACAAGAAAAGGAGAAAGAGGACTGTGAAAAGAAGAGGATGTTATTAACCCCTTCAGTACTGGGACACATTTTTACCTTGAGTTTAGTGTATGAATAGATGATTTCATTTACGTTAGGAAGGATTTATGGAGGTCAGAGAATTAATGGCCACAGTCTTCACCATTTTAATCTCTACATAAGTTTCTGAAGCTGTATAAAATCACCAAATAGTAAGCAGAATGGATAATGAAACATGTCATGGTACTGAATGGGTTAAGAAACATACAAACCAGTGGGATAATAAATTAGATATGGATGTTTTTCTTGTTCTTCTGATAGGTTGAGAAATAAAAGATGTGGATGAGGGAAAGAGTAGATTAATAAGAGTATGTGTAATTAAAAAAAGGATAAAGAAAAGAGAGCAGATTACACTTGAGTTTTTTTTTCTCTTTTCCATCTCATCAATCAACAAGAGATGAAAAAAAAAAGAGGTAGGAAGGAAAGAAGGCAGTGAAAAGGTGAAATGTACAGAAACCCTTCAAAACACGTCATTTCTTTGTCGTGCTCACCACCACCACCACCACCACCACCACCACCACCACCACCACCACCACCACCACCACCACCTCCTCCTCCTCCTCCTCCTCCTCCTCCTCCTCCTCCTCCTCCTCCTCCTCCTCCTCCTCCTCCTCCTCCTCCTCCTCCTCCTCCTCCTCCTCCTCTCCTAACCACTTCTTACTTTCTGTATCTCTCTTCATTTTCCTTCTATCGTATTTTCCATGCACGAAACAAAGACAGTTGTTTGTAGGAATAGGAAAAAATAATAAATAAATAAAACAAAACATTTCACAACCCTGCAACACATCACAACGTTATTGTCTGTCTTTTCTATTCCATTATTTAATTTTTTTTATATATCATTCTTGTATGAAAAAAAAAAAAAAATCATGAATCCAGAAAACGTAATCACTAAGCACCATTCACCCCAAACACAATCAAAATACCTCCAAACACGCCTAAACACCTTTAAACACATTCAGAATACCTCCAAACACATCTAAACACCCCCGAACACCCTGAAACACACCCAAAATATCTCCAAACACAGCTAAACACCCCAAAACACCTTTAAACATATCCAAAATACCTGCAAACACACCTTAACACCCCCTAACACCTTTAAACACACCCAAAATATCGCAAAACACCCAAATACAAACTCAAACACACGCATACACATTTAAAACAAAAAAACACCCCCAAACACCCATAAAAGCGCCGTTCAAACTATCTTGGCGAACAGACCACACCTCCACCCATATCTGCCTCCTCTTTCTTTCTCCTTTCCTTCCTTCTTTCCCATGCCTCCCCATCTCCCATCCCCATCACTCATTGGTTCACGCCACAGACAAGCGCCGCCCATCCCTGCCCACACCGTGACGCGTGATTGGTGAGCGTTTAAATGGAGGGTGACTGTGAGTGGTGGGTGCGGGGTGGGAGGGGGCGTGGCCTATCCGTCAAGTTAGAGTGAACGGGAATGTTTTGTGTGGCTATTCTGGACCGTGGTTAGTGGGTCACGGGAAGCCGGGTACACACACACACACACACACACACACACACACACACACACACACACACACACACACACACACACACACACACACACAGGTGACCCTTGGCACTCGCTCGCTCTTGTGTCAGCTAGAAGCAGAGAGAGAGAGAGAGAGAGAGAGAGAGAGAGAGAGAGAGAGAGTGTGTGTGTGTGTGTCATTGGCCATTGTGAAGGTAAAGAATTATTGTTAAAAGGAACAAAAGGAAATAACAAAAAGATTGAGAAGAAAGAAGGAAGAGGAAGGAAAAGGAAAGATAAGAGGAGGAGGAAGAAGAAGAAGAATGAAGAGAGCATGAGAGTTAGGGTGATGCAATAGTTAAAAAAACAGTAAGAGAAAAAAAAAGATATTATAGTTACGAGAGAGAGAGAGAGAGAGAGAGAGAGAGAGAGAGAGAGAGAGACGTTTTAATTTCCGACTCATCCTTTTTCCTTCTTCTGTAAGATATTGATAGTTTTCCTTACTTTTTTGTTCTCTCTCTCTCTCTCTCTCTCTCTCTCTCTCTCTCTCTCTCTCTCTCTCTCTCTCTCTCTCTCTCTCTCAAACTGACTGAAGAACTATTAATAGATTTCTAATCTTGTTGTGAGAAAAATGTGCTTTGTGTATTTTTACCATAAGTTCTGAAAAGGGAATTATTATTGCTATTTATTATTATTATTATTATTATTATTATTATTATTATTATTATTATTATTATTATTATTATTATTATTATTTTTTTTTTTCTTTTTTTTTAATCTGTCGCCACTCCGTCTGCCCCACTTCTTTCCTCCTCCTCCTCCTCCTCCTCCTCCTCCTCCTCCTCCTCCTCCTCCTCCTCCTCCTCCTCCTCCTCCTCCTGCTTCTCGAAGGTGGAAGAAACTTAAACTAATCAAAATATTTTTTCTCTCTCTTTCCTTCTATCCATCTTGCATCTTCCGCATTCCTCTCTCTCTCTCTCTCTCTCTCTCTCTCTCTCTCTCTCTCTCTCTCTCTCTCTCTCTCTCTCTCTCTCTCTGAATATACGAAATGACGACATGTAACGTGCTAAAGAGAGAGAGAGAGAGAGAGAGAGAGAGAGAGCATTATTTTGAGGAGAGTAAATTTGTCTGTACATTATTTTTGGTTCATGACAGGTTGAAGGTGCTTTCCTCTCTCTCTCTCTCTCTCTCTCTCTCTCTCTCTCTCTCTCTCTCTCTCTCTCTCTCTCTCTCTCTCTTCTAATTACCTCTCACTTTTCCCTTTTCCGTCTATACTTTTTTACTTTCCTCCTCCTCCTCCTCCTCCTCCTCCTCCTCCTCCTCCTCCTCCTCCTCCTCCTCCTCCTCCTCCTCCTCTTCTCGTGGCCACGGCGACAACAAGGTCCCAAATCCTTATTTATGGCACGGCGTTCACGACCTTGTGGAGAGAGAGAGAGAGAGAGAGAGAGAGAGAGAGAGAGAGAGAGAGAGAGAGAGAGAGAGAGACAAGATGATGTAGTGTGTTAAGCTCTCTCTCTCTCTCTCTCTCTCTCTCTCTCTCTCTCTCTCTCTCTCTCTCTCTCTCTCTAACCCAATAAATCCGAGAAAAAAAGTAGAATTAGTGGACTTTTGGAGTTACAACCTGCCACCCACCAAACAATGCCAGAGAGAGAGAGAGAGAGAGAGAGAGAGAGAGAGAGAGAGAGAGAGAGAGAGTCATGCTTTATCTCTCTACTTGTTTGCTATTTATTTGTGTGTTTGTTTACGCTAGACAGTTCGGTTTTTTTCTCTTTAATTAGATGTTCACCTGCGTGACTTAGGTGTAATATGTCACGTCAGTGTGTGTGTGTGTGTGTGTGTGTGTGTGTGTGTGTGTGTGTGTATGGTTTCGTGGTCTCAGGTTTAATGAAGTGCAGGTGTGAAAGTGGTAAGAAAAGTGAAAGATATGCAGTGTGATAGTGAACAGGTGTGATAGAAGTGTGTGTGTGTGTGTGTGTGTGTGTGTGTGTGTGTGTGTGTGTGTGTGTGTGTGTGTGTGTGTGTGTGTTTCGTTGGCTTTGAGTTATGTTATGCTTTGTTATGTTTTGACAGGTATACTTGTCGTTATTGTGCTCTTCATCATCTTGTTTGTCCTCTTTTTTTTTTTCTTCTTCTTTTTCTTCACCTTCTTCATTTTCATTATCATCTTTATTATTATATCTCTATTTCTATTTCCTCCTTCATTATTCTCACTCATCCCTGCTCAACCCAACCCAACCCAGGCCAACCCAACCCAACCCACTCCAACCTAACCCAGCTTAACTAATCCCAATCAGCTCAATCCCAGTCCATCCCATGCTAGCCCAGTCCAGCCCAATCTATCCCAGCCCAGCCTAGCTTCCCTTCACCCACTTCTTTCACCTCGTTAAAGTGAGCCAAGGTGAAAGCAGGAAGGTGTTAAACGGATAAAGCAAAATAGATTTTCTGGGTTTACTTTCCTCACTGACGCCAATATTTCACAGGTTCTTGGATCCCCCCCCTCCTTGCCTTAACCACCCCTGCTCCTACTCCCTCCCCATCCTGCCTGCCTCTATCTCTCTCTTTGTGTGTGTCTCCTCTCTCTCTGACTTCTCGTTGCGCCGCTAAGCTTAAGTAAAGATGATTGTAAGAAAGGTCTTCATTGCTGTACCAGGGAGATTAAGTGTTAGTGCAGGGGGTGCTTCAAATGTGTGTGTGTGTGTGTGTGTGTGTGTGTGTGTGTGTGTGTGTGTGTGTGTTACTGGTTAATTTCTAGGGTGCTTCTTTTAGTTGGGGTACTTTTTATTCTTTTGTTTATTTGTCCTGTTTTTTGTGTGTCTGTATGTTTGTGTATAATCTGCATGACGTGTTTGAAGGGAGTGTTCTGGTGTTCTGTTGGTGACTGTAGTGGTGTTTTGAAAGGGAGAACTTCGATTAGATTTTGTTTATTTATTCATTTATTTATTTATTTGATGAGTAGGGTGGGAATTCGTGCGGGGTTGAGGAGGTTGCTGTAGTTTTGTGTGTGTTTACTTTGATTATTATTACTCGTTTGATTTAAGAGGTAAACTTCAAGGGTTCAGTGGATGGCTGGCTGTGTGTGTGTGTGTGTGTGTGTGTGTGTGTGTGTGTGTGTGTGTGTGTGTTTGGCTAATCTGTTGAAGGGGCCGCCGTGGTACAGTGGAACCATGCGTGCTTTGGGATCCGAGTGGTCTCCAAGCACATGGGTTCGAATCCTGTCCACGGTCCGAGTGTAGGTTGGGCTTCCTCACTCGGGGCAACGGTTTCCTAGCGGGTGGGCTTTGAGATAGGAGGCACCCCAAAAAGTGTCCCCTTTAGCCCAGCATTTACCGTGAAAAGCCCGCATGTCATAAATAAAAAATATAAGTAAAAAAGAGGGGAAGTGCTTGAAATGTGTTATTATGTAGTTGTTTATGTGGACTTTTCATTTATTTATTTATTTATTTATTTATTTATTTATTTAATTAATTATTTTATCTAGTTTTTTAAGGTGAATATGTGAATGTGTATTACTTGTATGGTTCTGTAGGAGTGTTGCAGGTCACGTTTGTGTGTT
The DNA here is from genome assembly GCF_017591435.1 of Portunus trituberculatus. NCBI lineage: Eukaryota > Metazoa > Arthropoda > Malacostraca > Decapoda > Portunidae > Portunus > Portunus trituberculatus. The sequence goes on along the minus strand of NC_059272.1, from coordinate 4,025,272 downwards.
TGTCTGTTGGAAGTTAATTCTTACTGGTGGTGCTTGGTTTTGTTGAGGGAAGAAAGTTGTTTAAAGGTGCATTGTTATTGTCTCTTCTTCTTCCATGTGTTTTGCTTATTCATTTATTTGTTTATTATCATCATCATTGTTGTTGTTGTTGTTGTTGTTGTTGTTGTTGTTATGTATACTTGCGTTACTGGGGAGAAGAAAGTAATATTTGTTGCGTAGTTTCTTTTGCCTTATTTCTTGTCTCTCCTCGTATGGATTACTTTGCAGGGTTGTTCTTGAAGGGATTTATTGAAAATTTATTGTTGATTTATTGAAGTGAGAAAAAATGCCATGTACTTTTTATTATATATGTTTATTTATTTATTTATCTATCTATTTATTTATTCATATGTACACTAGATCTCCATTTTGTTGACATCCACCCTACCATATTCCATCATTTCAAAATTCCTAATACGTAGTCCCATATTGAGAAACGCTTTGGTCTCACCGCGACTATTTTGAAAGGTCACAGCGATAACTTGCTGAGTTCTTAAGACAGTTTCCCTTGTTGATAATGAAGAAATCTTGTTGATCTATCGCTACAACTTGCCGGATTCTCAAGATTGTTTCCCATGTTGATAATGAAGAAATCTCGTTGATCTATCCCAACAAAAATGAAAAAAAAAAATAAGACACCATTGAAAGTTTTTGTGACAGCCTTTTTGAATACGGTGGAGAAGGTGGCGGTGGCGCTGGAGTGGTTCAGAATGTGACGCCTAGTGGTTATGACTGTTAGTGCCACATGTGATTTTATTTTCAGCAACTTTTGGCAACTTTAATTACTAAAAAATCAGAGTACAAATGAGAAAAAAAGTTGACTCGATATGTGGTCCCTTTTGCTGCTAGCGTTGTCTTTCAAAATGGGTATCTATTCAAGCTTACACTAGTTTTTTTTTTTATGGGCAAAGTGTGAAGAAGCTGTGACAGTCTTTAAAGGTTTTCATCCTTTGATTTATTGAAATGAGAAAAAATGTCATATTATGTACTTTTTTATTATATTTATTTATTAACGTACTATTTTTTTTTCGTATGTACACATCTTTCCTTTATTACTAGTCACTCTGATACATCTTTACTTGTTCTATATACAACCACCTCCAATCTTTGTAAACTGTTCAGAAATTGCAAACTCTCTTTTTTTAATAATTTAATTTCCTGTTGATATTTATACGAATTTCGTGCATTACTACTTCCGGTGATGCTACATTGTTTCATATCGCAATGAAAAATTAACATAATGAAAACAATCAATGCTAAGACACAAATAATCAATATCACACTATTTCTTTGTAAACGATGAGGCTGGCTGGCCCGGCGGCTGCACGCTGGGAACCAATTCCTTGCATCATTCCCGTCCTGCCGTGTGCTCCAGCGTGGCCCCTCCCCGCGCCACCGCTGCTCTGCCCTCAATGGTTCAGTGGCTCTTGCTTACAAGGCCAAGGAATTGCCGCTTATCTTAATGCTGGCTTTGATGTTGCTTCCTGTTGTTGTTACCTGATTTACTGAAGAGGAAGTGCCTTTAACGCTGAGAGATAAGCCTGCAGCTTTAATATACCGTACGTAGAGTGTGTGTGTGTGTGTGTGTGTGTGTGTGTGTGTGTGTGTGTGTGTGTGTGTGTGTATGTGTGTTTGTATTTGTACAAGTTTTAGTTTGGTATGAAATTAGTGCCTTTGATTGGAAGGTCCGTTGTAATGTGTTGTGTTTTTTGTCTAATGCTTGTAGTATCCATGTTTATTATATTGTCTGTGTTTGTTGTTACTTTCCACGGTTCTTTTAGACTCTGGTTTAGAGTAAAAAATATAAAACTGACATTGTGTGAAAGACTTTATTCTTTTTAATTAAGGTGATATATATATATATATATATATATATATATATATATATATATATATATATATATATATATATATATATATATATATATATATTACAAATGTATTAGGTAATTAATTTCTAGAGGACTTTTATTTATTTATTGATAATTAACTAATTAGTTTATTTATATATTTATTGCAAGTATAGTGAGCATTTAAAGAAACAACTATTTATTACTGTCCACGCTATCCTTGTTTCGCGCCATCAGAGAGAGAGAGAGAGAGAGAGAGAGAGAGAGAGAGAGAGAGAGAGAGAGAGAGAGAGAGATATGGGTGGGTGAGTGAGTGAATGGTCGGGGAGTGGGGGGAGTGCCTGGTCGCTAGGTAGACAAACTGTGCGTGCGTGCGTGCTGGTGTAGGGTCTTTGAAGTAGTGTTTGTATCTCGCCGGGTAAACATTCCTTCCCTTTCGAGACGACCTGGAAGGATTGCACACGCCACACAACACACGCCACACCAGTGAAGGCAGGAAATGAATGGAAGAGGTGGAAATAGATTGCTTAATACAACACTTGATTATTTATTTGTTTTCTAACATACTTATGATTAATTGATTCTTATGTTTATATATTCTCTGAAACCAAGAGAGAGAGAGAGAGAGAGAGAGAGAGAGAGAGAGAGAGAGAGAGAACCGAATCGATGTCATATGCAGTGTAGTGTAGTTTTCTATTTTAGAAAAAAAAATAGATAAGTAAATATAGGTAAAACAGGAAGTAAATGAAATCAAGAAATAATAAATAACATGAAAGTTATGATAATGCTGTATATGAAAATAGACAAGATAGAAAAATAATTACAATGATAATAATAATGATACTACTACTACTACTACTACTACTACTACTACTACTACTACTACTACTACTACTACTATTATTATTATTATTATTATTATTATTATTATTATTATTACTACTACTACTACTACTACTACTACTACTACTACTACTACTACTACTACTGAAAATAATAATAATAATAATAATGATAATAATAATAATTTGAAAATAAATAAATAAATAAAAGCTGGTCATGAGTAAAACAAAAGAAGAAAGAAAACAACTAATTAGAATTAATGCCGAAATAAAACAAACAAGAAAGTTGCATAAATGAACTAAATAAATAAAAAAAAACAAATAAAACAATAAGTAAAGACAAAATAAAACGCAGCAACGCGAGCAGCCCAAGAGGAAAGGATCCAAACTCGAGCTGCAATAATTGTCATGCAGAGTCATTGATTTCGTAATATTTCACAGAATATTTGATTCACTGCATATCGTATATTTTTGGATATTCCACCATCATATACCAAAGTATTAAAATAGCTTGGTATTTTGAACATGTACGTACCTACGACATAAATGCTTCAATCGTATAATTAATGTTGTATACATGCTTTTTTTTTTTTATAGCATTATTCCTGGGACAAACATTACTTCGTTCCTCAATTGATAACTCAGTCAGTATGATTTTTTTTTCTTCTAAGTTAGGAAGGAGACTACAAGAAACTATGAACACGTGAAGCCCTGTAAATGAGTTTATTTTCATAATTTAGAAATCAAAGTTTGATAATGAGATGTCTATATCCAACCAAGCCGTTCTTCTGCATAGATGTTTTCGGCGTCATGGAGACTAACGATGCTAGCTAAAGGGGCTATCACACTGGCCTATGATACGCGGAACATGGGCCATGGATCTTGGTGCGAAACCAGGAACATTATCACACAAGCTGCCGCGTTCTTGCTATGCTAGGCAAACGGCCCACTAACCAAGACCAAGTCTAATAAAAACTAACCTGACCAAAACCATGCCGCTTACACCTCAACCTGTGTTTAGTGTTGGAATTGCACTTTCACTTTGTTATTGAAGAAAAGGATACTAGAGAAAAACAGAGAAGTGCGCGACGGTAACTGTGGAGTCGGGGATGGTTGCCATGAGCCCAAACTATCGACATGATATTCATATATTTCATCTTTCTGGATTAATGAAATAGCATTTAGTATTCCAATATGAAAAATTTAGGCACGTTCTTTTTAGTTTGAATGATAGAGTTTTATTACTTATCCTATGTTTATTTTTTCATTGGGATAGTATACGGTGAACAGGAATGAATATGAAGCCATCCCAACTTTGCTCCGCTAATCTCGGGAAAGTTCCAGCTATCTGGAGCGGATGTTCCTCTTTCTGCGTATCATAGGCCAGTATGATACACTCTTACTGAACAGTGACCATCCTAACGAGATATGTTTAGTCTAAAGGCGCACCATGTTCAGACTATGGAGAGACAGCCTAGGGACAGTGGTGGAAGCACTGCAGCACCCTCGGGATATTTAGGTTTAGGCTGCAAATTTTCTTTTTCCTCATAAAGAAAAGCGAACAAAAATTGCTCAACGCTTTCCTTGTGAAGCATTAACTTAATTCTGCAGAGGCGCGGTGAGATGTGTGTTAAGGTTTTGTGCTGTATTAAAGCCTTTAAAAAGAAAAGAGCTTGATACACCCGGCGACCATATTTTACTCTATATGATGATGTTAATCGTATAAACTCAAGTAATTTTAAAGAAATACCGTAGTAAAATAACAACAGAAAAATACTGGAAAGAGTAAAGACACTGTAAATCAATAGATACATAGTGATATGGTGTTTTGAGACGACTACTCTGTACCGGGAGACGATACTGACCATATCCTGAAGTAAACCATGCAGCCGCTGAACACTGAAATATTGACACATTGGGTCCTCTCCTATTAGTCGAAGCTCCTTGAACCTTACTGATGCTTCGAAACTCCGTCTGAACCACACTAATTTCCCTAACTCCAACTAGGAAAGGAAGGAAGGTGAACGCTCGAACCACATTCATCTTCCTCCTCCTCCTCTTCCTCCTCCTCCTCCTGTCCGCATCTGTTCTTATCTTCTCAATTTATCTACTCTATTATGTTTTGATCTCAAGTGTGTGTGTGTGTGTGTGTGTGTGTGTGTGTGTGTGTGTGTGTGTGTGTGTGTGTGTGTGTGTGTGTGTGTGTGTACGCGCGGTATGCAAATGTAAGTGCACATCATCTTTTGTGGGACCGTCATAATACCGCCACACACACACACACACACACACACATCTGGACGTCGTGTTGTTGGTGTGCTGGGGTGCTGCCAGGAGGAGGAGGAGGAGGAGGAGGAGGAGGGAGGAGGAGGAGGAAGAGGAGGAGGAAAGGAAAGGAAAGGAGGTGTGCAAAGAACAAAGTAAAAATTGTACGAATAAACCATGCAAGGTAAATGAGAGAGAGAGAGAGAGAGAGAGAGAGAGAGAGAGAGAGAGAGAGAGAGAGCATAATTTTTTTTTGTAATCATCTCATATTGTTCACTTTTTTTTTTATGTATTTTTTCGTTATTGTATTGAATTATGTTTGGCGTTCCTTCCTTCCTTCCTTATTTCGTAACTTTCCTCCTCCTCCTCCTCCTCCTCCTCCTCCTCCTCCTCCTCCTCCTCCTCCTCCTCCTCCTCCTCCTCCTCCTCCTCCTCCTCCTCCTCCTCTATTTTTACTACTATTTATATGAACAGAATGGCATCCACGT
>NC_059272.1:4012291-4017291 GCF_017591435.1 Portunus trituberculatus | reverse complement strand
CACACACACACACACACACACACACACACACACCCCGCGTAGTGTAGTGGTTAGCACGCTCGACTCACAATCGAGAGGGCCGGGTTCGAGTCCCGGAGCGGCGAGGCAAATGGGCAAGTCTCTTAATGTGTGACATCTGTTCACCTAGCAGTAAATATGTACGAGATGTAACTCGAGGGGTTGTGGCCTCGCTTTCCCGGTGTGTGGAGTGTGATGTGGTCTCTCCTACCTGAAGATCGGTCTATGAGCTCTGAGCTCGCTCCGTAATGGGGAAGACTGGCTGGATGACCAACAGGCGACCGAGGTGAATTACACACACACACACACACACACACACACACACACACACACACACACACACACACACACACACACACACAAGACTGGCTGGGTGACCAACAGGCGACCGAGGTGAATTACACACACACACACACACACACACACACACACACACACACACACACACATACCTGCACGCGCAAAATCACTATGCAAATTGTGTGTGTGTGTGTGTGTGTTTGGGTTTGTGTGTATGTAGGCCCGGCAACACAAAGGGCACCTATCTCTCTCACATGTTGCAGGAATGGCGCTGGTTTTATGAGGGTAAATCGATAATTTTTAGGTGTCTGTCTGCGTGAGTGTTGCCGCGTGATGGCTTATGGTGGGGTCACACTACAGCTATTTTGTTACTACGACGTCCCCGACGGTCGTATAGGCCAGTTTTCTGCGATTGCATATGACTGCCGTAACGATTGGGAGCATTTCAGTGCAAGAAGGACAAGCAAAAAGAAGGACGTCCACCTTCGTGTGGGTCTGAAGGAGGATGTTCACTCCTGGTGTCGGAGGCGGCCCCTCCATACTCATGTCCAATGGGCGTGCGATGTCTGGGACACCATACCTAACATGCCCTTCCTCTGTCCCACCGTCTTTCGGTGGGTAAACAGGGGCTAGTGTTTTTTTTTTTTTTAACTGTCGACAACGCACGAGCGGTCACACTGGTCACGACGATTGCAGCTACAACGTTTTCGTGCGTCACTGCCAAACGTATGTTCAAAGGCCAGTCGTAACTTGTTATTTTAACGATTTTTGACTCATTCGATGTCGAACAATGTCGTTAGCAGCACGTACGACATCGTATTTCTCTATAAGGTAATCTTACGTCATCGTACGCTTGATGAAATGGCTTTGCTTGTCATGACTCTCTTCCCGACAGTCGAATGCAACGCTCGATTGTCGTAATGTTTCTACAATGTCGATTTGTTAAATAGAGAGTGAGATCCAACCTAACCTAACCTAACCTATCCTATCCTATCCTATCCTATTGTGCGAAAACGTCGCGTTAACGTACGACCTCTTACGACAGGCCAAACACCGCTAAAATGACGTCATTGCTGCCGGCGACAGCCCTCCTACGACCGTCGGGCACGTCGTAGTAAAAAAAAATCTGGAGTGTGAGCCCAGCATTAGGAAATATATAGTATTTGATTATAAAGTACTACACTATCAAATTACATCCTGTAAGAACATAAGCATTTTTTTACGCATAATTTCCTTAGTTTTATTTATTTATTTTTTCTTTTCATTCCTCCTTCAAAAATCATCTGTACACGTGATTAGCAAGGGTATTCAATAATAACGTAACATACTACGTAGTCTATGAAATTAAAGTGCACCAATATTCGTAGCATTTTCTTTGTATTCTTTAAGTGTAATATTTTCCTTTTTTTTTCCCTCTTGAAGCTAATTAGTTCAATAATGACTTCCTACTTTCTGTATTTCCATCTTTCTATGACCTGAACTCATTTAAGAGGGAAGTTTCAAGACATTTATCCCGTTCTTTTGGCTAATTCTCTCGGACCTGCTCAGGAACTGGTATCTAAGTGAGCTTTTTTATTTCATCGTTTTTGTTGCCCTTGACAAAATTTCCCCTCCTACATCAAAGAGAATAAGATGAAAATATAAAGAAAATACTTCACATACTACTGTAGATCTCTCTTTATAATAATCCAGTTAGTTTCATTATTTTATTTCTCCTTTATTTATGTGTTGTTTTATTTAACGTCATCAACTAACCTGCATTTTTTGTTTGTCTCTTTCTTGTTACAGGTGAGTGTCGGGGGAAGCTGTGACTGACTGTGTGACGGGTCGTGTGCTGTGCTGGGCTGCGCTGCCTGGCCTCTAGGAACACCTGTGAGTTACTACTGGTGTCGTTGTCGTTGTCGTTGTCATTGTCATTGTCATTGTCATTGTCATTGTCATTGTCATTGTCATTGTCATACTACTACTACTACTACTACTACTACTACTACTACTACTACTACTACTACTACTACTACTACTACTACTACTACTACCTCCTCTTCCTCAGTTTTCAGTTTCCCTTTGTTTTTTTTTATTCTTTTCTGTACTGTTCCTTTCGTCTCTTTTTCCTTGTGTTTCTACTTTAAAATTTATCTTTTCTTTTCTCTTTTTATTTTCTTTCCTCTCCTCTCCTCTCCTCTCCTCTCCTCTGTTTTCACATCCTCCCTTTTAACATACTCATCTCTTCCTCTTTCCTTCTCTATTTTCTTTCCTCTGCTTCTCCCGTACCTTTACTTTTCTCCTCTTCTCCTTTCCCTCACTCGCTTCTTTCTTCTCCTCTTTTATTTTGGCTCCTCTAACCCTCCCAAACATCCTTTCTCACCTCCTTATCATTCCTCACCGCCCCCCATTTCCCCTGTTCTCTTCTCTCCCTCCTCCGCTCATCACCTCCCTTCCTCACAACCTCCTCCAGTCCATACCCTCGCTAGCTAAGTGCAGTGTGTCCTTTCTACCTAAACTTAGGGTTCGAGCCTCGCCATGACAGGTGACACTAGCCCTCCTCCACTTCCCCTCTTGTAGAAGTGATAGGTTTTTTATTTCTTTTTTTTCTACGGTACTATAGATAGATTAACAAGGTTTCTGCATTAATGACATGAGAGACAGTCTAGGGAATCCGGCTGATTATCTGTGTGGTCTTTGAAAATAGTCGTGGTGAAGTTACACGGGTTTTAAAAGGAGTAACAGGATTTCCAGGTTATTAAAAGGAGAAGCAGTCTTGAGAAGCCGGTCTTATTAGTAATGAGAGAAGGCGGCGTTTCAGAATACGGGCCTTTTCGAGAGGTTGCACAGATTGTTACGGGTGTTTTCCGCTCTTCTAGTGATAGGTTAACAAAATTTCTGTATTATTGACAGGAGAAACAGTCCAGTTTTTTTTTCCTCTCTTTTTCTTCCAGTGTACCAGTTTCTATACACCCCCATCCTCTCCTGTGTAACTCATCTTTCTAAATAAACTTTGTAAACTTTTGTAACCCGGCTGATCTCTGTAGCCTTTGAAAATTGTCGTGGTGAGAGCGAAGCGTTTCATACCAAGGGTCTTTGTGTTCTGTCACGCGTGTTGTTAGCGTGGCCTGTGTTTGAAACCTTCTGCGCTCTCACCACGACTGTTTCCAAAGGTTACAGAAATAATTGGCTGCTTTCTCAAGACTGTTTCTTCGGTTAATAATGTAAAAATCTTGGTAGCCTCTTTGGAACCATGGAAAAAACATCTTCATAAGTCATAAGAAATCTTGAAAACTTCTGGAACTTTACTACATCTATATCCAAAGTTCAGATAGATGACAAGCCGTGATCTCAAGAGTTTTCCTTCTGTTAATAATGTAAAAATCTTCGTTTGTCACTACAGCCATAACATTACTCTAGAAAACCTGTGTGACGTCACCACAACTGTTTTTCAAAGGACACAAAAATTACTAGCCGCGTTCTCAAGACTGTTTCTCCTGTTAATATTGTAGAAATCTTGTTAGTCTGTCACTAGAACCATCAGATCACCCTTGAGAACTTGTTATAACTTCAACCACATAGAGCCTTTGGAAGCAGTGGAGGTGTGGCTATACGTGTTTCAAAATGTTGTCTTTAATATTGTGGAAAGGATCACTTGTATGTCTGTATGTCTGTATATCCCTCTGTTCCTTATTACGAGTCTAGTGTGTGTGTGTGGGGGGCGGGGAAAGGGGTGAAGGTTTTAAGGGCAAGGTGAAGGCAATGAAGGCGGAGCACAGTTGTAATGCACCAACACCTCGCCAATTGGCATAAGATTCACGCCTTTATCTCAGCCTTCTCTCTCTCTCTCTCTCTCTCTCTCTCTCTCTCTCTCTCTCTCTCTCTCTCTCTCTCTCTCTCAGTTTGATTGGAATTATTAGCTTTTTTTGCTATTTGTTTATAATTCCGAGTTCTAGCTTCGGGAAAGAAGAAAATGAGGCAGTTTTGGTTAATAATTTCAATGCAATTATTCATTTACTTATTGTATTTTTAAATTTCCAACGTGCTACATTTTTCATATATTAGTAGACTTTTTTCCCCTTCCCTGTATCACCTCTGTCTTTCATAATTTACTACTACTACTACTACTACTACTACTACTACTACTACTACTACTACTACTACTACTACTACTACTACTACTACTACTACTACTACTACTACTACTACTACTACTACAACCATCACCACCACCACCACAGTAACAACAACAACAATGACAACAGCAAGAGGTGTAATATGTAATAATGAAACAATAGAGAAGTAGGCGGAGAGTAACAAAGCGGAACTTGGCTCACTGCGGTAAAACAAAGGAAAACAAGAGACACTGTAAACTTGACTTAGCTATGGAGAAACGCCTCTGCATCTCTCTCTCTCTCTCTCTCTCTCTCTCTCTCTCTCTCTCTCTCTCTCTCTCTCTCTCTCTCTCTCTCTCTCTATTAGGTAAAATGCTCCCAGGACATAAATTTAATGATATCACCTAGAGAAAGAAGAAATAGGAAGGAGGAGGAGGAGAAAGAGAAAGGAGGAGGAGGAGGAGGAAGTGGAGGAGGTGGAAGAGGAGGAGGAGGAGGAGGAGGAGGAGGAGGCACAAAATAGCTTTCTGTGTGAACATAAATCGTGATTCTTGGTCATGATGGAGGCCACTTTGCTCTTTTAAC
>NC_059272.1:3997291-3999791 GCF_017591435.1 Portunus trituberculatus | reverse complement strand
CGCAATAATTTAGTGAACTTTCTAGAAGTAAATGATTTAATCAATGACTCACAGCACGGCTTTCGAAACAGACGTTCTTGTCTGACTAATCTGCTTGACTTCTTTAATGATGTTTTCACCACGTACGACGAAACCAAGGCAGTAGATGTTGTGTATCTAGATTTTCAAAAAGCCTTTAACAAAATTCCCCATAAGCGACTTTTAGGTAAATTGAAGTCACATGATATAGATGGAAAATTCTTCAAATGGCGTTGTTTTAGATGGTAAATCTTCAAACTGGCGAGAACTTTTAAACGGTATACCACAGGGATCAGTGATCGGCCCTGTTCTTTTCCTTATCTATATTAGTGATAGCGATGAAGGCCTCACTTGTAAAGTATTAAAAGTTTGTTGGCGATACTAAAATAATGAGTAAAGTAATCACATCAGAGGATAAAAGAAAATAACAATCTGATCTCGACCGCTTAGCCACTTAGTCAGACAAGTGGCAGATGAGCTTCATTGTAGATAAATGTTAAGTGTTGCACATTGATAGTAATAATGATCATACTGATTACTCACTTAATGGTTCCGAGCTTCTCAAGGTCAATGAGGAAAAAGACTTAATTAATCTTAATTACATCAGACCTCAAATCAAGTAAACACTGCTCAGAATCAATTAAAACAGCAAATAAATTGATTGGGTTTATTGGTAGGACTTTTCTGTTTAAATCAGAAGGGCTAATTCTCACATTGTTTAATGGGCTTATCCGACCTCAGCCTGTACAGTTCCCCCGTTTCAGGAAGAATATAGAGAAGCTGGAGAGAGTTCAAAGAAGAGTCACCAAGCCAAGTTGATCCCACGACTGCGGAACAAGGCTTATGAGGAGCGCTTGAAGGAACATCTTGTTCAGTTTAGAGAAACGACAAATGCAAGGGGACTTAATTGAACTGATTAAAATGTTCCGGTGATTTGATAACGTAAATGTAAACAACTATCTTATCATTGACAGCTCCAACACCACTAAAAATAATGGTTACAGGATTATAGGTAAGCACTTCAGATCAGACAAGGCTAAACATTATTTCTTCAATAGAATTGTAAATGTCTGGAACTCTCTCCCAGCACATGTTGTCTGTAGTAATACAATAGAAACTTTTAAATACAGGTTGGACAATCACTTCGCATCAACCCCTCAAATAACGTACTTTGCGCCTACATAAAGTATCTTTTTCAGTTACTGAAGTAGATGGTAATATTTCTTTTTCAACCCTTCCTATCACATCTTTGACTCTCTCTCTCTCTCTCTCTCTCTCTCTCTCTCTCTCTCTCTCTCTCTCTCTCTCTCTCTCTCTCTCTCTCTCTCTCTCTCTCTCTCTCTCTCTCTCTCTCTCTCTCTCTCTCTCTCTCTCTCTCTCTCTCTCTCTCTCTCTCTCTTCCTGTGCTATCTTGTTTTCCTTCCTTGAACCCTGGTGTCCTTCAGCCTCAAACTCTCCTCCTCCTCCTCCTCCTCCTCCTCCTCCTCCTCCTCCTCCTCCTCCTCCTCCTCCTCCTCCTCCTTAAAAAGGTAACACATTTCAATATCAAAATCAGTCTCTTAAGCTTATGGATTCAATAATAAGCGATAGAACAATTTTAGAAATAAACGTTCATGCCTAACAAGTTGACTTGATTTCTTCCACGACGTGTGTAATATGTTTGATAACACCTGGGCAGTATATGCAGTCTATTTTTAATTGCCAGAAAGCACTTGAATAAAGTTCCTCAGGCACTTCATGTATGAAATAAAAACTCAGGGCATATCAAATAACCTCGCAACGTGGATAGAGGGTTGATTGTCGGAATTTTGACAGAGTTGTAAATTCACGGTAAATAGTATTTCAAGTTGGATAATTGTATGCAATGGCGTTCCTCAAGGTTCAGTCGTAGGACCAACACTCTTCATAACTAACGAAGGAATAATAGCTTAATTATCAAATTTTGCAGATGATATTGAAATAGGTAACAAGGCTGACTCATCAACCCAACGTCAAATGTTTCAAAGTGACGGACGTTTTTCATTAAGCGGTCAGAAAAGTGGCTTTGGAAGTGTAATTGTGATAGATGCCACGTATTACACATCGGAAATAGCAAGCTGGAGAAATATTACAAGAGGGGTAACACCGCCATCAAAGGCGTAGATGTTGATACAAATCTGAGTGTTTGTGTCAACAGATCTTAAGCAAAGAGAACTTTGCACTGAATTCGTTAAAATTCCTAATAAATTAACAGTTTTTATAGGGAAATCTTTCACTTTCAAATTTGAGAAAATAATGTTGACCGTGTATGATTCACTCTTACGTTGTCGTCAGGAAAGCATTGCAGCATTCTGTTCACCTTTCTACAAAAAAAGATATTGAAAAATTGGAAAAAAGGAATACAGCATACTCGTAGTGTAACAAAAGATATCACGAGGCTTTGCAACAAACCGTACGAGGAAAGCCTTAAAGAACCAAATCTATTCTCCCTTTTGAAACGGAG
>NC_059272.1:3984791-3989791 GCF_017591435.1 Portunus trituberculatus | reverse complement strand
ATTGGGTTTTGGTTATGATTAGACCATTTTATTTGCATCATGTACTGTCTATGGAGGTCAGATGATTAATGGCCAGAGTCTTCACTATTTTAACCCCTTCAGTACTGGGGCAATGTTTTACCAGGAGTTTTGAGTATGATTAGACCATTTTATTTATTTAGCTACTTCATGAACTGTCTATGAAGGTCAGATGATTAATGGCCAGATTCTTCACCATTTTAACCCCTTCAGTACTGGCACATATTTTTACCTTGAGATTTGTGTACATTTAGACCATTTTATTGATATCAGCGGTCCATGGAGATCAGAAGATTAATGGTCAGAGTTTTCACTATTCTATCCCCACATAAGTATCTGAAGCTGTGTAAATCTCCATATAGTAAGCAGAATGAATATGAAAAACGTGTCATGGTACTAAAGGGATTAATCACCATATAAGTTTCTGAAGTTGTATAAAATCTCCAAATAGTAAGCAGAATGAATATGGAAAATGTGTCATGGTGCTGAAGGAATTTATGTGAGAATTGATGTGAGGAAATGTGAAATGTGATGTGTGATGTGAGGATGATGTGAGGGTTGTAAAGAGTGAAGGTGAAGGTAATGCATGTGAAAACTGTGCTTAAGTTAAATTAGTTCATGTGATTAGTTGATTTTGTGTAAGTAAATGTGAGTAATTGTGAAGTTAATACGAATAAATGTGACAGTAACGTTTATTCATAAAAATAAAAAAAAACCAGTCACATTAACTTAAACACGATTTTCACATTGACTTCACCCTCACTCCTTACACAATTGATATGATGGGTCTTTTTGTATTAGTAAATGTGAGATTAATGTGAGCAGTTATGAAGTTAATACGAATAAATGTGACGAGAATGTGAGAGGTTGAGGAATTAATGTGACTGGCTGGGCAAATACTATGGTAAATTAGATGAAACATGAATGAGGAACGTGAATGACCATTAAATGAGTAAATATGAGCTAATGAGAGAGAGAGAGAGAGAGAGAGAGAGAGAGAGAGAGAGAGAGAGAGAGAGAGAGCAAAACATGAGTAAATATAGAATGACTACATATATAAAAAAAAATGTTGAATGAAATTAATGAGTGACAAAAGAAAAATACATAATAATAACAACAACAACAATAACAATAACAATAATAATAATAATAATAATAATAATGATAAAAACAAAAATGTAAAATACAACGGAGAAAAAAAAGTAATAAATGTGAGAATAATACAAACTTCCCTGGTTAATATGAGAAAAATATAAGGTTGATGTGAGTGTAACTAAAGGAAATGAGATGAACATGCAAAAAAAAAAAAAAAAAAAAGAAAAGAAAAGAAAATAGAAATTAAAATGTTTAAATGCGTGAACATGGAAACCCCCAAAAAACGATTAATATGCAAAAAAAAAAAAAAAAAAGAAATGGAAAGAAAATAGAAATGAAATGTTTAAATGCATACAGTTAATTAATCCGAAGCTTTTATAAGTACGTGTGAATAATTCGTGTGAAAATTTGAATAGTTATTGTAAAAATGGGATGCCAAAGTGAAAGTGAGAGAATAAAACAGATATGAGTGAGAGATTTCCTGGTAAAGAGAGACTAATGTTTAGGTGAGAGGCGTTGATGGAGAGAGAGAGAGAGAGAGAGAGAGAGAGAGAGAGAGAGAGAGAAGGAAGGAAGGAAGGAAGGAAAGCTGAGGAGAGAGTGGCAGGTAATGTTCTTAATCTGATGAGAGAGAGAGAGAGAGAGAGAGAGAGAGAGAGAGAGTTACCTCACCAGATTTAATTTTTATCTTATCTTTTATCAGAATGCAAGAGAGAGAGAGAGAGAGAGAGAGAGAGAGAGAGAGAGGTAGCACACACTAACACACCTTTTATTTTACTTCCTGTCCTCTTTCTTCGTACATTCCTTTCCACCACCACCACCACAACGCCCTTCACAATCTTACAAACTTCCTCAAGCTTCACTTCCTCCACGTGTTGGATAGTAAACAACTTAAGTAACAAGAAAAAAGTGGAGAGAGAGAGAGAGAGAGAGAGAGAGAGAGAGAGAGAGAGAGAGAGAGAGAGAGAGAGAGAGAGAGAGAGAGGGGGGGTGAAAAGAAAAGTTAGTTAAAAACACCACTTTCTCATCTTCAAGGGAAAGAGATGGAGGAGGAGGAGGATAAATGAGTTAGGTTAAAGTGAGATGACTAAGGAAAATTTAAAAGTATAATAAAAAAAAAATAAATGAAATGAAATGAAATGAAAGTGTCAACTGAGAAACAAAAATATTAATGGAGAAATGCTGACTAGTACATGTGACCTTCTTTTCTTTTCTTGTGTACTTTTTCTATTGTTTATTCCTTTGTCTAGTTATCCTCTCCTGTTTCTTACTCATTGTTATCATATTGCCTTTTTTTCTTTCTTTTGTTATCATTTCTTATTATGTTTGCCTCTATTTTCTACTTCTTGCTTATTGCTACATGACTGCTGAACCCACTAACCTAACCTAACCTAACCCAACCCACTAACCTAACCTAACCTAACCTAACCCAACCCAACCCAACCCAACCCAACCCACTAACCTAACCTAACCCAACTCAACCCAACCCAACCCATCCCATCCCATTAACCCAACCCAACCCAACCCAACCCACTAACCTAACCTAAAGGCCCTATCACACTGGCCTATGATACGCGGAACCAGGAACATCCGCTCTAGATAGCTGGAACTTGGCCGGGATTAGCGGAACCAAGTTGGGATGGGTTCATATCCATCCCGATTCTCCGTATGCTATCCCAATGGAAAAGTAAACATGATATATGTAATAAAAACTTTTCATTTGAACTAAAAAGAATGTGACTAAATTTTTCATATTGAAATATTAAATAATATTTCATCATTTTAGAAAGGTAAAAGTATATATATATATCATGTCGATAGGTTGGGCTCATGGCAACCACCTCCGACTCTTAAGTTGCCATCGCGCACGTCTCAGCTTTTCTCTAGGTTTTTTTTTTACTTACTTTTCTTCAACAAGAGGAAGTGCAAATGCAGTTCCAGGACAAAGCACAGGCTGAGGTATAAGCGGCATGGTTTTGTTCTGGTTTATTTTGATTAGGCTTTGTCTTGGTTAGTGGGCCGTTTGCCTAGCATAACAAGAACACGGGCAGCTTGTGTGTGATAGTGTTCATGGTTTCATACCAAGAACCATGGCCCGCGTTCCGCGTATCATAGGCCAGTGTGATAGCCCCTTAACCTAAGACAGCCAGACTGACATCTTTATGGGGCTTTTTTTTTTGACAAATTTTCTCCTCAGGGAAAAAAAAAAAAAGGACTGTTGAACCCAATAACCTAACCTAACGTAACTTAACCTAACCTAACCTAAGACAGCCAGACTGACATCTTGATAGGGCTTTTTTTCCCTTGACAAATTTTCTCCTCTTAAAAAAAAAAGGACTGCTGAACCCACTAACCTAACCTAACCAAGTAGCCAGGTAGGTAGGTTAGTACAGGTAAGCAAGTAGGTAAGTAGATATCCAGATAGAAATCGATAATTTTTCTTTTGTATGTATGTACTTGTTCGTCTCCTGTTACTCGTCTTTCTTTTACTAATCTTGCATTCCTGGTTTTGTGTTAGGCAGCAAGATCAGCCATTAGACACGCAGGAGGCGGCCACAGGTGTCAGTAAACTCAGTGCACCAGTTAGCTCAGGTTAGAACAGGTGAGAAGAGACATCTAGGTAAGATAGTTGAGGCTTGGTAATTCTCTCTCTCTCTCTCTCTCTCTCTCTCTCTCTCTCTCTCTCTCTCTCTCTCTCTCTCTCTCTCTCTCTCTCTCTCTCTCTCTCTCTCTCTCTCTCTCTCTCTCTCTCTCTCTCTCTCTCACACACACACACACACACACACACACACACACACACACACACACACACACACACACACATACACACACATTCATGATAGAATTCTTGTCACGCCTCCTCCTCCTCCACTTGAGCACTTGTGTGTGAGAGAGAGAGAGAGAGAGAGAGAGAGAGAGAGAGAGAGAGAGAGAGGAATTCAGTGGTGAAGATATTGGCTTAGTTGTTAAGTGTTTGTGGGGAGACGAGATAGCTAAGTATTTCCCTAAACTATACTGCGTCATTTATTGTCTTGTTGCTTATCCTTCCATCCATCCGTTCATTCATCCTTCCATCCATCCGTTCATTCATTCATTCATTCATTCATCCATCAATGCATCCATCCATGCATGAACCAGAACGTGCAAACTCCTCCTTAACACAACATTTCACACCTCTTCTCCTTCACCCTTGGAGTATCATCAGTGCAAGGAGTGGGGAAACCTCTACGTGTTTATCTTGTACCTCAATGTTGATCCTATATCAAGATGTAGCTTTTGACCACCAGCGAAGTAAACTAAGGGAAATAAAGAAACAAGAAATGTGTATGACTTCGAAAAAGAAAAATACAAACACACACAGCTTCGCTGCACAATGCTTAAATAAAAAAAAAAAAAAATGCACACACCGGCTTTCGCTGCTCAGTGCTTTCTTCTTCCTCTCACCCCTATTCTGTCCAATTCTTTAACCGAACGTAAGAGTTAACCAGTACTCCCAGTCTTTCATACTGTTCTCTTTGAAACTCAGGAACTCCCTGACCGTGTCTGTATTTCCAACTTCCTATGACTTGACTTCATTCAAGAAGGAGGCTTCAAGACAATTGTACCTATTCTTTGAGTAATTCTGTCGGCTCCGTAAGAAGACTGGCGACTGAGTGTGCCCTTTTCTTTATATTTTTCTTGCCCTTGGACTCTTCTCCTCTCTTACATAAAAAAAGAAAAATAAATGAAAAAAAGAAAATATTACACAGAACATCCTCTGAATCACACACACACACTCTCACACACACACACACACACACACACACACACACACACACACACACACACACACACACACACACACACACACACACACACACACACACACACACACACACACACACACA
>NC_059272.1:3962291-3964791 GCF_017591435.1 Portunus trituberculatus | reverse complement strand
TGTGTGTGTGTGTGTGTGTGTGTGTGTGTGTGTGTGTGTGTGTGTGTGTTATTTAACTAGGACAAAATGAAGTCACAGAAGCACCCACACACACACACACACACACACACACACACACACACACACACACACACACACACACACACACACACACACACACACACACAGACACACAGATCAAACACACACACACACACACACACGCACGGAAAATTATTAGTTTGGTTTTGGCGTCACGACCTTGAGGTTGCACACACACACGGAAAATTATTAGTTTGGTTTTGGCGTCACGACCTTGAGGTTGCATGTGTGTGTGTGTGTGTGTGTGTGTGTGAGAGAGAGAGAGAGAGAGAGAGAGAGAGAGAGAGAGAGAATTATTATTATTATTATTATTATTATTATTATTAGTAGTAGTAGTAGTAGTAGTAGTAGTAGTAGTAGTAGTAGTCGTAGTAGTAGTAGCAGCAGCAGCAGCAGCAGCAGCAGTAGCAGTATTAGTAGCATTATAATCATAACTATTATTTATCAATACTTGCCCACTCACCTGTTCGAGACGAGAGCAGGTGTAAACTAATTACCTTCCACCAGGTGAGGCGGGATTAGATAAAATTATGCAAGACTTCTTTTTTACATTTTATTTTTTGATAGCAGTGAGGAAGAGATGAGCTTGCCAGGAGAGAGAGAGAGAGAGAGAGAGAGAGAGAGAGAGAGAGAGAGAGAGAGAGACGGTAATAAATATGTGTATAGAATTGAATACGAGAGAAACAGGTGTAGGGCGACAGGTGACAGGTGACAGGTGACAGTATGCTAACAGGCAAAAGAAGCATGGAGGTTAGGCCTGTATCCTGAAACCCCTTTGCTTTTTTTTTTTTTTTTTTTTTTTTAACACAAAGGCCACAGAGGTAATTAGGCGGGTGTTCAAGAGTGTTTCTCCCGTTAATATAAGAATCTTGTCAAAAAAGCCTGTGAGAAATTCTTGTAACTTCACAACGACGATTTCCAAAGGCCACAGATATGACCAGCCAGGTTGCGAGTGTATCTCTTGTTAATTATGTAGAATAGAAGTCTAGTTAGTCTCTAGAATCGTGGAAAACATTATTGAAAGTTCCTGTAACTTTATAGCTTGCAAAAGTAGTATTTGTGTGGGGATGGGGGCGGTGAGGGGCAGAGCAGAAGTGTTTCAGGAGAGGAGTTAAGTACGGAATAAGGAAGGACAGTTAGAAATATAGACGGAGTAAAGAGACTAACCTTTTGCTGAATGCTGACAGGTGAGGGGAGAAGGAATGCAAAGGTGGCGGTGGTGTTAGTGAAGGAGTGGATCAAATAGAAATAGAGAGGATAGGAGAATGAAGTAAAGGCTGAATAGATTAGAGAAAGACCCTTCTGAATTAAAAAAAAAAAAAGTTACGATTTTTTTTTTTTATATATGGATTTACTTAATAGGAAAGCGAAGTTGTATAATGAAAAAAAAAATTACAAACCCCATGAGATTGCAGTAGACAGTGAATGAATGGATGAATGAGTGAGTGAATATAAAGTTTGCTTGCAGTAACGTCATTGTATGCTGAAATGAATGAATGAATGATGAATGTACGAACAAACTATGGAAGAAATATTGCAAAAACTTTTACATCGGTTTTGAAATTGGGAAGTGTATGAAGATGTTAGTGAATGAATGAACTAGTGATTCAATGAATGAATGAATGAAAGCAACGGGAAGCGTGTCACCAACTCGTGAAGGTGTGAGATGAATGAATGAATGAAAAAAATGTAAGAGAAGGATTTTATTTCATGGTGGCGCCAACAGAGAGAGAGAGAGAGAGAGAGAGAGAGAGAGAGAGAGAGAGAGAGAGAGAGAGAGAGAGATTGCACGAGTATATTTCCGAATTTCCGAGAGAAAGAGAGAGGGAGAGAGAGAACGAGAGAATTAATTCATTCTATTAGAAGATTCGACCCAAATTTATTTTTAAATTTCCGAGAGAGAGAGAGAGAGAGAGAGAGAGAGAGAGAGAGAGAGAGAGAGAGAGAGAGAGTACTGGTAGCAATTGAGTGTGCCTAAGAAGAGATGCTAACAATTAGTAATGAAGTATAAAGAAACAATAAGATTAATGAATGAAGATGGAATGAAAGAAAATAAAAGATGGGGACCACACATACACAGAGGGAAGATAAAGAAATGAATGACAAAGAAGAGAAAATAGAAGAGAAGTTGAGAAAAAAGAAGGAAATATAAAGGTAAACAGAGAGAGAGAGAGAGAGAGAGAGAGAGAGAGAGAGAGGGGGTGGAGATGGAGTACAGGTATATTTCCCCTTAATTAGACAGACACAGGTGTGCAGAGTCGTGACGTGCCACCTGTGTACCTGACTCTCTCTCTCTCTCTCTCTCTCTCTCTCTCTCTCTCTCTCTCTCTCTCTCTCTCTCTCACAATTCTGCTTTAATTTTTTTTTTAATCTCCAGTGTGTGTGTGTGTGTGTGTGTGTGTGTGTGTGTGTGTGTGTG
>NC_059272.1:3887291-3957291 GCF_017591435.1 Portunus trituberculatus | reverse complement strand
CGTTCCACATCCAGTACAGCTCAGGCACCGAGGAGGGCCGCTCCCCCACAGGGGCTCCCTTCCCCACCACTGGGGATGTGGTAGGTCCAGAGGGAGTGATAGGGCAGGTGCGGCGGCCCCAGAGCTGGTACGTGTCGGATTCTGTCCCGTCAGAGTCCAGACAGAGGAAATCTTCCCTACCAGAGTGTGTGGGGCCGCCTGTCACCATCCACCCCTTCCACTACCCTCCCTATACTGAGCCCGGCCTGGGCTACTCTGCGGCAGAGCCCTTGTTGACCGTGCCACCACCTGGGCCTGACTCTGTCCCTGCGCAAGGTAGAGCAGCCTGTGTGGTGCTGTGTGCCCTGTGTGTGCTGCCTGGCCACCCTCACACATCCCTACCCTCCTACCCACAAAGTGCGGCCCACCTCCCTCCCCTCACCCCCAAACCACTGATCGTGTTCTGTGGCTACTAACTCTGTATTTTGTTGACAAGACCATACTTTGTGCCGTGTAGACTGGTTAGCTGGCTAGTAGACGTGTCCCTAACCAAGACTTGAGCTGTGTTGTGTTTTGGCTGTGTTGGGGAATTTTTATTGTAATTTTAACCCCAGTAAATGATTAATTAATGGCCTGCTCATTGTCAGGACTAAGGTGGCTTGTGATCCTTCTTTTGTGTGTGTGTGTGTGTGTGTGTGTGTGTGTGTGTGTGTGTGTGTGTGTGTGTGTGAAGAAGGAAAGGTAAATTTAAAGCAAAATAGGGATGATAGATGAATATAGGTAGGTATGTTTTTAATGTGAAATTATTAGTATGTGGAATTACTGGCCTCTTATACTGACCTTTTCATGTGTGCTTGTGTATATGTGTGTGTGTGTGTGTGTGTGTGTTTGTACTATTGAAAAAACTAACATGGTATAAGCCTGAGTCATAGAAATGCAAACTCATTTTTTTCTCCTGTAGATTTATAACTTTCCTATGGTGTCAAAATAGTTTGTCAGCTTTTTAAGTTCATTTGACTTTTTAACTTGCATTTCTTATACCTGGTTAGACTTTTTCCAATAGTGTGTGTGTGGCTAACAATTGCAGCCACTCCATCCCTCTCTGACTGTTGGACCTTTCCTGCTGCGCAGCACTCCTGCAGGACCAGCTGATGCGGAAGGAGCGGCTGGCAGTGGAGCTGAGCCACCAGGTGGATGAGAAGGGGCGGTTGGAGGCAGAGGTGGAGGCCATGGTGCGGGAGCTGCAGGCGCGGGAACAGCAGCGCAAACACAACACTGACACAAACGCAATGGTGAGCAGTTGCGATGATAGTGATGGTGGTATGTGGTAATGGAAAATGATTGTGTTATGGCATTAGTGTGGTGATAACTATGATGATGCTGTGTGGAAATGGTGAATGATTGGGTTATGGCATTAGTGATTGGTGTGTGGGGATGAAAGTGATGGTGGTGGTGAATAGTGGTTTTGGTGTATGATGATAGAGAATAATAATTATTGTCTTGTGACATTAGTGAATAGTGTGCGGTGATGACAATGATGGTGGTGGTGATTGGTGAATAGTGTGATAGTGGTGTGTGGTGATGGAGAATGATTGGAATATGACTTTGGTGATTGTTGTGTGGCAATGGCAAATGATTGGGTTATGGCATTAGTGATTGGTGGATGGTGATGACAGTGATGGTGATGGAGTTTGGAGAATGGTTTTGTGGTATGTAGTTGTAGTAGTCTGTAGTGATGATTATGATATTGATGGTGTGTTGTGATGAAGAGTGATTGGTTTGTAGGATGGGTAATGTGTTGTGGGTCAAGTGATTGGTGTGTGGTAGGGGTGATATATGGTGATGCAAGATCATATTAGGTTAGGTTAGGTTAGTGTTGGGAAGTGTGGTGTGGTGTGGTGGTGAGTGGTAATAGCACATGGGCTAGTGAAGTGAGCAATGAGTGTATTGGCATATTAATGAACTGACATGTGGATGGAAGGTGGATAGGTAGTATGTTAAAAAAGAAACTAAAGATGGATGAAGATTTGAAAGTGGATAGTTATATGGATGGATGGAAGGATATGTTGGGATGAAGGCTCTTGTGTGTGTAATTCACCACAGGTATCTACTGGTCACCCAGCCAGCCTTCCCTATTACAGAAAGAGCTCAGAGCTCATACTGACTGATCTTCAGGTAAGACTAAGACCACACCATATGCCACACACCGGGACAGTGAGACCTAGCCCCTCAAATTACATCCTGTATCTACTTGCTGCTTGGTGAACAGGGGCTACATATTAAAAGACTCACTCATTTGCCTTGGTGTAGCCGGGACAAATGGGCGAGCCTCTTAATGTGTAGCCTCTGTTTGTTCACCTTGCAACAAGTAAATGCAAAATGTGTGTGTGTGTGTGTGTGTGTGTGTGTGTGTGTGTGTGTGTGTGTGTGTGTGTGTGTAATTCACCTTGGTCGTCTGCTGGTCACCCAGCCAGTCTTCCCCATTACGGAGCGAGCTCAGAGCTCATAGACCGATCTTCGGGTAGGACTGAGACCACAACACACTCCACACACCGGGAAAGCGAGGCCACAACCCCTCGAGTTACATCCCGTATCTATTTACTGCTAGGTGAACAGGGGCCACACATTAAGAGGCTTGCCCATTTGCCTCGCTGCGCCGGGACTCGAATCCGGGCCTCTCGATTGTGAGTCGAGCGTGCTAACCACTACACTACGCGGTGTGTAATGTGTGTGTGTGTGTGTTTGTGTGTTTGTGTGTGTGTGTGTGTAATTCACCTTGGTCGCCTGCTGGTCACCCAGCCAGTCTTCCCCATTACGGAGCGAGCTCAGAGCTCATAGACCGTGTGTGTGTGTGTGTGTGTGTGTGTGTGTGTGTGTGTGTGTGTGTGTGTGTGTGTGTGTGTTTTTATGCAAGAGGGAAGCTTGCCAAGGACAACAAAATATTATAAAAAAAAGGCCAACTTCAACTGCAAGTTCCCTAAAAAGATGAGAAAAAATTAGCCAGAAGACAGGGACAAATGTCTTGAAACCTCCCTCTTAAGAGAAGTCAAGTCATAAGAAGATGGAAATACAGAAGCAGGCAGGGAGTTCCAGAGTTAACCAGAGAAAGGTATGAATGATTGAGAGTACTGGTTAACTCTTGCATTAGAAAGTTGGACAAAATAGGCATGAGAGGAAGGAGAAAGTCTTGTGCAGCGAGACCACAGGAGGAGGGGAGGCATGCAGTTAGCAAGATCAGTAGAGCAGTTAGCATGAAAATAGCGATAAAAGATAGAAAGAGATGCAACATTTTGGCAGTGAGAGACAGTCAGTCACAGGAGGGGAGTTGATGAGATGAAAAGCTTTTGATTCCACCCTATCTAGTAAACTGTGTGAGTGGAACCCCCAGACATGTGAAGAGTACTCCATACAAGAATGGATAAGGCCCTTGTACATAGGTAGCAATTGGAGGGGCGAGAAAAACTAGCAGAGACGCCTCAGAACACCTAACTTCATAGAAGCTGTTTTAGCAATAGATGAGATGTGAAGTTTCCAGTTAAGATAATGAGTAAAGGACAGACTAAGGATACTCAGTGTAGAAGAGGAGGACAGTTGAGTGTCATTGAAGAAGAGGGGATAGTTGTATGGAAGGTTGTGTTGAGTTGATAGATGGAGGAATTGAGTTTTTGAGGCATTGAACACTACTAAGTTTTCTCTACCCCAGTCAGAAATCTTAGAAAAATCAGAAGCCAGGCGTTCTCTGGCATTCCTGCGTGATCTGTTGACTTCCTGAAGGGTTGGTCACCTGTGAAGGGACGTGGAATGTAGGGTGGTATCATCAGGATAGTGGATAGGGCAAGAAGTTTGGTTAAGATGATTAATGAATAATGGAAAGAGAGTGGGTAACAGAAGAGAACCCTGAGGAGCACCACTATTAATACATTTAGGAGAAGAACAGTGGTTGTCTACCACAGCTGCAATAGAACTGTTGGAAAGGAAACTTGAGATAAAATTGCAGAGAGAAGGATTGAAACTGGAGGAGAGGAGTTTTGAGATCAAAGCTTTATGGCTTTTGATATGTCTAACACTACAGTAAAAATTTCACCGAAATCTCTAAAAGAGGATGACCAAGACTTGGTAAGGAACACCAGAAGATTATCAGTAGAGCGACCTTGACGGAAGCCATACTGGCGATCAGACAGAAGATTGTAAAGTGACAGATGTTTAAGAATCTTCCTATTGAGGATAGATTAAAAAACTTTAGACAAACAAGAGATTAAAGCTAAAGGACAGTAGTTAGAGGGATTAGAATGATCACCTGTTTTAGGAACAGGCTGAATGTAGGCAAACTTCCAGCAAGAAGGAAAGATAGAAGACAATAGACACAGTTGAAAAAGTTTGGCCAAGCAAGGTGCAAGCATGAAAACACAGTTTTTGAGAACAATAGGATGGATCCCATCAGGTCCATAAGCCTTCCATGGGTTTAGACCAGCGAGGGTATGGAAAACATTACGAAGAATTTTGATTGAAGGCATGAAATTGTCAGAGGGAGGAGGAGAGGGAGGGACAAGTCCAAAATCATCCAAGGTGGAGTTTTTAGCAAAGGTTTAAGAGAAGAGCTCAGCTTTTAGAGGCATAAGAGATGACAGTGGTTCCATCAGGATGAAATAAAGGAGGGGAAAGATGAAGAAGTGAAGTTACTGGAGATGTTTTTGGCCAGATGCCAGAAGTCTCAAGAGGAGTTTGAGTTTGAAAGATTTTGACATTTTTCTTTTTATGAAGGAGTGTTTGGCAAGTTGAAGAACAGACTTGGCATGATTCCGAGCAGAAATATAAAGTGCATGAGATTCAGGAGATGGAAGGCTCAAGTTCCTTTTGTGGGCAACCTCTCTATCATCTATAGCATGAGAACAGGCTGTGTTAAACCAAGGCTTAAAAGGTTTAGGTTGAGAAAAAGAATGACAAATGTACGCCTCCATGCCAGATACTATTACTATTACCTCTGTTATGCATTTAGCACACAGAGATGGGTCTCTGACACAGAAACAGTAATCATTCCAGGGACAATCAACATAATACCTCCTCAGGTCCCCCCAGATGGCAGAGGCAAAATGCCAGAGGTGCCTCTGCTTTGAGGGATCCTGAGGAGGGATTGGAGAAATAGGACAGGATACAGAAATGAGATTGGTATTGGAGGAGTTCAACAGAGAAGATAAAGTAACAGCATAAGCAGAAGGATTAGAGGTAAGAAAAAGATAAAAAATGTTGGGCATATCTCCAAGATGGTCAGGAATACGAGTAGGGTGTTGCACCAGTTGCTTTAGGTCATGGAAGATAGTAAAAGCTTGTTCACCAGGATGGTCAGTGAAGTGGAGAGAAAAGCCAAAGCTGGTGTTGAACATTGAAAACTCCAAGGATGGAGATCTCCACAAAAGAATAGAGAGACAGAATGTGTTCCATTTTGGAAGTTAAACAGTCAAAGAATTTACTATAGTCAGAGGAGTTAAGGGAGAGATAGACAACACAGATAAATTTAGTTCGAGGATGACTGTTGAGTCTAAGCCAGATGGTGGGAAACTCGGAAGATTCAAGAGCGTGGGCACGGCAGCAAGTTAAGTCATTGCGTACATAGACGCAACATCCAGCTTTGGAATGAAAGTGACAATAGAGAAAATAGGAGGGAACAGAGAAGTAGCTACTTTCAGTTGCCTCAGACAGCTGTGTTTCGGTGAGGAAAAGATGAGGTTTAGTAGAGGAGAGGTGGTGTTCTACAGATTGAAAATTAGATCTAAGACTGCAAATGTTGCAGGAGTTAATGTAGAGAAAGTTGAGGGAGGTTTTAAGACATTTTGGGTCGCTAACGAGAGGGCAGTCTGACCTGGGGACATTTGTGGTCCTCTCTCTCCCTTAGGGGACTCCGAGGCTGGTCTTGGAGTCGGCATTTTTGTATTTAGAAATTTTAAGTGAAGGGTGTGTGTGTGGTAAGTGCATATTGTTTTGTATGAAGGAGAGTTGTGTTTAGAGGGCAGGCGGTGACTGCCCACTTGTGTTGTGAGACACAAAGGGATACGTTCTGGAAGATCACAACTAGCTTTAATGGTGAGTTCACAGCACCCCCTGATCTAGTACTAGTCCTAGTAAATTATTTTGGTAGGTGTATGCTACCTCCCCCAAGTGTGTGTGTGTGTGTGTGTGTGTGTGTGTGTGTGTGTGTGTGTGTGTGAGTGCGATTGAGAACAAAGATAAATGGATATGTAGGTAAGAAAAAAGGACAAAATTTCATGAAGTATATTGAAACACACACACACACACACACACACACACACACACACACACACACACACACACACACACACACACACACACACACACACACACACACACACACACACACACACACACACGGCCCGGTAGCTCAGTGGTTAGAGCGCTGGCTTCACAAGCCAGATGACCGGGGTTCGATTCCCCGGCCGGGTGTAGATATTTGGGTGTGTCTCCTTTCACGTGTAGCCCCTGTTCACCTAGCAGTGAGTAGGTACGGGATGTAAATCGAGGAGTTGTGACCTTGTTGTCCCGGTGTGTGGTGTGTGCCTGGTCTCAGACCTATCCGAAGATCAGAAACAATGAGCTCTGAGCTCGTTCCGTAGGGTAACGTCTGGCTGTCTCGTCAGAGACTGCAGCAGATCAAACAGTGAATTACACACACACACACACACACACACTTTGAGGAGGTAGTAGACACCTATGTTTTCTACATAGAACGGTGGAAAAGTGGAATGCATTGAATGATGAAGTTGTTACCTCACATAATGTGCATAACTTTAAAGAAAAATTGGATAAATGGAGACATGGAGACAGGACATTATGACCCCCACTCCAATCCTGTACAATACAAGTAGGTAAATACACACACACACACACACACACACACACACACACACACACACACACACACACACACACACACACACACACACACACACACACCAGTAAGCCGTATGTTGTCTCCCCTACAGAGGATAGAGGAAGTTCAGCAGGAGAACCAGAGGCTACAGTCTGAGTGTTATGAGATGGAGAACAGAATACTGCGTCTCAGTGAGTACTAGTGCAAAATGTTGTCATCATCATCATCATCATCACCATTTTTCTTATTTGATTTTTTGCTTGATTAGTGCATTTGTTTTTATTTATTTATTTGCTCATTTTATTTGTATGCATATTTGTATTTTATACAAGTGGGGTTCCAGTCAAAGAAAATAAAATGTCCACAGAAGGTACTATCCCCCAAAGAGTATAGTGAAAAGGATTAATGGTGTAATTACTTTATTTGCCCATGTTTATGAGACTCCCACATTTTGTGGTCACGGATTCTTCCCATGTCCTCCTTCACACACACACACAGAATCGGAAAGTTCACAAGAGAAGGTATGAGGCCAATAAGAATCAAACTTAAGTCACAAAAGGATGTAGATGAATTGGTGGAGAAGTCATGGAGGCTAGCCCAGCAGGAAACAACAAGGAAGATTTGGTTGAGAAGAGATCTCGGTGAAAAGGAAAGAGAAATGTTAAATGAGTTGAGAAAGGAGGCTTTGAAAAAAATGAAGAGAGGACAGAAGAAGAGAAGAAAGAGTTTTTCTGGAGAATCTTGGATATGAGACTGAGGAAGTGGTTCATAACCCAGAAAAGTACAGCAAGAAAGGACTAAAGAAACTTACATATGAGCGAAATGTAATGTATTCCAACATAAATGGAGTGATATCGGGATTTTAGAACTCAACGATTACTTGAGGGACAAGAACCCAGATATTGTGGGTCTTACTGAAACAAAACTGAGAGAGGGAGAAGACCTGATGAAGGTTGGAGAAGGAAATATAACGTTTGGAAAAGAAATAGAGTAGGTAAGATGGGAGGAGGAGTGATGTTGCTGGTTAAAAAGATATAAAGGTGGATCAAGTGAAAAAGGTATGGGAAAGGCAGAAGTGCTAAAGATCAGAGCAGAAACTAATGAAGGAAAAAGAGGCACTACATAGTGGTGTACGTACCACCTAAGACAAATGCATGGTCAGTACAGGAATATGAAGAAATGATAAGTGATACAGGAACATGTCTGGAAGAAATGTTGGGTGGCTGTGAACGAACTATAATGATGGGAGATTTTAATTGTAAAGAGGTGTGTTGGGAGGACTGGTCAATGGAAGGATCAGAGACAACATGGGAAATACACTATTGACACTGGCAATGGAAAATGTGTTAACTCAGTGGGTCAAAGAAGATACTAGGTTTGGAGGAGAGGGAGCATCGTCAAGACTGGACTTGGTCTTTAGTACAGAGCCAATGGTCATTGAGGAGATGAGGGTGGAGTGCCCTTTAGCAAAGAGTGATCATGCAGTTTTGGAGTTCAAGGTGATAGACGAAGAGAAATCTAGAAGAAATGAAGAATATAAAGTGGGAAGATGGAATTATGCCAAGACAGATTTTGGAAACCTAAAGAAATTCTTTCAAGAGACAAATTGGATGAAATTCAAGAGTGCTAAGGAGCAAATGAAAAGTGGAAGGAATTTATAAAAATATACAAAGAAGGTGAGAAAAATTTGTACCAATAAGACAACATAGAGAAGTTGGAAAGCAGGACTGGTTTAACGATAGATGTGAAAAGGCTAGAACAAGAAAAGAGGATGCATGGAAGAGGTGGAGAAGGAAAAGACGGATTAAGCAGTGGAAAGTTACAAAAGAGCAAGAAATGAATATGTGTTGATTAGAAGAGAAGAAAGAAAGAAACAAGAAAAGGATATAATTGATAAATGTAAAGACCAACCAAGGCTTTTTACAGACATGTGAACAACAACATCAAAAATAGAGAAAGTATTGAAAGTTTAGAAGTAAATGGAGTATACAGTGAAGATCCCAGGAAATGGCAGAGGCTATGAATGGATGCTTTCGGAAGGTATTCACAAAGGAGACTGCTTTTGACAAACCACTGGTAATGGAACAGAAAGGGATTATGAAGGAGTTTCAAGTAACTGTGGAGGAGATCAAGAACATGATGGGGAGTTTAGAAGTGAGAAAAGCTGTGGGACCTGATGGGGTATCAGGATGGATTTTAAGAGAATGCAGGAGCAATTGGCAGAAAAAGTTTGTGAAGTAATTGATGCCTCATTAAGGGAAGGTGTAGTGCCCCAAGACTGGAAAAGAGCTAACATTGTCCCAATCTATAAATCAGGTAACAAGAGAGACCCATTGAACTATAGACCAGTGTCACTTACAAGTGTGGTAGCTAAGATGTGTGAGAGGGTGGTGAAGACTAGATGGACAGACTTCTTGGAGAAAATGACATACTTTGTGAGTGTCAATTTGGTTTTAGGAAAGGGCGTTCATGCACGACAAACCTGATATGTTACTATTCGAGGGTGATAGATGTAATACAGGAAAGAGATGGTTGGGCTGATGGAATATATCTGGATTTAAAAAAGGCCTTTGATAAGGTACCACACCAGAGACTGATCTGGAAACTTGAAATGGTAGGAGGAGTGCATGGCAGTTTACTAAAATGGATGGAAGACTTTTGGTAGGAAGAGAAATGAGAACAATAATTAAGGACAGACCATCAGAATGGGGATTGGTGGAGAGTGGAGTTCCACAGGGATCAGTGTTGGCACCAGTAATGTTCGCAGTCTACATAAATGACATGGTGGATGGGGTGTCCAGTTATGTGAGCCTATTTGCAGACGATGCAAAATTGTTAAGAAAAGTGAGATGTGACAAAGATTGCGAACTACTCCAGGAAGACTTGGACAGAATATGGAAATGGAGCTGTACATGGCAAATGGAGTTCAACACGACAAAATGCAAGAAAATAGAGTTTGGCAAGAGTGAAAGAAGAATCAGGAGTATGTACAAGATAGGAAATGAAGACATAAAACCAGTCATGAAGAAAAGACCTTGGGGTGACAATTACCAATGACCTATCGCCAGAGAGACATATAAACAAAATAATTGGAGAAGTATTGAACTTATTGAGGAACATAAGAGTGGCGTTCGTATATCTAGATGAAGAAATGATGAAGAAAATAATTACTGCAATGATAAGACCGAGGCTTGAATATGCAACAATACAGTGGGCTCGAACTTAAAGAAACACATAAGGAAACTAGAGAAAGTACAGAGGGCTGCAACGAAAATGGTGCCTGACTTAAGAGATTTGACTTATGAAGACAGACTGAAAAGAATGCAACTTCCAACCCTGGAAAACAGAAGAGAAAGGGGAGACCTGATAGCAATATACAGAGTGATGATTGGCATGGAAAAATGGATAGGGAAGATCTGTGTATGTGGAATGGAAGAATGTCGAGAGGGCATGGGAAAAACTAAAATGGCCACTTATAGGAGAGATGTGAAAAATATAGCTTCCTCATAGAAGGGTGGAAGCATGGAATAGTTTAGACGTGGAAGTGGTCAACGCAAGGAATATTCATGATTTTAAGAAAAAGCTGGACATTAATAGATATGGAGACGGGACAACACGAGCATAGCTCTTTTCCCGTATGTTACAATTAGGTAAATACAATTAGGTAAATACACACACACACACACACGATAATAGAGAGACTGTCCATATGAAAGAGATTAAAGTAACCAAGCTTGAAATAAAAGAGTTAATGACGGAATTAGATGAGGAGAAGGCAATGGGACTGGATGA
Organism: Portunus trituberculatus; assembly: GCF_017591435.1. Classification (NCBI taxonomy): domain Eukaryota; kingdom Metazoa; phylum Arthropoda; class Malacostraca; order Decapoda; family Portunidae; genus Portunus; species Portunus trituberculatus. Next base: position 3,946,637 of record NC_059272.1, on the reverse strand, counting down.
AGTCTCAGGCAGAATACTGAAAGAATGTAGGGAAGAACTAGCAAGTCTTATATACATCATAAAATGCTCAATAGAAAATGGAACAGTACCAGTAGAATGGAAAAGAGCTGAGGTGGTTCCCATATATAAGAGCAGAAGGAAGGAAGAACCTTTAAATTACAGACTGGTATCACTAACTAGTGTAATATGCAAGATGTGTGAAAGAGTGATAAAGAAACAATGGATTGAGTTTCTTGAAGACAACAAATTATTATCAAATAGCCAATTTGGTTTTAGAAAAGGTCGGTCGTGTGTAACAAACTTATTGAGTTTCTACTCTAGAATAGTTGATTAAGTACAACTATGGAAGTTAGAGGAGAAGGGTGGCTTAAAAAGAAGCAGATTGAGATGGATGGAAAATTATTTGAGGGGAGAGAAATAAGGACGGTAGTTAAAGATTTGAAGTCCAAGTGGAGAGCAGTAGACAGCGGAGTGCCACAGGGGTCAGTATTGGCGCCAATATTTTTTCTCATATATATAAATGACATGCCAGAGGGAGTGAACAGCTACATAAATCTGTTTGTGGATGATGCAAGACTGTGCAGAGTTATAAAGCAAAAAGAGGATTGTCAAATACTGCAGGAAGACCTAAATAAGATCTGGGAATGGAGTAAAAAGTGGGGGTATGGGTATGGGGGAAGAAGCCTAGGGAGATAGATTCCTGAATCTAATGATAGATAATATGATGGTCCAAAGAGTAAAGGAAAACACAAGATTCAGAGGAAATGATGAGCCTGCGAGATTGGACCTAGTTTTTACAAGGGATATACAAATGAACAATGATATAAGATATAAATGCCCATTGGGAAAGAGTGACCATGTAATATTAGAAATGGATATAGAAGAGGGAAAGGAAGATAGAGATGAATCATACAAAGGAGACCGATTAAACTACAGAAAGGCTGATATTGAGAACTTCAATAACTATTTTAAAAACGTAAACTGGGAGGAGATGGAAAACTCAGAGAGGTGCAAGAGAATATAACTTATTTTTGGAAATATACAAAACAGGAGTCAGGAATATGTCCCAAAATATAGACCAAAAGAAGAAGGAAAGAAAGATTGGTTTAATGCAAGGTGTGCTAGGGCAAAGGAGAAAAGAGATGGAGCATGGAAAAGGTGGAGGAGAAATAAGAATCCAACAAATAAGGAAAACTTCAAAACAGCAAGAAATGAATATGTTAAGGTGAGAAGGAAGAGAAAAGAACTATGAAAAAGATATTGTCAAAAAATGTAAGGAACAACCAAAATTGTTCTACAGATTCATAAATGGAAAAATTAGGCAAAAAGAAACAATAGAAAGGTTAAAAAAGGAGAGAATGGGATGGTGGAGGACCCAAAAAGTATGGCAGAAGTGTTAAATAATAAATTCCAGGAGGTCTTTACTAAGGAATCCAAATTTGAAAACCACAGGGTAATAGAGAGACTGTCCATATGAAAAAGATTAAAGTAACCAAGCTTGAAATAAAAGAGTTGATGACGGAATTAGATGAGGAGAAGGCAATGGGACCGGATGAAGTCTCAGGCAGAATACTGAAAGAATGTAGAGAAGAACTAGCAAGTCTTATATACATCATAAAATGCTCAATAGAAAATGGAACAGTACCAGTAGAATGGAAAAGAGCTGAGGTGGTTCCCATATATAAGAGTAGAAGGAAGGAAGAACCTTTAAATTACAGACTGGTATCACTAACTAGTGTAATATGCAAGATGTGTGAAAGAGTAATAGAGAAACAATGGATTGAGTTTCTTGAAGACAACAAATTATTATCAAATAGCCAATTTGGTTTTAGAAAAGGTCGGTTGTGTGTAACAAATTTATTGAATTTCTACTCTAGAATAGTTGATAAAGTACAAGAGAGAGAGGGATGGATTGACTGTATTTATTTGGATTTAAAAAGGCTTTTGATAAAGTGCCACATGAAAGATTACTATGGAAGTTAGAGGAGAAAGGTGGCTTAAAAGGAAGAACATTGAGATGGATGAAAAATTACTTGAGGGGGGAGAGAAATAAGGACAGTAGTTAAGATATGAAGTCCAAGTGGAGAGCAGTAGACAGCAGAGTGCCACAGGGGTCAGTATTGGCGCCAATACTTTTTCTCATATATATATATAAATGACATGCCAGAGGAGTGAACAGCTACATAAATCTGTTTGCAGATGATGCAAAACTGTGCAGAGTCATAAAACAAAAAGAGGATTGTGAAATACTACAGGAAGATTTAAACAAGATCTGGAAATGGAGTAAAAATTAGGAGATGGAATTCAATGTCGACAAAAGCCATGTCATGGAAATGGGAAAAAGTGAAAGTTAACCAGTGGGAATATATAAGATGGGAGATGGAGTAGAACGAGAAAAAGTAAAAAAGGAAAAGGACTTGGGAGTGACGATGGAAGAAAAGAATCAACCGGTAAGCCATATTGATAGAATTTTCAGAGAGACGTATAACTTGCTAAGGAATATTGGATTAGCATTTCATTACATGGACAAAGAAATGATGAAGAAATTGATAAGTACTAAAATAAGACCCAGATTGGAATATGCAGGAGTTGTGTGGACCCCCATAAAAAGAAACACATCAAGAAATTGGAGAGACTACAAAAAAATGGCTACAAGACTGGTTCCAGAATTTAAAGGGATGACATATGAGGAGAGACTAAAAGCTATGGATCTACCAACCCTGGAACAGAGAAGAGAGAGAGGGGATCTGATACAAGTTTATAAATTGATTAACGGAATGGATCAAGTGGATAATGAGAAACTAATCCTGAGAGAAGAATATGACATTAGAAGCACAAGATCGCATAGTAAGAAACTGAGGAAGGGAAGATGTCTGAGAGATGTTAAAGAAATATAGTTTCCGCAAAGATGTGTTGAGACTTGGAACAGTTTGAGTGAGGAAGTGGTGTCAGCAATGAGTGTGCATAGTTTTAAAGAAAAATTGGATAAGTGTAGATATGGAGATGGGGCCACACGAACATAAAGCCCAGGCCCTGTAAAACTACAACTAGGTAAATACAACTAGGTAAATACACACACACACTCTCTAGGTTGTCTTCTATGCAACTACTATTGATGCATTTCATTTTAATAACCACCCAGTGACCAATCTGTGTGAGGTAAGCCAAGGTAATTCATGCTTCCAGTGGTCATATAAGCATCCATGTTGAATATCATCCCCTAGTCAGCAATACATCCTTGTATTTATTTAGTGAAATATTTACTCTTTTGCTTCTTTTCATAGTACTGGACTTAAAGAACCTAATACCGCCTTTATTTATATCTTTCATATTATTGATTGATATATTTATGTATTTTTCCTATAATCAGACCTGCATCCTCTGTTCCCCTTCACAGTGCCAGACTTTGAACTTGACATCTACTCTAACCTGACAACACCACAGACGCCCTATAATGAGGGTGCACCAGTCCAGCCTCCACCACAGCTCACCAGTAAGTACTCTCGGGCCGTGCAGATCTTCAGGAACATCATGGCCTCTAAGCAGGAAGAAGAAATACAGCAGAAAGAACCCCAGTGCAAGGACTTAAGAGTCATTTTCCAAGACAACACACTCGACATTATTGTGGAGGACTGGGACAGTGAGAGGCGATGTCCACTTGTTTTGTAGTTTGTAGGAGCTCAGGGAGCAATCTTTCTCCACCTGCTGTAGGCTCAGAAAGGAAGGCTGCTGCTGTAGGCTATGTAGAGAGATTTATAAAAGATGAGAAAGTAAAATAAGAAAGTGTAGTAAACTAGTATGTGGGATGTGTTTTAGGTTGGAGCAGCAGCAGTAGTAGTAAGATTGTAGCATTGGCAGTAATTGTGGTGGTGTTGATTATTGTACTTTGGTATTTAGTAAGACGTTATTGGGCTTGAGTGTGAGTATGAGTGTCATGTTGGCCAGAGTGTAGGTATGTCACATGTATGAGGAAGTGTGTTATTTGAGGAATTGCTGCTGCTTAGGAACAAAGAGGACAAGGTATTTTTCCTTCCCAGTCTAAATGAGTAATGGATGGTGAAAATAGAAGTCAGAAAAAAAAAAAAAACAGTATAGGCATGTGTAAATGACCTTTCAATATAGAAGAAGATTAAACTTTGAACAGTTCAAGAAAGGATGAGTGCATGAGAAGAACAGGGAAGTTATTTTAAGGAGCTAAACAGCAAAAAACAAACAAAATGTAGTCATTGGTTTGCTCTGTATTTGTGTCAACTCATCCCTGAGGAAGCCATACAGGCATTGAGTGGGGGGAGAGAAGGAAAGGGGCTATTTGGTGCAGCAAAACACAACCATCACAGCAACAGGTGAAAGTGTAACGTGCAGTTTTGGCAAGTACTAGTAGCACCTGAGTAATGATGGCAGGCTATGTGATGCAAGAAAGAAGAAATAGTGAAAAGAAATGAGGAGACATAGACAGATGAGAGATGAGAAAAGAGAAGTTATGAGAGGGAAGAGAGGAAAAGGATGTATGATGAATTGGTGAAGTTGACAGATGAGGAAACAACAAAAAAAAAAAGAAAAAAAAAAAAAAAAAAAAAAAAAAAAAAAAAGAGACACAGAAGAGAGAAGAAAGAGTTTTTCTGGAGAATCTTGGATATGAGACTGAGGAAGTGGTTCATAACCCAGAAAAGTACAGCAAGAAAGGACTAAAGAAACTTACATATGAGCGAAATGTAATGTATTCCAACATAAATGGAGTGATATCGGGATTTTAGAACTCAACGATTACTTGAGGGACAAGAACCCAGATATTGTGGGTCTTACTGAAACAAAACTGAGAGAGGGAGAAGACCTGATGAAGGTTGGAGAAGGAAATATAACGTTTGGAAAAGAAATAGAGTAGGTAAGATGGGAGGAGGAGTGATGTTGCTGGTTAAAAAGATATAAAGGTGGATCAAGTGAAAAAGGTATGGGAAAGGCAGAAGTGCTAAAGATCAGAGCAGAAACTAATGAAGGAAAAAGAGGCACTACATAGTGGTGTACGTACCACCTAAGACAAATGCATGGTCAGTACAGGAATATGAAGAAATGATAAGTGATACAGGAACATGTCTGGAAGAAATGTTGGGTGGCTGTGAACGAACTATAATGATGGGAGATTTTAATTGTAAAGAGGTGTGTTGGGAGGACTGGTCAATGGAAGGATCAGAGACAACATGGGGAAATACACTATTGACACTGGCAATGGAAAATGTGTTAACTCAGTGGGTCAAAGAAGATACTAGGTTTGGAGGAGAGGGAGCATCGTCAAGACTGGACTTGGTCTTTAGTACAGAGCCAATGGTCATTGAGGAGATGAGGGTGGAGTGCCCTTTAGCAAAGAGTGATCATGCAGTTTTGGAGTTCAAGGTGATAGACGAAGAGAAATCTAGAAGAAATGAAGAATATAAAGTGGGAAGATGGAATTATGCCAAGACAGATTTTGGAAACCTAAAGAAATTCTTTCAAGAGACAAATTGGATGAAATTCAAGAGTGCTAAGGAGCAAATGAAAAGTGGAAGGAATTTATAAAATATACAAAGAAGGTGAGAAAAATTTGTACCAATAAGACAACATAGAGAAGTTGGAAAGCAGGACTGGTTTAACGATAGATGTGAAAAGGCTAGAACAAGAAAAGAGGATGCATGGAAGAGGTGGAGAAGGAAAAGACGGATTAAGCAGTGGGAAAGTTACAAAAGAGCAAGAAATGAATATGTGTTGATTAGAAGAGAAGAAAGAAAGAAACAAGAAAAGGATATAATTGATAAATGTAAAGACCAACCAAGGCTTTTTACAGACATGTGAACAACAACATCAAAAATAGAGAAAGTATTGAAAGTTTAGAAGTAAATGGAGTATGCAGTGAAGATCCCAGGAAATGGCAGAGGCTATGAATGGATGCTTTCGGAAGGTATTCACAAAGGAGACTGCTTTTGACAAACCACTGGTAATGGAACAGAAAGGGATTATGAAGGAGTTTCAAGTAACTGTGGAGGAGATCAAGAACATGATGGGGAGTTTAGAAGTGAGAAAAGCTGTGGGACCTGATGGGGTATCAGGATGGATTTTAAGAGAATGCAGGAGCAATTGGCAGAAAAAGTTTGTGAAGTAATTGATGCCTCATTAAGGGAAGGTGTAGTGCCCCAAGACTGGAAAAGAGCTAACATTGTCCCAATCTATAAATCAGGTAACAAGAGAGACCCATTGAACTATAGACCAGTGTCACTTACAAGTGTGGTAGCTAAGATGTGTGAGAGGGTGGTGAAGAATAGATGGACAGACTTCTTGGAGAAAAATGACATACTTTGTGAGTGTCAATTTGGTTTTAGAAAAGGCGTTCATGCACGACAAACCTGATATGTTACTATTCGAGGGTGATAGATGTAATACAGGAAAGAGATGGTTGGGCTGATGGAATATATCTGGATTTAAAAAGGCCTTTGATAAGGTACCACACCAGAGACTGATCTGGAAACTTGAAATGGTAGGAGGAGTGCATGGCAGTTTACTAAAATGGATGGAAGACTTTTGGTAGGAAGAGAAATGAGAACAATAATTAAGGACAGACCATCAGAATGGGGATTGGTGGAGAGTGGAGTTCCACAGGGATCAGTGTTGGCACCAGTAATGTTCGCAGTCTACATAAATGACATGGTGGATGGGGTGTCCAGTTATGTGAGCCTATTTGCAGGCGATGCAAAATTGTTAAGAAAAGTGAGATGTGACAAAGATTGCGAACTACTCCAGGAAGACTTGGACAGAATATGGAAATGGAGCTGTACATGGCAAATGGAGTTCAACACGACAAAATGCAAGAAAATAGAGTTTGGCAAGAGTGAAAGAAGAATCAGGAGTATGTACAAGATAGGAAATGAAGACATAAAACCAGTCATGAAGAAAAAGACCTTGGGGTGACAATTACCAATGACCTATCGCCAGAGACATATAAACAAAATAATTGGAGAAGTATTGAACTTATTGAGGAACATAAGAGTGGTTGATATCTAGATGAAGAAATGATGAAGAAAATAATTACTGCAATGATAAGACCGAGGCTTGAATATGCAACAATACAGTGGGCTGCGAACTTAAAGAAACACATAAGGAAACTAGAGAAAGTACAGAGGGCTGCAACAAAATGGTGCCTGACTTAAGAGATTTGACTTATGAAGACAGACTGAAAAGAATGCAACTTCCAACCCTGGAAAACAGAAGAGAAAGGGGAGACCTGATAGCAATATACAGAGTGATGATTGGCATGGAAAAATGGATAGGGAAGATCTGTGTATGTGGAATGGAAGAATGTCGAGAGGGCATGGGAAAAACTAAAATGGCCACTTATAGGAGAGATGTGAAAAATATAGCTTCCTCATAGAAGGGTGGAAGCATGGAATAGTTTAGACGTGGAAGTGGTCAACGCAAGGAATATTCATGATTTTAAGAAAAGCTGGACATTAATAGATATGGAGACGGGACAACACGAGCATAGCTCTTTTCCGTATGTTACAATTAGGTAAATACAATTAGGTAAATACACACACACACACACACACACACACACACACACACACACACACACACACACACACACACACACACACACACACACACACACACACACACACACACACACACACACACACACACACACACACACACACACACACACACACACACACACACACACACACACACACACACACACACACACACACACACACACACACACACACACACACACACACACACACACACACACACACACACACACATACACACACAAACATACACACACATACATAAAAACACACACAAAAATAAAAAAAAAAATAAAATATAAAAATATAAATATACAAAAATATATACACAAATATAAATACACACACACACACACACACACACACACACACACACACACACACACACACACACACACACACACACACACACACACACACACACACACACACACACACACACACAGACCTACACGGCCCGGATAGCTCAGTGGTTAGATACAAGCCAGATAACCGGGTTCGATTCGCCGGGTGGAGATATTTGGGTGTGTCTCCTTCACGTAGCCCTGTTCACCTAGCAGTGAGTACACATGTACACGAGGAGTTGTGACACACACACACACACACACACACACACACACACACACACACACACACACACACACACACACACACACACACACACACACACACACACACACACACACACACACACACACACACACACACACACACACACACACACACACACGTCGTAGCATTGAGAAGTGGAATAAACTAGGCAGTCATGTCGTTGATGCGGTGTGTGTCAATCAGATGAAAGAGAGATATGACAGGAATGGACAAGGAGACAGGACACAGAGAGCTTAGCTCGGGCCCTGTAATACACAAATAGGTAAATACAAATAGGTAAATACACACACACACACACACACAGAGTTACATGTTTCCTGATATGGCATTAAAAGGTGCCGCCAGTCATCAATCACCCTCAAGAACTCTTATGTTTTTAACACAATTTAACACAAATTTAAATAAAACAGCATGACAGTTTGAGCAGAGGACAATATCTTGTTTTAAAGAAATGGTTTTTCTAAAAAGAATAGATTCAGAGCTTTCCTTTGCACTGCAAGCTGACTCCCTGTAGGGGATGCAGTTGCTTAATAATGAGTCACAATCAGTAACTAATCAGGTAGGTTGTCTGCAGACAATGATGGGACCAACAATAAAAGAAAAAAAAATTTCAAGTACTACAAATAAAACCTTACATACTATATTTTAATGGATAAGAAATAATGATAAATATAAATAAATAATCAAAGCCTTAAAGGAACATCATGTTTTGAATCATGAAACTGACTCTGATGAACTTTTGATATTTGTCATAATTTCTTATCCATTAAAGTATATGTAAGGTTTTATTTCTGCTATTTAAGATTTTCTTTTATTTACTGTTTGTCCTCATGACACTGGAAATGAATGATGTGAATGGGAGGACAGTTTTACTGAATAGGAAGAAAACTTATTATACGTAATGATGGAAAGATATGTTTCTTGGTAAGTGGAGGAATGGATCTTAGTTTCTTGAAACACATGAGTATGAGGCATGGGTGGTTTTTCACTGTTGCATTGTACCAACAGTCACATGTGCAAGAGAGAGACTTGAGTGTTATTGAAATTACTTGCCAAAATATCTCTTGTGTATGTGTGTATGGAGAAAGTATGGTAGAAGCAAGGAAAGTGTGTAAAAGGAGATGAGACAAATTATAGAATGGTTGAAGAATTAAATAAAGCAGTGAAAAATTATGTGGACACAGGAAAAGAATGATAACCTACCATATATGATATAGATATGTGTTATGATATAATCTACTATATTTGAGCAGAATAGATGTAGTGAGTGCTGGATGGTAACTTAGAATATAGGGAGATAAAATGCTAATTTATGAAAGAGTGAGAGGAGGAGAAAAAGATTATGGTGTGCAAGGAGTGGAATGAATGGGTACATCCTTTGTGACTGTTGCTTAGGGAAATGTCTCATAAGCTCTAATTTTGTGTTTCTTGAGTATAGTGCCATGTCTTTAAAAGAAAACAAGTACAAACTTCATGAGGATAATGTTAATGGATAAACAGGTCTTGCAGCATCTGTAATCCCTTGCACTGAGTAGTGTTATATAAACTTGCATACTTTAATGGACTTTTGAGATGCTTATTGCTCTTGTTGAGAGTGATATTGTTATCCTCACCTTTTGAATTACTAAGAGACAAGTTATGCTCTTCTTTTGAATGAAAAGAGAATGGTTTTGTTTGTGTCAGTTTTTGTCTGTATTTGCTCAAAACCTACTGATTCTTACAGGAGGAAGCTCCGGGTCCAGCTTGGGGAGTGAAATGGGCACCCCCAATACTCCCAACACTCCCCACACACCTGTCTACCCCACCCGCCCAGCGCCCCCTCCCCCTGCACCCCCTCCCCCATCCCTCCCCAACCACAGCTACAGCCAATACCAGGTGAGTCTCAGTGGTGTAGTTTGACCTGAGCGACAGTAAGGTGTGATTCAATTGTCCATTGCTGATTAGTGTTTGTTGCCTCTGTTATGTGAGGATGTGTGATGGAAAATGCAAGTTTAATTTTTACTAATGTTTTTTTTATAAAGATAAATGATAGAGTGGATAATACATTAGTATTATCTTGATTATTCAGGTAATATTATCTGAGACATTTTCTGAACAAAAATCATGTTTGTTCTGATGGGGAAAGTTCCGTGTAGGCTGCATACGTATCGTGCTATTTTGTATTGTTATTTGCCTTATCTTGATTAATGTGTTTGAATTCACAGGTAAATGTTCTCCATCATTAGATTGGATAAACTTAGGATTGAATATTTGAACACAATAATACTTTAAAGAGAGCACAGTCCACAGATGCAGTGATATAGTACTCTAGAAGACAACCATCCATGACATTGTGGCAACACTTGAATGCAACCTTGCTTAAATATATCTATATTTTTTAATGTAACTGTACTTAATCCTCATCTTCTTTTCCTCACTGAAACACAGCTGTCTGAGACAACTGACAGTAGCCCCTTCTCTGTTCCCTCCTACTTTCTCTATCCTCATTTTCTTTCTAAAGCTGAATGTTGCACAATGACTCAAGTTGGTTTCGTGCCCACGCTATTGAATCTTCAGAGTTTTCCACCATCTGTCTTTGATTCAATAGTCACTCTCTAACTAGATTTATTTGTGCTGTCTGTCTCTCCCCTAACTCCTCTAGCTACAGTAAATTCTTTGATTATTTAACTTCCAAAGTAGAGCATATTTTGTCCCTCTATCCTTTTGCATTTTGCAGAGATCTCCATCCTTGGAGATTTCAATGTTCACCTTCAGCTTTGGCTTTCCTCTCCCTTCATTGACCATCCTGGTGAACTAGCCTTCAACTTTCCTATCCTCCATGACCTAGAACAACTCGTATTCCTGAGCATCTTGGAGATACTCCCAACATTCTTGATCTTTTCCTTGCCGCTAACCCTTCTGCTTATGCTGTTACCCGGGCAGGGGTTCTCAACCCGGGGTACGCGTACCCCCAGGGGTACATGAGAGGAATTTTGGGGGTACATGGCAGGTTTCTCAAAATGCTTCAGTTTTGAATAGCAGCAAATTTGTTTGTAGTTACAATGTGTCCTTCACTAGAACCAGGACATGTTAACAATGTTAACAAGGAAACTCTTGGAGTTATATCACTTGAGAGAAAGCTCTCTTGGATTACAGTTGCCACACAACCTTGCAAACCTATAATATTTGTTCTGATTTATTATTTTAAATGTTATTCACACACACAGTGACTTATTTATCACTGTTACTAGTTACAAGTTGCAACTAGCTGCAAGCAACACTAGTTCACTGCCATAATGATTGAAAATTGTCTGATGTAGTTCCTTTTTGGTAAATGCATTGCATGTTAGTCACATATAGTGTCTCCCTGTAAGGTACCAGTTCCTATCGACACTACCTCATAGAAACATACTAATATTAATTAAAAATTGTGTCTGCTCCACATATATAACACAATTTAAACTTAATAAACTAAGTCAATAAACCATGCATTTATAGTTACCCTTCCTGACGCTGCATTGTGGGTAAGGCGTACGTGATCAATACTGAAAGACTTCGAGGGGTACCTAACATTAAAAAGGTTGAGAACCCCTGTACAGTTACCGTATCATCTCCGTTGGGCTCCTCTGATCACAATCTCATATCTGTATCTTGTCCTGTTCCTCCAATCCCTCCACAGGATCCCCAAAAGCAGAGGTGCCACTGGCATTTTTGACTCTGCCATTTGGGGGGACCTGAGGAAGTATTATGCAGATTTTCCCTGGAATGATTACAGTTTCTGTGTCAGAGACCCTGAGTGCATGACAGAGGTGATAGTGTCTGGCATGGAGGTGTACATTTCTCATTTTTTTCTGAACCTAAACCTTCTAAACCTTGGTTTAACACAGCCTGTTCTCATGCAATACATGATAGAGAGGTTGCCCTCAAAAGGTACTTGAGCCTTCCATACACTTTATATTTCTGCCCGGAGTCATGCCAAGTCTGTTCTTCAACTTGCCAAAAACTCCTTCATAAATAAAAAATTTCAAAATCTCAAATTCTAACTCCCCTCGTGACTGTCGGCATTTGGCCCAAAACATCTCCAATAACTTTACTTTTTCATTTTTCCCTCCTTTTCATCCTAATGGCATCACTGCCATCTCATCTGTTTCTAAAGCTGAACTCTTCTATCAAACCTTTGCTAATAAATCCACCTTGGATGATTCTGTGCGTGTCCCTCCCCCTCCGCCTCCCTTTGACTATTTCATACCTTCAAAATTCTCCGTGATGATGTTTTCCATACCCTCGCTGGCCTAAACCCTCAGAAGGCTTGTGGACCTGATGGGTTCCCTCCTATTTTTCTCAAAAACTGTGCTTACATGCTTACACCTTGCCTCTCCAAACTTTTTCAATCATGTCTATCGACTTCTACCTTTCCTTCTTGCTGGAAGTTTCCTTATATTGAGCCTGTTCCTAAAATAGGTGACCGTTCTAATCCCTCAAACTACCATCCTATAGCTTTGATCTGTTGCTTGTCTATAGTTTATGAATCTATCCTGAATAGGAAGATTCTTAAACATCTGTCACTTCACAATCTTCTATCTGATCGCCAGTATGGCTTCCTTCAAGGTCACTCTGTTGGTGATCTTTTACCGTTAGACATATAACGAAAGCTTTTGATAAAGTCTGGCACAAAGCTTTGATTTCAAAACTACCCTCCTACGGTTTCTATCCTTCTCTGCAACTTTATTTCAAGTTCCCTTTCCAACCATTCTATTGCAGCCATTGTAGATGGCCACTGTTCTAAATCTATTAAGAATGGTGTTCCTCATGGTTCTGTTCTGTCACCCACTCTCTTTCTATTATTCATTAATGATCTTCTTAAGCAAACTACTTGCTCTATCCACTCCTACGCTGATGATACCACCCTACATCTTTCCACGTCCTTTCAGAGACAACCAACCCTTCAGGAAGTCAACAGATCATGCAGGGATGCCACAGTGTGCCTGACTTCTTATCCTTTTAAGATTTCTGATTGGGGCAGAGAAAACTTAGTCTGGACAACTATCCCCTCTTCTTCAATGACACTCAACTGACTCCCTCTTTTACACTGAATATCCTTTACTCATAAACTTAACTGGAAACTTCACATCTCATCTCCTGCTAAAACAGCTTCTATGAAGCTAAGCGTTCTAAGGCATCTCCACCAATCTTTCTTGCCCCTCCAATTGCTAACTCTGTACAAAGGCCTTATCTGTCCTTGTATGGAGTACTCTTCGCATGTTTGGGGGTTTCAACTCACACAGTTTTATTAGATAGGGTGGAATCAAAAGCTTTTTGTCTCATCAACTCCATTCCTCTGACTAACTGTCTTCAGCATCTTTCTCACTGCCAAAATGTTGCATCTCTCTATCTTTTATCATTATTTTCATGCTAACTGCTCTACTGATCTTGCTAACTGCATGCCTCCCCTCCTGCAGCCTCACTGCACAAGGCTTTCTTCTCATCCCTATTCTGCTCAACTCTCTAATGCAATAGTTACCAGTATTCTCAATCATTCATACCTTTGATAAACTCTGGAACTTCCTATATGCTTCTATATTTCCAGCTTCCTATGACTTGACTTCTTTTAAGAGGGAGGTTTCAAGACATTTGTTCCTGTCTTTTGGATTACTCTTTGCCTATCTTATAGGGAACTTGCAGTTCAAGTGAGCCTTTTTTTTTTTTTTTTTTTTTTTTTTTTTTTTTTTTGCTAGTTTCCTTCTTGCTTGAAAAAATAATTGCATATTATGTATATTGCAATTCAATTTAAATACATTGTTTTTTTTGTTTTTTTTATCTTTGATGCCATATGCCACACTAAGACCTTGTATCTACAGGGGCGAGGCGGGGAGCGGGTGGAGGAGGCGAGTCACAAGTGGGGCTGCACCAAGTGCACCTTCATCAACCACCCTGACATGAGCATGTGCGAGATGTGCGACTTTCCCCGCTTCACCATAGGTACGACTCCCTCCCGACAGACAGCCTCTACTTCCCCCCACCACCAGGGCCCCTGCTACTGCCACCATCGTCACCACCACCTCCAACATACCGCAGGTCCACCCGCAGGTTCACCCAGACCCGATGGTGCTGTCTTGCCACACACCAGCTCCTGCTCTTCCCTCCCTCTATCGCAGGGCAAACCCAGCCTCACTAACATCCTCAAGGACAAATTCTTGAGCCTCAGGGACCGCCGCTCCGACAGTGTTTGAGGACTGAGGACGATGTCTGTGTATGTGTGTGTATGAGAGAGAGAGAGAGAGAGAAAGTGGCATATTTCTGTGCTATGGTGTATGAATATGTTGGGTTTAAGTGATTGTGTGTGTGTGTGTGTGTGCGTGTGCGTGCACTCATGCATGCATGTGCTTATGTGCGTGCTTTCTGTGACTATTTGTCTGTCTGTGTGTTTATCTTTCCTTGACTGGCTGACTGACACAGACGTGCCTCACAACACACTGACATAAGGAAGGCATAATTACTGTTCACTGTTGCTCTTCTGATCTGTGCACTTACTTTTAACTATCCATATGGTTCCCAGAGAAAACTTAAATGATTTATGAACTTGATTCTTTAAAGTGAAGTGCTTCATATCTCTGTCCATGCATTTTGCGTGTCTACCTATCCATCTCAGACGCCATGCTCTACAAGTGGGTGGCCATATCCTTCTTGTTGTCTAGACACCTGGCCTCTCCCAACACCCCTCACATATGTACTCCCTCACCTGATCCTTCTATTTAAGTTTCCTTCCTCTCCCATAAACAATAAAGTGTTTTATGAAGTGTAAATCTGCATGGAACACTCATGATGGACACTAGTAACAGACACTCATTTTCAAAAGTGTATTGAGAGCGCTGCTTATTCTTCCAGTATTTCACATTCCTATATGGACTGAACATCCACACAGACTGTAAGATGTGTGAGAAAGTCTTTACTTTGTTCCATTCACTGTAAACACTGAAAAAATTTTGGTGGTGGAAGAATAAATGGCATCCTAAAAGGACCAAAGGCTACTTTCACTGTACTGGCTGGACTTTTGTCCCACTTAGCCACTCAGTTCTTAAGAGGCTTTACTGTTTTCTGAAAGTGACAAACTGCTGGGCAGTCAGAGATAAAAAAACAAGAGATGGGAGAAGAAAAGAGGCTGTGTGTGAAACACTTGAGGAGCTACTGAGGAGAACTTGTGGCTTCACCTGTGGCTCCTTCTTGAGGTGGTCAAGTTTTCTTTTTTGCCTGTTTTTCAGTGAACACTTTGTGTGTGGAAATTTTCATGTTCCTTTTTCTCATAATCAGTACTCTTATTTCAGTTACCACAAGAATAGAAGCTGTATTGTCTGATAGAATTTGCACTTGAGGGGCAATAAGTAAAAGATGAACTCATTCAGCACAGGGTGAACAGATATTTAATAGGCATTGCAAAGAAGAGCACACCAAGTACCTAGACATGGGTGTGCTTTTGAACCACAGACAGAAGAAAGGTTCTCTTTCCATGAAACTCAATGTTGTTGTGAGACAGGAAGGGTAGGGATTGTGTGTGACCCTCTAGATATTTTGTTCTTGTTCTGTCCTTGCTGGCTTCTTGTACAAAGGGCATATAGGGTGGTGGATAAGGACTTGGTGTTCCCTTTCATCATACGCTGATTGCTCTTGGTCTGTCCTTGGCTGACATTTTTCACAGGGGATCTGGACATTGGTATTGGAGGTTCTGGCTTTGGGTCTTTATTGTGGCAGTGGTATTCAGTGTTTCTTGTTAGCTTCCTTCATGTGACCCAGCAAGATGTGACTCCCCAAGGGGTAGCATTGCATGACCTTTGATCTGTAATGAGAGTTAACACCATCATGTGCATGGTGGATGCAAAGACAGTGTTATTAACATGCACTAACATAATAAACCTTGCAGGGCTGTGGACCATGAACTGCAGGTGATGATCAGTTTGCTAAAATTTATTTTTATGTATATGTACATGTTTATTATACTATTACTGTTTTGAATCTTGATGTGCTGAGTGGCATTGTCCATGTCTGGCTGTATAGTGAGACCTTGCTCAGGAAACATAGGGATCATGACTCTCAAATTGACTCCTAAGATGTTAAATATTTTTTAAAGAATTACAATTTTTTTTATCTCTGCAATTTGGTGCCTGAGTCATACATAGAATGCTTCATGGTTAGCTGCAGTGAGGCTCGGAGGAACAAGGGAACTCAAGTTCACTTTCAAGTATTTCAGTAGAAAACTTTGTTAAGAAGAGTAAAAGCTTGAGTGATTGTGTTCCTCCCCGCCTGTCTGTAGTGGATGCAGGACTTGTGGCCTCCACACTGACGTTGGTACTGTTGGGGCGCCTCCCGCCCTCCTGGTGCTGAGGAAGTACTTGGTGACTTGTGCTGAACATTATTACCACTAAGAATATTGTTGAATGATTGCTACTTCAAGTAAAACATGTTGAACAAAATATAACTTCTTCATTTAGAAAGGCCTATTTATTTAAGAAAATAATTTTGTGCTCCACACACTCATTATACTCTAGAATTGTGAAAAATAGCTCCTTTTAGAGTTTTGACCTCAGATTTGCTCTTGATCCTTATGTTGGTCATGATTTTCCTCTTGTGCATTTTGTGCATTTTTTGCAAATTTTGAACTTTGAGTGTGATATTACAAGTCTAATTCACTAATGTGTTGAGTGTAAGCTCTCATCTAATGTCTCTACATTGCCATGTAGTTCTTTTGAACATGCTTGTCTCTAGGAGGATGACAAGGTAAGGGACCTCATCAGTACTGTCTTCAAACAATACTTCATATCCATGGTACTTCTTGCATGATTTCCTCACACACACACACACACACACACACACACACACACACACACACACACACATGTAACTCGAGGGGTTGTGGCCTCGCTTTCCCGGTGTGTGGAGTGTGTGGTCTCAGTCTACCGAAGATCAGTCTATGAGCTCTGAGCTCGCTCCGTAATGGGGAAGACTGGCTGGGTGACCAGCAGGTGACCGAGGTGAATTACACACACACACACACACACACACACACACACACACACACACACACACACACACACACACACACACACACACACACACACACACACACACACACACACACACACACACACACAGCTGTTCTCAACATGTGTGGTGGAACACAAATGTATCATATTCACTTGCTACAAGTTTTCAATTTCTTTTGATGTAGTGGTCTTCATTTACATTACATATTCATAATTTTTAGTATACCATTGCTATCACTTAACCCAAACAGTGTTTAGTATGTATATGTACATATGTTTTAGGGAAGTGTTTAGTATGTATATATACAGTTTCATTTGTGGGCTGTGTTACAGCCTTAAATTTTCTTTCTATATATAAGAATTGTCACTAACAGTAACAAAGAATATTTTGACAAGTCAGGATTGAATTTTTCATATTTATATACCTGTCTTTTGGGCTTATAATTATTATAGGCTAAACACTTCTGTAAGAACTGAGACATAGTACTTGGGGATTGTTATTATTATTATTATTATTATTATTATTATCATTATTATTATTTTTATGCCTTTGTAAACATGCATATGATATCAGAGCAAAACTCAATTGAATACTACATTATTAGAGAGGGATAAAGATTCTGGTTATAAATGTTTTGGTGTAATGAAATTGTTGTGGATTTGGCTATTCAGGATGATCCCCCCAAAAATCATCACATAGAAAGATCAGTTATTTTTTCTTAGGAAGTTATTTCTCAAATCTATAATCAGTAGAGAGCATAGTAAATAGGAAATAAGACTTCAGAGTAACTGAAAATGAAAACTAGAAGTTACAAAATTCATATTCTAGTATGTTTTATTCTTTGAGAAGTGCAGCCTTAAGAAATTGGGGTGTTGCTAGATTCACATCAAACTATTTTGTTGAACATACAGTTCCTGATCTCTCAGTGTTTATAATTAAAAGAAGTACTGTATTTGACAGCATATAGGATGCACAGGTATATAAGATGCACCCACATTTAAGCAGGTCAAATTCAGGAGAAAAAGTTTTTAGTTCATGTAAGCACAACAAAAACAAACTCCCCAATCATTTGATTTTTGTCTTCATTTACTAGTCTTTGGGGATCTACAATTTTCTTTCTTTCTTCTTTTGACTGAGGGCAATTTAGTATGAAGTGGACTAGGTTTTTGTCTTGTAGATGACATAATGAGCAAATTGTTTCATGAGCGTGGTGGCGAAAGTGATGTAAACAACACTGCCGACTGATCGCTCTCTCTCTCTCTCTCTCTCTCTCTCTCTCTCTCTCTCTCTCTCTCTCTCTCTCTCTCTCTCTCTCTCTCTCTCTCTCTCTCTCTCTCTCTCTCTCTCTCTCTCTCTCTCTCTCTCTCTCTCTCTCTCTCTCTCTCTCCTACCAAGAAATACTTGTTCCCATTGCAGAGTACTGCCTTAGATTGGCTGTGAGGGTGGTCATATGGCAAATTTGTAGCAGGGCAGTACTCTATGGCAAGACTGCATAAGATATCGGCCCCAGCAGCCAGCACTCAACAGGGTCACACTTCTGTGCTAAGATGCCACCTTTAGGATGGGGAACCCTTTTCTATAGAGAACATGCCTTAATTTTACCTCTTCAGCGATGTGGAACAAAAGATAGAATGATTTTGGAAGTAATTTCGGAAACACATCAATATATATATAGAAAACAGAGGGAGAAAAAGAAAGACAAAGACAGAGAGTAAGGAGGCAATAGTGTGGAGGTAGTTTACTCTTTTTTTTTTTTTTTTTTTTTTTTATACCATGTGGACTTTTCACGGGAATTTCTGGGCTAAAGGGGATACTGTTTAGGGTACTTCCTATCTCAAAGCCCACCCGCTAGGAAACCGTTGCCCCGAGTGAGGAAGCCCAACCTACACTCGGACCATGGACAGGATTCGAACCCGTGCGCTTGGAGATCCCTCGGACCCCAAAGCGCGCATGGTTCCACTGTACCACGGCGTCCCCGTGACTAACAAACTCTTGTCTTCCTCCTCTCCTTTGTCACTGCAGTAAGGTCCTTCAGGCAGTCATTAATTTTTTTTTCTTTTTTTTTATGTAGGAGAGAGGGCCAGTCTTGTATTAGAGAGTTGGATAGAATAAGGATGAGAGGAAGAAGAAAGCCTTGTGCAGCGAGGCCGCAGGAGGAGGGGAGGCATAGAGTTAGCAGGATCAGTAGAACAGTTAGAATGAAAGTAGCAATAAAAGCAAGAAAAAGATGCAGCATTTCGGTAGTTGTAAAGAGGCTGAAGACATTCAGTCAGAGGAGGGGAGTTGATGAGATGAAAAGCTTTTGATTTCACCCTATCTAATAAAACTGTGTGAGTGGAACCCCCCAAAACATGTGAAGAGTACTCTATACAGGGATGGATAAGGACCTCGTACAAAGTAAACAGTTGGAGGGGCGAGAAAACTGGCAGAAATGCCTCAGAACGCCTAACTTCATAGAAGCTGTTTTAGCAAGAGACGAGATGTGAATTTTTCAGTTAAGATTATGAGTAAAGGACAGACCGAGGATATTCAGTGTGGAAGAGCGAGACAGTTGAGTGTCACTGTAGAAGAGGGGATTGGTGTCTGGAAGGTTGTGTTGAGTTGATAGATGGAGGAATTAAGTTTTTGAGTCATTGAAAACTACTAGATTTTCTCTACCACAATCGGAAATCTTAGAAAGATCAGAAGTGAGGCGTTCTGTGGCGTCCCTGCGTGATCTGTTGACTTCCTGAAGGGTTGGTCGTCTCTGAAAGGGTGATGAAAGATGTAGGGTGGTATCATCAGCGTAAGAGTGAATAGGGCAAGAAGTTTGGTTAGGAAGATCATTAATGAATAATAGAAAGACAAGACAGAACCCTGAGGAACACCACTATTAATAGATTTAGGAGAAGAACAGTGGCCATCTACTACAGCAGCAATAGAATGGTCGGAAAGGAGACTTGAGATGAAGTTGTAGAGAGAAGGATGGAAATCGTAGGAGGGCAATTTGGAAATCAAAGCTTTATGCCAAGCTCTATCAAAAGCTTTTGATATGTCTAACGCAACAGCAAAAGTTTCACCGAAATCTCTAAAAGAGGATGACCAAGATTCAGTAAGATAAGCCAGAAGATCACCAGTAGAGGGACCTTGACGGAAGCCATACTGGCGATCAGATAGAAGATTGTGAAGTGATAGATGTTTGAGAATCTTCCTATTCAGGACAGATTAAAAACTCTAGACAAGCAAGAGATTAAAACTAAAAGACGGTAGTTTGAGGGATTAGAACGGTCACCCCTTTTAAGAACAGGCCTACAAACTTCCAGCAGGAAGGAAAGGTAGAAGTCGATAGACAAAGTTGAAAGAGTTTGGCCAGGCAAGGTGCAAGCACAGAAGCACAATTTTTGAGAACAATAGGAGGGACCCCATCAGGTCCATAAGCCTTCCGAGGGTTTAGGCCAGCAAGGGCATGGAAAACATCATTACGAAGAATTTTAATTGTAGACATGAAATAGTCAGAGGGAGGCAGGGACAAGCCCAGAATCATCCAAGGTGAAGTTGTGAGCAAAGGTTTGAGGAAAGAGTTCAGCTTTAGAGATAGAAGAGATGGCAGTGGTGCCATCAGGATGAAATAAAGGAGGGAAAGATGAAGAAGTGAAGTTATTTGAGATGTTTTTGGCTAGATGCCAGAAGTCACGAGGGGAGTTTGAGTTTGAAAGATTTTGACATTTTCTATTTATGAAAGAGTGTTTGGCAAGTTGAAGAACAGACTTGGCATGATTCCGAGCAGAAATATAAAGTGCATGAGATTCAGGAGATGGAAGGCTCAAGTACCTTTTGTGGGCAACCTCTCTATCATGTATAGCACGAGAACAGGCTGTGTTAAACCAAGGTTTAGAAGGTTTAGGTTGAGAAAAGAATGAGGAATGTACGCCTCCATGCCAGACACTATCACCTCTGTTATGCGTTCAGCACAAAGAGATGGGTCTCTGACACGGAAGCAATAATCATTCCAGGAAAATCAGCATAATACCTCCTCAGGTCCCCCAACTGGCAGAGGCAAAATGCCAGAGGCACCTTCGCTTTGGGGATCCTGAGAGGATTGGAGAAATAGGACAAGATACAGAAATGAGATTGTGATCGGAGGAGCCCAACGGAGATGAAAGGGTGACAGCATAAGCAGAAGGGTTAGAGGTGAGGAAGAGATCAAGAATGTTGGGTGTGTCTCCAAGACGGTCAGGAATATGAGTAGGGTGTTGCACCAGTTGCTCTAGGTCATGGAGGATAGCAAAGTTGAAGGCTAGTTCACCAAGATGGTCAGTGAGGGAAGGGGAAAGCCAAAGCTGGTGGTGAACATTGAAATCTCCAAGAATGGAAATCTCAGCGAAAGGGTAGAGGGACAGAATGTGCTCCACTTTGGAAGTTGAATAGTCAAAGAATTTACTATAGTCAGAAGTGTTAGGGGAGAGATAGACAGCACAGGTGAATTTAGTTAGAGAATGACTAATGAGTCAAAGCCAGATGGTGAAAAACCTGGAAGATTTGAGAGCGTGGGCACGAGAGCAAGTTGAGTCGTTGTGCACATAGACACAACATCCAGCTTTGGAATGAAAATGAGAATAGAGAAAGTAGGAGGGAACAGAGAAGGGGCTATTGTCAGTTGCCTCAGACAGCTGTGTTTCGGTGAAGAAAAGAAGATGAGGTTTAGTAGAGGAGAGGTGGTGTTCCACAGCTTGAAAATTAGATGTAAGACTGCGAATGTTGCAGAAGTTAATGTAGGAAAAGTTGAAGGAGGTGTCAAAACATTTCTGTTTGTTATCAAGAGAGGAGTCTGACCTGGGGTCATTTCTGGTCCCCTCCCCAGAAGGAGACTCCAAGGCTGGGTTTGGAGTCACCATTTTTTTATTTCTTATTTTAAGTGAAGGATGTGTGTGTCTGGTAAGTGCATGTAGTTTTGTGTGAAGAAGGAGACTTGTATTTAGAGGGCAGGCTGTGACTGCCCTGTTGAGTTGTGAGACACAAAGGAAAATGTTCAACGAGATCACAACTAACTTTAATGGAAGGTTCACAGCACCCCCTGAACTAGCGCTATTAGACCTGGCTGGGAGTAAATTATCATTTCGGTAGGTGTATACTATCTCCTCCATGTTAAAGATGCCGCTGGACCACATAGGAATGGGCCATTACAACAAATGGGAAAGCTGTATCTTTAATTAATCTATTCTTGATAAGGCAAATTTTTATTTGTGTACACCTTTTAAACAATAATGAACTCTTTTATTTCAACATTGAGTGTAGAATAAGTTGAATTGAATTATCAAAATAAGTTTTGCATTATTAAAAGATGATAAACTACTGAAACAGGGAAAGGGGTCTTTAAGGATCTTGCAGACAAACTGCTTTCAGTAACAGACAGTTTATGGTGACGAACAACTCCTCACCCTCGAAGTGTCCGTTATCACAAGGCATCACTATATATATATATATATATATATATATATATATATATATATATATATATATATATATATTAATGCAATTTTTACATTATGCAATCCCTTCAGGAACATATCCCTTGCATAAATTGAGAAATACCTGTACAGTAAGCCCCCGCATTTGGTGAATCTCAGCTTGGCGAAATTCCCTTTGGCAGTAGGGTGGTCACGGACCACCGAATGCACGCTTGGCTATTTGAATTCAAACTTGGCGATCCCTTGACAGCCACACAGTGAACCATGCAGCTCCCCTGTGACGTCAGACCTCTCTCTAAACCTATCAGAAGGCAGTGTGAGAGTCCCCTTCAGCCATTTTGTTTGTGCTACCCTCTGTTCTGCTAGTGTGGGAACAAATTCTGGCGATTTACTGCCAACATGGCCTCTACCAGCGCAACAGGTTCTATCAGTGGGCGTAAGGAGAATGGTGGTGGTGGCAAGGATGAAAGTGGGCGAGGGAAACGGGTGAAAAAACTGGAGCACAGACGAGGAAAGCATCACAAATGCTTGTTTGTTTCGTACATGTGTTCTAATATGGAAGGCAAAAGATTTTATTTCAGCTCGAAAGATAGTATTTTAGGGATCAAAAGAGGGACTTTGGCAATGATCAAAGACTGATTGAGGCATTTTTTAGGCAATTTATATGGTATAAGGAACTCGTGTTTGGCGAAATTCGCATTTGGCGGTAGTTTTGCCAGACTAATTAATTCGCCAAGTGCGGGGCCTTACTGTACTGTTCATAGTGTGATATCATAGGTTTTGAGAAGAGAGAAGTCAAAGAATTAAAATCACATTGAACCCACACTTATATTCATGACATAGAAATAGTATATAAGAAATTATTAATTATTTTTTCAAATTTTATGGCGCAAATAAAGAAATATATGAAAAAAGGGCAACCTGACAAAGTGTAACACTGAATGGGTTGATGCAGCAGCTCACTCTGTGACAATGGCTTGCTCTGAATCACATAATCTATAATGTAAGCTTCCTTGTGCTAAATAATTAATCTCATATTGATATGGATGCTTGTGTTCATCGTACAACATCGTTTGTACTTTCTTGGTGGTGTATGTACTATGCACATAAACTAATATTGAAATTTTTTTTTTTCTTTTTTATTTCTTTTATTATAAGTCTATCATGTCAAGGAGAAAGAACTGTACCACTTGCCAGCAGCGTTGCTAAAAATGAACAAGAACAAAATGAATACGTGAAAAATATAAAGAAAAGTTGAAGTAAATTACATCCAAGTCACAAGTCCTGGATGTGAGTGTATCCAAACATTCATTTAAATGTATTGACATACATTATCATCAATCAAACATGAATAAACATTTATATATAGATTCAATTGTTAATTTAGTTTTGTGGCAGAGTCTATATATAAAATGTCACCTATTCAGTTTTGTGGCAGAGTCTATATTATAGACTTTGCCTCTAAACTGAACTAACATTTAAATCTATGTAATATAGACTCTGCCACAAAACTGAACAAGTGACTTTTATATATAGACTCTATTCATTTTGTTCCTGTTCATTTTTTAGCAACACTTTCTCCTTGACATGATAGACTAATAATAAAAGAAATAAAAAAATGCAAAAATTTTCAATATTAGCTTATGTGCATAGTACACCCACCACCAAGAAAGCACAAACAATGACTGGCCTTGAGAGGCAATGATGGCAAATGTCTGAGTATTTGAAATGCCAAATAATTATTTATTTTATGAATTTTATTACTTGTAAGGAATAGTCTATATACAGACCACGCTACAACTTTATGTGATAAAATCACAACAAACAGCTTTATATAAATGATCTGACAAAAGTTCCACTTTCAAAACGTCTATATATAAATCCTCCACTAGGAAAGGTTAATATAAAGTGATGAGATAGTTACATCCTTCCATTGCAGCTGGCTTTTATCTACCACCACCACCACCACCACCACTTCCCCTTTGCAGTATCATTTATTGACATGACCATAAATATTTCTCACCAAAGTTTACAAATTTACTTACATTATTGTATTTAGTGTTGTGGGCCCTGTCAGGAATCCTTTGTCTATACCTAAGCCTGTCTGTCATCTCAGCTAGACATGTAATGACATAGAGATTACATGTTTTTAATCACTGCTGTAATTGACTTTGCTTTTCTTTCCTTAGGACATTACTTAGATATGCTTTGCTATGTACAAATCAGCTCCAGTAAGGGATTATAGATTTTCTTTCCTCTTCAAGATCACATAGAATGGCTTTACACTTTGCCATGTTTACTTGCATAGTGCAAAAGATACCACAAGTAACTAGTTTTCCTTCATTGACACCTGGGTGACTTCTTAGGGACAAGTATGGTATTGCAATGATAATTGTACAAGGTACAGAACTGTAATGACCTTTTCCCTTTTCACCCTTTCCCCTAGAGATGATACATGTTTCTTACTTTCATTTCTCAGGAGAGTTGCAAGACATTCATATCCAAGTTAGGCACCAAAACTTCCAATCTGCACGTAAGCCTTTGTTACTTGCATGTTGACTGCTGCCTGTCTCACCACCACCTTTGTATCTCCCAAATGCCTCACCCTCACCTCTGCTCTCTCATCATGACTATTTTCAAAGGCCACAGAGATGATTAGCCAAGTTCTTAAGGCCATTTCTCTTGTCAATTATATAGAAATCTCATTAATCAAGAATTATAAAAATACCCTTAAAAACTATATAGTTTTAACCAGAACCTTTTAAAAGTAATGGAGGTGTGATGCAGAAGTGTTTCAGTATATGGTCCCTTATCTACTTTACCTCTTATTTTTATCTCACTTCCATATTTGCCTCTGAAATCTGCTTGGACGGTTTCTTCTATCTTTACTTCTTAATCTACTGTAGATACTTACAGAATCCCTCCAGTGGTTGTTCAGTGTTGTGTCAGTTGCTGCTTCCTTCCTTGCCAGGTTGAAGAAGACTGTGAAGGAGTTTCTTGATGGCTTACTGAGTGTGATTGTGGTGGTCATTCTCTCCTCTCAGCTTCATAGTCTTATTTGATCTATGTGAAGTTAAAAGAAAAAGGAATATCAAGGCATGGTGATTAGATTGATAGTACAATTGTGTAACTTAGATTTTCCAAGAGTAATTTCTAAACTAGAAGATTGGCACTTTGGTTAGTAAAGCTTTCTGTTGAGATGAGAGAGAGGAGATGGGAGGAAACACACACACACACACACACACACACACACACATGGAAATATATGAGAAGGGATAGAAAAGTTTAATCTATTAATGTTTCAACAAAAAAAGATAGTGAAAGATGATGTGATAACAAAATATATAGGTTGATTGATGGGTTATTTATTATTGGGTAGACAATCAGTTGATACAGGATGAGGAGAGAGAGAGAGAGAGAGAGAGAGAGAGAAAAGTATATAAAGGAAAATAGAAAAGGGAACTGCTACAGTGAGGTTCAAGAGTTATTTTCTTTATAGAGCATTCAGTATGTTGAACAATTTAGAAAAGAACTGAGAATGTCTAAAACTGGATAATTGTAGACATAGGACAACACAAGCACTAGGTAAACGGATACAGTGACACACATACAGTTTTCCCCTTTCAGCATGCAATCTATAGTGATAGAGTTAACCCTCACTTAACATGACAAGTTTAGTAAATTTTATTTTGGGGTAAAGTCTTCTTCATCTTGGTGTACAGTAAAGTCATGCTCTGATGAAGTGAAAATAATGTAAGTTGAAAGAAACTGTAATTGGCTTCAGGTGAAGTTGACTTAGGAAATTGTAAATTTGTGTATTGGATGAGTCTGTGGATATTCTATTTCTTCATGCAAAAATATAATATTGGATCTTGTTTTGGCAGAGTTTTGTTTAGTGACAATCAGCTGTACACACAATTTTCTGCTTGTCTTTTTTGGGTGCATGTAAGCATGTATCAGCTGGTGTCTTGACATCCTCTCTGCATGATGTGAAGTGATTAGAGGATGTGATAACATTAGTCATCTCAGTAAATCTTTATTCAACTTGTCACTAGGATCAAATTATACCAGTCAAAACAAAGACAAAAAATGCAGTTCATATTTTTACATTTCATTGCCATGTAATGAGAAGATTTCAACATGGTATAAGGAATGCTTAAAAAGGGGGGAAACTGGTTAATTATCTTGAAACCATAGAAATGTTAACATTTAGGTAAAAGAAAAAAAAATGTTGTTTTGCATTTCCATAACTCAGGTTTATACCAGATTAGAGTTTTTCCAATAGTACAGTATGTCAGTTTGCTCATAAAGTGTTTAAAGTAAAAAGGAAAACAATCACCCTTCACACTTAAATGAATTGTACTTTTGTAGTGATAAGCTTACTCAAAATTTGACATATTATCAACATAGAAAAGAAAGCCTAAAGATTACAGAGTAAAGCTTGTGATTGCATGTAGACTTCACTCAGGCTGCCAGTAGTGATCAGGGCTCACCATTGCTCTGCTCATGAATGGAAATGTCCCTAGGGTGAGGTGCACTGTGTGATGGTGAGGAAGTGGCCATCTTACCCTGCATTCCTTGCCCTCCTTGCCACATATGAGGCTAAATTTATGCTCTCATCTTTTCCCCTTTAAATATTTTTTGCTGACAGTAACAGAAATTAAATATTTAGTTTTCATAAGTTATGAATTTATTGTTTTTGCGTGTTTTTACCAAATTGTATTTGTGTTCTTCTTCAGTTTATTTTTGATTGGGATATGATTACATTTAGTTGAAAGAATTATCATGGCTTTGGACATTTCTGTTGTGTAAATATGCTAGAAACTCTGCATTTTATGTAAAATAATAGGTAAGATGTACTTTTATTGTAAGTTCACAAATTGCTTCAACCTTTCTCATTTGCTACAAATTATTTGATGAATTAGTATTATGAATGCACATAGATGTAGTATTTGTATTATTCTTATTTTGTTCAGCTTTAGCTCTAGTCATTAATTTCTTAATGCTATTTTTTCACACAGAACTTAGTTATCAAACTGCACCTTAAGGAACACAGCGACAGAACACACAGGAATGCACTTCAGACACCTTGAGGGAGAAGGCAACTCAGGCCTCAACCTCCACTCTTGCACAGGGAATGGAACCCCAAAACTTTTGCCTCAAGAATCTTACATCCAAGGCATACAATGCTTACACTGTCAGTCTATACTAAAACACACACACACACACACACACACACACACACACACACACACACACACACACACACACACACACACACACACACACACACACACACACACACACACACAGCACAAGGAGTCACATTACACAATACTGCAATATAGGCAGCTATGAAAATGTGCAATACAAAATGCCAGCAGATCCCTGAGACACAGACACACAGCCAGTCACAGCTGCCAAGCCTGTGACTAAAAAAAAAAGCAACAAAAGGCCACCACATCAGTAGAATTTTTGAGGCAGGTGTTTTAGTATCCTAGAGCTTGCATCATCTCTGCCTCCTTCATCTCCTTGCCTGTACCCTTGTTCTCTCCCAGTGCTGGAGAGGCTAAGTGGTGTTGATGTTGTTGCTGCTGCTGCCTCCTTCCTCCTGACTAACTGCTGCTGCTTTGCCTTTTTTTAGGATCGCAAGAATACCGCGGCTGGGCGATGGTGTAACCTCTTCCCTTCTCTCCCTTCTCTCTGCCCCAACAAGGTACACATACTTTCTCACTCATTACTGCTTAACTTCAGGTTGTGTGTGTGTGTGTAAATCATGAAAGTAGTGATGCAAAGTTCTGCCTGTAGCAGATTTTAAAAGAAAACAAATTCTTAGGCCATTGAGTGGACAAAAACAAGGCCTTGTGATAGTTACTATGTTTATGTGCCAGTAGGAAGATCACTTGAATAGAGTTGGTGAAGCTGGGTAGAATTAGGAAGACTTTAGCATCTTTCCAAGTTTGTGTTGCACACTGTCCTGTCAGAGAGAGAGAGAGAGAGAGAGAGAGAGGGTGACTTTTGAAGATATAACTCTGTTTAATTCTTAAAACTCCTGACAAGGACATATAACAATATTGGGTCTTCAGTTGTTCCTGTCCCAATATTTCATTCTATCATCTTATAAAACATTAACATTGCATTACCTCACCACTAGTGTCATTCCCACACAGATTTCCTTAACCAGTCTATCATTGAGGAAAACGTAATAGCACTAGTTCTGTTCTGGGCCAATTCTGGTCTGGATCGCTTCTGGGGGTGCTGTGGACCTTCCATTAAAGCTAGTTGTGATCTCACTGAACGTTTCCCTTTGTGTCTCAAATTAAAGGGGTAGTCACAGCCTGTCCTCTAAAGACAACTCTTCTTCTCATAAAATTACATGCTCTCACTACACACACTTCCTTCACTCAAAATAAAAAAAATGGTGACTTGTAATCCAGCCTCGGAGTCCCCTTCTGGGGAGGGGACCATAAATGTGCCCAGGTCAGACTGCTTTCCTGGTATTGACCCAAAATGTCTTGACACCTCCCTCAACCTTTTCTTCATTAACTTCTGCAACATTTGCAATCTTGGATCTAATTTTCAATCTATAGAACTTCACCTCTCCTTTACTAAAACTTATCTTCTTTTCCTCACCGAAACACAGCTGTTTGCGGCAACTTACAGTAACTCCTTCTCTGTTCCCTCCTACTTTCTCTATCTTCATTTTTGTTCCAAAGCTGAATGTTGTGTGCATGTACGCAATGACTTGACATGTTCTTGTGCCCACACTCTTGAATCTTCCAAGTTTTCCACCATCTGGTATTGACCCAATAGACACTCTCTAACTAAATTTATCTGTGCTGTCTATTTCTCCCATGACTCCTCTGACTATAGTAAATTCTTTGACTATTTAACTTCCAAAGTGGAGCACATTCTATCCCTCTACCCTTTCGTGGAGATCTTCATCCTTGGAGATTTCAATGTTCACCACCAGCTTTGGGTTTCTTCTCCTTCAGTGACCATCCCGGTGAACTAGCCTTCAAATCTGTTATCCTCCATGACCTAGAGCAACTGGTGCAACACTCTACTTGTATTCCTGACTGACTTGGAGATATGCCCAACATTCTTGACCTTTTCCTTACCTGTAATCTTTCTACTTATGCTGTTATCCTATCTTCTCTGTTGGGCTCCTCTGATCACAACCTCATATCTGTATATTGTCCTATTTCTCCAATCCTTCTTCAGGATTCCCCAAAGCAAAAGTCCCTCTGGCCTTTTGCCTCTGCCAGTTGGAGGGACCTGAGGAAGTATTATGCTGATTTTCCCTGGAATGATTATTGTTTCTGTGTCAGAGACCCATCTCATTGTGCTGAATGCATAACAGAGGTGATAGTATCTGGCATGGAGGCGTACATTCCTCATTCTTTTTCTCAACCTAAACCTTCTAAACCTTGGTTTAACACAGCCTGTTCTCGTGCTATACAAAATAAGAGAGGTTGCTCACAAAAGGTACTTGACCCTTCCATCTCCTGAATCTCATGCACTTTATATCTCTGCCCAGAATCATGCCAAGTCTGTTCTTCAACTTGCCAAACACTCCTTCATAAATAGAAAATGTCAAAATCTTTCAAACTCAAACTCCCCTCCAGACTTCTGGCATCTGGCCAAAAACATCCTCAATAACTTTACTTCATCTTTTCCTCCTTTATTTCATACTGATGGCATAACTGCCATTGCATCTGTCTCTAAGGGTGAACTTTTCTCTCAAACCATTGCTAATAACTCTACCTTGGATGATTCTGGGCTTGTCCTCCTCTCCTCCTCCTCTGACTATTTCATGCCTTCAATCAAAGTCTTCATAATGATGTTTTCCATGCCTTTGCTAGCTAAACCCTCGGAAGGCTTCTGGACCTGATGGGGTCCTTCCTATTGTTCTCAAAAACTGTGCTTATGTGCTTGCGCCTTGCCTGGCCAAACTCTGTCAACTATGTCTATTGACTTCTTCTACCTTTCCTTCATGCTGGAAGTTTGTCTACATTCAGCTCTTTTCCTAAAAAGAGTGACTGTTCTAATCCCTCAAACTACCGCCCTATAACTTTAATTTCTTGCTTGTCTAAAGTTTTTGAATCTATCCTCAGTAGGAAGATTCTCAAACATCTGTCACTTCACAGTCTTCTATCTGATCACCAGTAAAGGTTCCATTAAGAGTGCTCTAGTGGTTATCTTCTGGCTTTCCTTGCTGAGTCTTAGTCATCTTCTCTTAGAGATTTCGGTGAAATTTTTGCTGTTGTATTAGACATATGAAAAACTTTTGATAGAGTCTGGCACAAAGCTCTGATTTCAAAACTGCCCTCCAATGATTTCTCTCCTTCTCTCTGCAACTTTATCTCATGTTTCCTTTCCGACTGTTCTATTGCAGCCGTGGGAGATGGCCACTGTTCTTCTCATTAATCTATTAATAGTGGTGTTCCTCAGTGTTCTGTCCTGTCCACCCACTCTCTTTCTATTATTCATTAATGATCTTCTAAGCCAAATTTCTTGGGACAGCACAGAATGCCTGACTTATGATCTTTCTAGGATTTGTGATTGGGGCAGAGAAAACTTGGTAGTGTTCAAAGCCTCAAAAACTCAATTCCTTCATCTATCAACTCGACACAACCTTCCAAGAAACTATCCCCTCTTCTTCAATGACACTCAGTTGTCCCCATCTTTTACACTGAATATTCTCAGTCTGTCCTTTACTCATAATCTAAATTGGAAACTTCACATGTCATCTCTTGCTAAAACAAGTTCTATGAAGTTAGGTGTTCTGAAGCGTCTCCACCAGTTTTTCTTGCCCTTCCAACTGCTAACTCTCTACAAAGGTCTTATCCGTCCTTGTTTGGAGTACTCTGCATTTTTTTTTTTTTTTTTTTTTTGGGGGGGGGGTTCTACTCACACAGTTTTGTTAGATATGGTGGTATCAAAAGCTTTTCATCTCATCAACTCTGGAATGTTGTATCTCTTTCTATCTTTTAGTGTTATTTTCATGCTAATTTTTCTTTTGATCTTGCTAACTGCTTGCTTCCCCTCCTCCTGCAGCCTCACTGCACAAGAGCTTTCTTCTTCCTCTCACCCTTATTCTGTCCAACTCTCTAATACAAGTACTTTCAATCATTCATACCTTTCTCTGGTAAACTCTGAAACTCCCTACCTGCATCTGTATTTCCATCTTCTTACAACTTGACTTCTTTTAAGAGGGGGTTTCAAGACATTTGTCCCTGACTTATGGATAACTCTTATTATCTTTTAAGGGAACTGGCAATCCAGTGGGCCTTTTTTTCCATTTTGTTGTTGTCCTTGGCCAGCCTCTTCTCTTGCATAAAAAAAAAAAAAAACATGCATTGAGACACACTGAGTAGTAGTAGTAGCAGCAGTAGTAGTAGTAGTAGTAGTAGTAGTAGTAGTAGTAGTAGTACTAGTACTAGTAGTAGTAGTGGTGTTGTGTTGAGATAATTGTTGTAATAATGAACATGAGACTGCTGCCTCTCAGTGTGGCAAAGCTCATGCTATCTCAGAATATACTAATACTGACATGCACGACTCTCATCTGAAGTGCTCTTCACTTGTTATGAATTTTTATCCCTTGATGCTGCATGAAGTCAAGATGCTCACCCAATGCTTGTTTAATATCCTAAGTCATGACAGGTCGTGTCAAAATTTATTTCAGCCTTAAGATTAAGTTTAACTATCTGATTTTGTCATTTAAGTAATTCAAGTGGCCCCGCTTAATGCTTTGATGTAATAATGATTCTCAGTCCTCAATAACACCTAAAAAATGTAACTTTACGTGATCTGCATCAGATCTGCTCCCAGTAATTGTTGCATTCCTGAAAGGTTTGCATTTAACTTGTGTTTTCACCATCAACTCTCTGTCATTGTTACAGTGAGAGACCTTCCCTAAGCCTTACAGCTGCAGTAGAAGGCAAGACTTGCCTCTTGCTCCTGCTGCTGCTGCTGCTGCTGCTGCTGCTGCTACTACTGCTACTACTACTACTTCTTCTTCAGTGCCGAGCCACCATGGTTACACGATGCAACGCAGCTTGTTTCCTGATGTGTAGCTGTCCAAGAATCTTCCACATGTGTCCTGCACCAGCTCTCCCTACTCTCCAGAAGAGCAGTGCTGCGCCAAGAGGCCTGATGGAGACAGACAGACAAACAGGCAGGCCATGTGTGGTGTTCTGTCCTTCAAAGCTGAGCACTTACTCCTTGATGTGAAATCATGGCTCTCATCAGCACCACGCAGTATATTTTGCTCAACTTAGTCTAAAACCAAGGCATTAGGTAGTATGTTCTGTTGATATTTTATTGACTTTCATTGTTGAGTTATCATCATTATTATTATTATTATTTTATTTATTATTGATGTTATTATAATTACCAATTATCATTGCCATTATCACTAGAAAAAAAGTCTTGAACTAGGCCGATAATAGGAGTGTTGTTTTCATCACAACTGCATTGGGTGAGAGAAGCTTTGCTCCCGTGTAGTGCAACCTGAGTAGCACCATTGCAATGTGCTTCCATTACTTCTATGGTGCTCACTGTTCAAAGACACATGCCTTCATTTTGCATTCGGACTGTCCTGAGTTGTCTTGTCAGGAAGGGACTGTGGAAGGAAGGATTAGGGATGTAGCAGCCACCACAGCAACTCCCACCACTAAGTAGCAGCTGAACATGGTAGGCTGAGGTGAGAGAGAGAGAGAGAGAGAGAGAGAGAGAGAGAGAGAGAGATAACTGAATCTGTGTATCTTAGCATCTAGACTCACCAAGTCACCATGCTCATGGCCAAACCTCAGGGTTTTGTGCACTTCTCATCAACTCAGATTGGTACAAATTGTAGCTGTCAAATTGTACATTTATGAAGTTTAATTTTGTAGAAACATTTAAAAGTACAAAAGTATTTGTACTCATCTGTGCTATTTTAACCAGCTTGACGTTTCATGGTGCATTGCAAACATGTAATGTTTAAAAGTATCCAACAAAAAAATAGAGAGTACATTGCACATTAATGATGAATTATTGCTTAACATTTTATGCAAATTTTCTAGAGCATGTCCAATGGAAATGTTGGTTAGGATGATGTCAGGGGATCTTTTCAAAGGTTAGGCATTGTATAGCATGTCTTGAAAGTGTGGGAGTCACTCCCACCCTTTGATGCTTCATGTTTCCATGTGTAGGAAGGTGTGCATGCCATGAGGACTGTGTATGGAGCAGTGTAGATGGAAATGGTGAGAGTCAGAATGAAGGGAGATTACCACCCTTCTTGTCACAACACAACTCCAGAGTCCCATCACTGGTCACTCACAGGACAGTCAGGCATTACAAAGAAGCATACACAACACTGGCTCCACATACCCTGTGTTTGCAGCTGACCTGACCTGCCTGGCCTGCCAGCCACTCCCATTCACTGTTTGCTTTTTAGTTATTTATTATTTTATGGAAGACCTAGACTGAAGCACTGTACTCACTAAGAAATGAGCTTACAGAATTTGATCAAGAATTAGATTATACACATTTCAAGATCCATATGTTATATGTATGCATATTGCTGCATACTTTTAAGTATCTGCCATTTTTATTGAATGGCTAGTATTGTTAATGATGTTACCTATGATGTTTATTTACTTGTTTATTTATAAATTTGTGGATTTATTATTACTATTATTTTTATTATTATTATTATTATTATTATTATTATTGTTGTTATTATTATTGTTAGTGATATTTCATTATTATGTTATCATTACTATCATCATTATCCATACTACTATTATTTATTTATTTATTTGCTCTGCTCTTTTTTTCTGGATGCCATCTAGCACATGCAGGAAAAGCAAATTGTGTTAAAAAAAAACATATATGTATATATTTTGTCAGTCATTCACCAACTGATAGTGACTAAAACAGACATATTCTTGTCAAATGCAGCTATTTTGGGATTGTAGTACTTCTTTGAGTACTTTTGATCGTTGCCTTGTGGTGTCTGTCATTGGACAGAGTCCTGTCATGATGTGTGACTCCGTGGACTCACATTGTCAGTTCGTTTGTCGCCGTGCCGTACTATGTTTGGCCATGGTTGTGATAGTTAGTGTTTTCAAGTTTTCTCTGTGCTAGGACAAAGGACTTATATACAGTGACAGTTTTCCACAGATACAGAGTGCAGCAATATCTTATTCTGATTAACCTGAGGCCTGCATGAAAACTTCAGTGAGCCCTGACTGCCCATCTGCCAATTCAATAACTTAAAGCAGATAGAGAGGCAATGATATGCATTCTTTAAGCCATTAGTTAACATCATGCAAGCCTCCAAGTGCAGCCTATCTTTGGCAGTACAGGTGTGTCAGAATGAGGTGTTGGTGTACAACCTGAGATCCCTTAAGCACTGCACACTGCCTCTCAGCTAACTGTCCCAATGCTGCCTCAGCAATGCCTCATCCCACTTATCCTAAAACTGATCATCATTCCATGGGCCAGAGTTAACCTAACTTACACATGGCACCTTTCCTCTTGACACACACACACACACACACACACACACACACACACACACACACACACACACACACACACACACACACACACACACACACACACACACACACACACACACACACACATGTACATAAAGTGTATATGTATTACAATGCCTTTTATTATGTAATACCAATAACATTGTCTTTCTTATTTCCATATCAAGCACTGTAAACCTCTGGCACCACAGCACAGTTTTATTAAGTTAGCACATTGCTGGTGTGTGAGAGGCTTCATGTCACCTCTTGTGTTAAGCCAAAGCTGGCCCACCAAAGATGTACATCCTTGACTTGCCACGGCACCATGGGAAGGAAGCATACTCTTCCATGATGACATGTCTTCATTATAGAAAAAAAATAAAGGCTTCTCATTCCCTTGCCTCACACATGCCAGGAGGAGATGGAGACTGTTGGCATGTAAGACCAACGAAACCAAACCAAGAGAGGTCATGATATCGAGACATGACCATAACTTATCCTTTTTCCTGGCGGCCGCCCTGATAGGTAAGGCAGCCAGCAAGGACCACCATGTTGGCATCATACATACATGGTTACTATCTTATTAATTATTGCCTGAATTTTTAATCTCCAACACCAGATACTACTACAAGAACTTTACCAATGTGAACTAGCATAGTTCAACCAAACTTTAGGCAATTTTGTAAAATTACGACAGACATGTCGTTGTATTAAATATTATAATACTGAAGCATTTGTATTATTTTACTGACTGTGAGTAAGTG
This sequence comes from Portunus trituberculatus, assembly GCF_017591435.1. Classification (NCBI taxonomy): domain Eukaryota; kingdom Metazoa; phylum Arthropoda; class Malacostraca; order Decapoda; family Portunidae; genus Portunus; species Portunus trituberculatus. The sequence goes on along the minus strand of NC_059272.1, from coordinate 3,910,713 downwards.
GTGGTCTATGACTCCTATAGTATGTCTTTGATCAAGTCTGGATCACAAAGTATGGGAATGTGTGTATTTCGGAATTTTATAGTGAATTGACTCATTCCCTAAGAATACAGGTAACTTTTAATTTACACGAGTATTGTTTCCCTGAAGAGATCATGTAAAACAAGAACAATGTAATCAAACAAGAGATATGTTTGTTTGTACCTTATTGCCTGTCACTCTGATTCAAACTCTGACCCCTCTCCCTTTTGTGATTCCTCCTTTGGCTGCTCTTCCCCTCATAGTTTCCTGACTGTTCTTCTTCCTCTTCCCCTTTTCTCTTGAAGAATGAAGTCATTATCATCTGGACAATCTTCTGCTGTTTTTCTCATAACATTTGATAACATCCAAATTCTGCCAACACTACAAGCTTTTTTTTTTTTTTTTTTCATTTGGCTCATTTTCCTCAATCAAATCAAGAGCTTTTCTTAATTTACCAATAGTTGTTGTGAATTTGTGATACTTTTGCTTCTTTTTGTTCCTTAACACATGAAAAGTTAAGTTTGTAGAAACAGAAAATGGAAATCTCAAGGACTGTGCATGTATGAGTGTGTGCTTGTGTGTTGTAGCTGTATGTTGAATACAGGCAACACCCGCTTAACGAAAGTTCACACAACGAAATTTCACTACAACGAAGGTTTGATTTTACTACCATCTGCTTGTTTAACGAACACCAAACTCACTTTAACGAAGTTTTATCCAAGTAATTTTTTTCAAGTTTGAAAGCCCCGCCGTATCACGCAAGCCGACAGGCTTTTGAATACACCAGCGCCTCTCGTAGACAATGCGCACCACTCATTGCCCCTGTTCAAAACAATAACAGCGTCAGCAGCAGCTCGTCTTCCCTTGCTCAATATACCACCAAAACGCCCTGCAATGTCGCCTAGCGTTGCTAAGAAGACCAGGAAGTCTCTTACTCTCGAAGTGATGCTGGATATTATTCACAGACACGAGAGAGGCGAGAAAACTAATAGCATTGCTCGCCACCATCTTGACTCCATCTACTGTCTCTACTATTTTCAAGTCAGCAGAGTATTAAGAAGGCTGGTGAGACCGTATCTTCCTTGCAAGCTAAAAGAACCACCTGAACTTGTGACTACAATGGATAAAATGGAAAGCCTTGTGGAAATGTGCTACATAAGTTTTGTATGTGATGTAATGATGCGCCCTTTGTTTACATTCCACAGGTTGCCGGTTAGGGCGGTGTCACACTAGCACTTTTCCGTCTTCTTTTTCTGTCAATTTTCTGACGACTGTCAACTTTTGCAGACGGTGGCCGTCACACACAAGCTTGCTTCCGTCTTTGCCACGCTTGTCGATTGTAAACAAACATGGCTTCTCATTCACCCCAGCAAGCTGCGGCTTTTTTGCACCTTATAATGTAATCAGCTGTTCTGTGATCCCAAAGGCAACGGTGACCTCTAATGCTCTCTATGAGAAATTCGTCAGAGTGTTTTGTTCACTGACAGATAACATAACTGCTCATCTTGGCCAGCTACTTGGAAGTTGCCTTGGAAATATTCAAAAGCGTCGCACATTCACACTCCCCTGGAAATGTACACAAACAACTGAGGAACTTTTCATTGCTAGGCTAGAAGAAAAAAAAAAAACATGTATACAAATATATTTTCATCAACTCATTTAAATTTCTTGTTATGATAATAGCATTCTTCCGTTTAACAAAAAAATATTTTTCTAATAAAAGTGTTGATTAGAAACCATAGTTCTTATTTTGACTAGAAATTGGCGCTAGACGAAAACGATGCGTTCCGTCTGACTCAAGACGACGGAAAGAGTTGACAGAAGAATAAAAAGACGACGGAAATCGCCTGAGACGACGAAAAAAGTGCTAGTGTGACGCCGCCTTTAGTGTCTTTCCCGTTTCACTCTCCCTCCCTTCATAAATTAAAGATCATCAACATTATAATTTTACGTACATACATACATTAGTGTACATTATAATGACTTAAATTAAACTTCATAATTTTTACTTTCATTAAACCTTTCACTGTACTATGATGCACTCTCGCTTTGTTTACTCTCAACAGAAGTTCAAGTCTGGTTAAACATATTATAATGAGTTCGCTTAACGAAGGTTTTTTTTTTAGGAGCGTAACCCCTTCATTAAGCGGGGGTTGCCTGTACTTGTTTGGCTGAATAGTCTCCTTTTTCAATGATAGTTTCAAGGATAACAGAATATTCACTACCAGCCTTCTTGTTAGCAGAAGCTATTTCACCATAATCTTGATGTTGTGATATCCATATTTCTTTCGAAAGTTGGCAAACCACCCTGAGCTTGCTTTGAAGGGTTTCTTGTCAACCTCTTCAAGTTCATCATAGAAGGACTTGGCCTTCGCTTGAAAAAAGGCTCATGCTTACCAAAACATTAGACTTGTTTTGATGGTATACCCAAGTAGAGAGCAGTTTCTCCATTTTTTCCATAATTGGTGGTCTTTAAAGTTGTTGACATCAGTGATGTTCCTGCTTTCACACTGGCCCAAATTTTCACTTCATTACTCTGAATGGTATGAAGGGTGCTCTCTCTTATGCCCTTAGCTTGAACAATTTTCTGGCCCTTTTTATATCTGTCTAGCACTTAATCAATCTTCTTGCGTTCGTGCACTCTCCCCACTTGCGTTCAGGCTCTCCACTTGTGCTTGTACTCTCCAATCTCTTCTCTCCACTCGCGCTTGCGCTCTCTGCTCTCACTTGCGCTTGCACTCTCTGCTCTCCACTAATGCTTGCACTCTGCTTTCTGGTCGTGCTTGTTCTCTCCGCTCATACTTACCATTGAAGAAGAAGAAACAAGAAGAGAAAGAGATCATTTTTGTGTATGGCAATTGTTAGGTGATGATGTTGAGTTTTCTGAGATATTAATTAATCTAATTCACCAAAAGATCGCATATGATCCGGAAAGTGGAAGTCCTTGGCGTACCACTAGTCACAGACCGATCTTTGGGTAAGACTGAGACCACACCACACTCACTACACATCGGGAAAGCGAGGTCACAACCCGTCGTACCTACTTACTGCTAGGTAAACAAGGGATAGTTAATTAGTGTGTTTGTTAGTTTATTATTGACCACATTGTACATTATTAAGATGATACAAAATCACCAATTTATGGCTCAATGGGAAATGGAACTATGAATCTTTGAAAAACTGCTCTTTAAAGGGCGTTTTCAGTAGCGCCTTGCAAAAAGCGAACGGTCCTAAAAGCGTTCGCCTTTGGCGCCCCAAAGGCGAACGCTTTTCAAGATAATTATGTTCGCTTGTGTTAGCTCTCAGTCACGTGATAGCGAACACTTACGGTGATTGGCTGTGAGACGAGTTACCAACTCTAAGTTTTAAATCAATAAAATATACTATTATGAGGAGCATGAAGATATGATAAGTATTAACAAGTAAAGGAAATACAGTTAGTAACTGTTTGCTGATATTGAAATTCATAAGAATTCTCTTTGCAGTTTGAATTAAATGAAGACAGAGTCTTGCTCTCTCGAGACATCTGGGACTAGGCACTCTGGATGGACCACGGTTCACACGTCTTGTTCACGCTATTCATTTCAAAGCTTGTGACTCAGACTTTGATTTTTCAGTTACGTGAGAATCTCGTAGATTACGCATTATCTAAGCATATTAATTGTAAAATATAAATATGATAGGATATTTGCACTGTTGCTTGATAATGATATAAGGTTATAGCAATATTGCGGAAAATTTGGGTATATCTTTTAATGGTGGTGCTCTGAAAACTTTGGGCGAACGAACATACAGCTTCATGGCCTCTTTGACAGTACAATAATTTGAGGGAATCCACAGCAAAAATGTCTCTGCCAATGTAACTACTGAATGACAAGCAGTCACTAGTGGTGTAACGGCTTATCTGGCATATTGTGTATTAATGGATACTGGGTACATTACCTGTACTACCTTATAAAGTAGGAAAATGTGACAGGGGAAGTGATACCTGGGATCTTAAGGGCTCTATTCACCTCTATTATTTGGTCTCAACACCGCCATAGGCGCTCACGTATTATAAAACAATTTAGTTAATCTTTTAAAAGGTCCGTTTCACGTATAAACACGAAACTCACATATGTAGAAGGCTTGGTGACCTTGCCGTAAACATAAAAAAAACAATTGAGCTGTAAGCGTCTAGTTTGGCCGTCATAGCACTTGAGAGTTCCGGGAAATAGGAAGTTTTCTAAGTCCAGCGAGCTCTGCACCAGTCAAGAGTAAACACTGAAATGATTTTCAATTGTTTATAACAGATTTGTGGGTATAAACGGATTTGTGGGTAGCGGCTTATAAGGATTTCATGGTATCTATAGAGCTAATCCCTCCAATCACGCGCTGCCACTTGAGAGGCATAACGTTATCATTTTTTAGGTTCCTTGTTAGCACTAGGTTAACAACACTGGGGGCTGCCCCCCCTCCGTATAGTTTAGCTTAGGTTAGGTTATGATAGGTTAATGCCCTAGTGTGGGGGGGGGCGGTCTAGGGGAGACTCAGCCCCCACAATTAGGTTACATTAGGTTAGGTTAGGTTAAATTAGGTTAATGGCCTAGTGGAGGGGTCGAGAGGGGGTGAGGCTAAGTTACATTAGGTTAGTTTAATGCCCTAGCAGGTGGGGTACAGTTAGGTTACATTAGAAATTAGGTTATGATAGGTTAGATTAGGTTATGCTTGGTTAGGTTAGGTTGGAAAAACTTGAAATATTATAGAAAATTTCCATTTTTTAAATTTTTTTATTGCTCATATTGCGTTTACTTCTGTTTTCCTACGTTTCGTCATATCGGCCTCATTTGGACAAGTAGCCTAATTGAACCTCATTTTCAGTTAGGCTACTTGTCCAAATGAGGCCGATATGACTCACTACAGAAACACAGTAGTAGAATTAACTTTCTGACGTCAGTCGGAAAAATTTTTCCCACCAAAACCCCCGATTCCCCACAGGCCCCCAAGCTTGTTTGGGGGGGATGGAGGGGAAGGGAGGGACAGACTTGTTATAAAGAATTACCAACAGTTTTTTTTACACTTAACAGATTTACCTGTGACGTCTGTGACAAGATGTTTTTGAACAAGGTAGACGCAGATCTGTGCTACAAAAATAATTTGGACATGTGCATCCAGCCTCTGCCGCGTGTACCAGGCCCGTCAGAAAATATCCCCTACAAAAATTAAATGTGTAGTGTTTTATTTGAGCCTTGCCTTCAATTATCCCATTCCCATAATAATATCTATATATTACGGTGGAATGAGGCTGTACGAAGGGACTCTTAGCTGTACGTCTCAGCTTGGCGTGATCCTGCGACTAAAGAGTACAATAGTTTTTCCGGCGAGCGACGAGGGAGATTCGTCTGGCAGTGTTACTATCGTTTTCAGTAGCAGCGTTCGCGTGTAAAAGCGAACGCTTCTGGACCGTTCGCCTTTTGCAAAGTGCTACTGAAAACGCCTTAAAAGTACTGTGCTTTGAAAACCTGCTCTTTAAAAGTAAAAGAGACGTCATATTAAAAGTACTGTGCTTCAGACACCTTGGAATTGTCAGGAAAATAAAACTTACGTGGTAAAACAATTAAACTTCAACATATGAAAGAATAAAAGGTGAAAAAAGATCAAATCTGTTGTTGAAATTACCAAAGAAAATAGACTAAATTAAATAACAAGTGAAGAATCATATTGAACAGAAGAGAAAAATGCAGTGCTCAAAAATCATCTTCAAAGAATATTCAAGTAAAACGTAGAAACAGATAAGAAAGAGAAACTACAAAAGAAAATGTATTAATTAATAAAATATTAATCCAAGGCTATTACACATGTAACAACAAATAGATCACATAACACTGAAGTTCTATAACGTAAAAGTTAGAGTTAGGTTTCTGGGGCATTAAATTACTGTGTTTGGTCACATGAATCTGGCTGATAACTCTACACGCCACCTCATCTGTGAGCCTACCAGAATACAAACTCTCATTATCAGAGAAGTGCGCAGTGTCTCGCGTGTGTTGCGTGAGAGGATAGTGTCTCGGTCAGCACTTCCTCCACAGGCACACACCTGCTCCTCTAACGGGAGACGACCGCGTCCCCTCCTGTTCCACCTGCCCACCTCCACTGCTAGGCAGTGGCTTGCTACACATTAAAAGGCTCACTCATTTCCCTCATCGCTCCTGGGATTCGAACACGGGCACTCTCGGTTTTGAGCCTAGTGTGCTAACCACTATTACACTACGCTGTGTGTGCGTGTGTGTGTGTGTGTGGCAAGATGGCGGAAGTATAAACAGAAGCTCCGCTAGTGCTGCAATATTTCCTTCCTTCCAAGAAGCCAGTACGCCCTGTGTGTCTCCTGATGCCTCCCAGAGTCGTGTTAGGGTTGGAAGAACAGGTGGAGTAACTCTGATCTTTATGACGTGCATGGACTTTGTCGTTTTCATAGTGCCAAATTAAAGCCTACTTAGCAAAGGTCTCTCGACCAAGATTTCCAAGTGTGCTCACGCGCAGAAGGGCTGCTATTGTGTCACTACTGCGTCACTGAAGAGGAGTCACGATGGCTAAATCACTCACATTCAAGACTGGCAAACTCCGTGGCCAACATCTCAGGTCAGGTCAGGTGTTGTTCGGGAAGCTTCGGCGCTTCCTTGAAGTTGTTTCTATCTTCTTCCTCTATTCTCTCCAACAAGTTCCTCCGCTGACTGACGCTTTCTCTCAATTTCCACATTTCGTACACTATTTCCTTCTTCTCTTGTATCTTTTGATTTTCTAAAAGTAATTGTCCTATAATATTTTCCTCTTCTATGTATGGCCTCTGTAAAATTACTGTCTTTTCCTTATTTCTTGATATCCTGGACACCTTAAAACAAAAAATGTTTTTGATCCTCAAGGTTGGTGTCACAGAGGATGCAGTTACTGTCTCCATCAATGTGTCTGTTGCTGCCATATTTTGACGTTATAAGATCTTGCTTTGGAAGGAATGACGAATGCTGGCCTGTTATCATTTTTTTTTTTTTTCTTTTTTTATGCAAGAGGGAAACTTTCTAAGGGCAATAAAAACGTAAAAAAAAGGCCCACTTGAAAGCAAGTTCCCTAAAAGGTTAGAAAAGAATTAGCTAAAATGTCTTGAAACCTCCCTCTTAAAAGACGTGAAGTCACAGGAAGATGAAAATACAGAAGCAGGCAGGGAGTTCCAGAGTTTACCAGAGATAGGTATGAATGACTGAGAGTATTGGTTAACTCTTGTATTAGAGAGTTGGACAGAATAGGTATGTGAGGAAGAAGAATGCCTAGTGCAGCGAAGCCACAAGAGGAGGAGAGGCATGCTGTTAACGAGCTCACTAGAGAAGTTAGCATGGAAATAGCGATAAAAGATGGAAAGAGATGCAACATTTCGGCGAAGAGAAAGAGGCTGAAAACAGTCAGACTGAGCAGGGGAGTTGATGAAACGAAAAGCTTTTGATTCCACCCTCTCTAATAAAACTGTGTGATTGGAACTCCCCACAAACATGCGAAGAGTACTTCATTCAGGGACGGATAAGGCCCTTGTACAGAGTTAGCAGTTGGAGGGGCGAGAAAAACTGGCGAAGGTGTTTTAGGAAGAGATGAGATATGAAGTTTCCAGTTAAGATTACAATTAAAGGACAGACCGAGGATGTTCAGTGTAGAAGAGGGAGACAGTTGAGTGTCGCTGAAGAAGAGGGGATAATTGTCTGGAAGGTTGTGTCGAGTTGATAGATGGAGGAATTGGGTTTTTGAGCCATTGAACACTAAGAAGTTTTCTTTGCCCCAGTCAGAAATCTTAGAAAGAGAAGTCAGGCGTTCTGTCTCCTCCATGCGTGATCTGTTGACTTCCTGAAGGGTTGGTCGTCTCTGAAAGGATGTGGAAAGATGTATGGTGGTATCATCAGCGTAGGAGTAGATAGGGCAAGAAGTTTGGCTAGGAAGATCATTAATTAATAATAGAATGAGAGTGGTGAAAGGACAAAGCCCTGAAGAACACCACTATCAACTGATTCAGGAGAAGAACAGTGGTTGTCTACCACGGCTGCAATAGAACAGTCGGAAAGGAAACTTGCGATAAAGTTACAGAGAGAAAAATAGAAACCGTAGGAGTGCAGTTTTGAAATCGAAGCTTTGTGCCAGAGTCTATCAAAAGCTTTTGATATGTCTAACTCAGCAGCAAAAGTTCATCGAAAACTTTAAAAGAGGATGACCAAGACTTCAGTAAGGAACGCCAGAAGATGTCCTAGTAAGGCGACTTTGACGGAAGCCATACTGGCGATCAGATAGAAGATTGTGAAGTGATAGATGTTTGAGAATCTTCCTATTGAGGATATATTCAAATACTTTAAACAAGCAAGAAATTAAAGCTATAGGGCGGTAGTTTGAGGGATTTGAACGGTCACCTGTTTGAGGAACAGGCTGAATGTAGGAAAAGAAGATGAGGTTTAGTAGAGGAGAGGAGGGGTTCTACATATTGAAAATTATATCTAAGACCGCGAATGTTGCAGAAGATAATGAAGAAAAAGTAGAGAGAGGTGTCAAGACATTTTCGGTCGCAACCGAGAGACCAGTCTGTCTTGGGGACATTTCTGGTCCTCTCCCCATGAAGAAAGGGACTTCGAGGCTGGATTTGGAGTCAACATTTTTTTTTTCTTTTTTTTAAATGACGGATGTGTGTGTGGTAAGTGCATGTAGTATTGTGTGAAGGAGAGTTGTCTTTAGAGGACAGGCTGTGACTGCTCCCTTGAGTTGTGAGACACAAAGGGAGACGGTCAGCGAGATCACAACTAGCTTTAACGGAAAGTTCACAGCACCTCCTGAACTCTTGCTATTAGACCTCGCTGGGAGTAAATCATCGTCTCGGTAGGTGTCCAGTACCTCCTCCCTGCAGGGTAGCCTGCTGTCTTGTACCTAGTTTGAGGTTATAAGACCTTGCTTTGAAAGAAAGGACGAAAGCTGGCCTGCTGTCATACTCTGTCTCTTCTGCTTTCTCTTTTTCCAGTTTTTTGTATATTGTCAGACTTGATTTTTCTGGTATTTCCTTCCGCCATGTTTTCTAATCCCATTCTCTAATTCTATCTTTTAGTTTTCCTTCTTAATTGATTTTAATTGTGAATGGCCCAAATTTATTTCCTTCATAAAGCCTAATGTTGATTTAATCCAATAATTTTTATTTGTTGTAGACATTTCTTCTACTACCCTTTCCATCAGCTCGTTACTGTTGGTTTCCTTCACTACAGTACTTCATATAATTTCGTTGGCTTTGCCTTATTCTTGTCTCCATAGTACTGGATCCTATCTCTTCTCTTAGTACTGGGACTTGAGTATAACTGGGTGCTCGTAGGATTGCCCTGTATACAGAATTTTCTACTCTCTGTAAATCCATCATTTCCTCCTTGGTGTAAGCCAAGATACTGGATCAATACAAGACTGTGGGCAGCACAATGCTTTTCCAGAAAGTTTTGTCAATTAGAATGTTATTACTAGAGATGTACCGATGCATCGGTATCGGTATCGGAATCGGCGGTATCGGCCCATATTTTGGGTATCGGTATCGGTATCGGTATCGGCTTATTTTATGCCGATACTTCCGATACCTAGAAGGAATTTACTACTTAGTGATATATTCGATATAAGATATTGATGATACCAAATTAATATAATACGGCGTATTAAGTTTCCGTGGTGATTACCGTATGTCATAGAATACTGTTTTCTGTGGTAATAAGCCACAACCTCTAAATTGGACGCGTATGAAACGCGTATATGCTGAACTCCGGCATCCTGTCACATGGTCGGTCATGAGTCACCACGCATTCTCACTGTCTCTCAGTCAGACGCTGCTCCTCCACCCACACACAAAAAAAGTTCACACAGGTGAAAAGCTTATGTTTTTGAACTATAATCTAAGAATGTCAAACTTCAGATATTGAGAATCCAACAAAATGATTTGGTATATATATATATATATATATATATATATATATATATATATATATATATATATATATATATATATATATAGTTAGGCATTTTGCATTATTGTAAATAACAGCATATTCTTGTTTGATTTATAATTAACAGTGCTTGTGCTCGCCTTTTCCAAGATATCATACTGGAATAGGTGGAAGCTCGAATTATATATGTATATTAATTTCAATGCAAGTTTAATTTTTTAATTACTTGTGTTAACCTAAGGATGTAAAAATTCCATAACTAAGAAAGTAACGATTCTGTTTTGTAATCATGTGCATTGTGTATAATTTGTTGCATATTAATTATTTAAGATCATAGCAATACACTAGAAATTTAGAATAAACTAAACTTTTTTCTATTTAACTGAAAAGATTAGGTGAAAGCTCATTTTTCTGAATTGGTCTACTAATGTGTAATGAATTAATATCAAAGGGTGTCAGATTTAATTAAAGAAACATACACAACAAACAAAATGAGTTTCTTTTGCTAATATTTTGTGTCTGTTTTACAATTTTAATAATTTTAAAAATATTTTTGATCGCCAAAATATCGTCAATAAAATTAATAATGAAAATGCACAAGACCAAATGGTCGCTAAAGGAGTAAGTAAGAATTTGAAATAACTGACAAGAATCAGAAGACTGAGAAGATATTCATTCCAATTACTGAGTAATTTACCTTTGCAAATGGCTTCAAAAAGCTTCTAGAATTGCTCCTATTTCACAAACGTTCTCAGGACTTACAGCATCCCCCAAGACAAAGCCTCCCATCTGATAACGCTCGCCGTCCACCAACTCATCCTGGTGTCCAGTGCAGTAATCACTAAAAGTAGTAGTATCGGTATCGGTGGTATCGGTATCGGTAGTAGTATCGGTATCGGCCCAATTAGGTGGTATCAGTATCGGTATCGGAATCGGCCAAAATTTTGGTATCGGTACATCTCTAGTTATTACAGCATTGGGCCATTACAGGAAATGTTGTTCTTTTAACTGGAGTTATCTTTGTGAGTTTTGAAGTAGTTTTCCTAATTATAGTCTATCCAGCGAGTCATGACGGAGATAATTTTACAAAGCCTGTTCCATTTTCCAAACAAAAGTGACCGCAGTGACCTTTGTGACCGTGTCAACTATTAAGAGGCTCCCTCGGGAGTATACTCGTTAAATCTACCTCCTTCCCTCTTCAGTTTTCTTTACAACACACACACACACACACACACACACACACACACACACACACACACACACACACACACACACACACACACACACTGTAGTTCAGTGGGTTACAACGCTGGTCTCACAAGCCAGAGGACCAAGGTTCCATTACCCGGCCGGGCAGGAGATGATGGGCTGTCTCCTTTCACGTGTTGTAGCCCCTGTTCACCAAGCATTGAATAGGTACGGGATGTTAGTCAAGGAGTTGTGACCTTGCTGTCCCGGTGTGTGTTGTGTGTGATCTCAGACCTACCCAAAGATCGGAAATAATGAGCTCTGAGCTAGCTCTGTAGGGTAACGCCTGGCTGTCTCGGCTGAGACTGCAGCAGACCAAAGGTGAATTACACACACACACACACACACACACACACACACACACACACACACACACACACACACACACACACACACGGCCCGGTAGCTCAGTGGTTAGAGCGCTGGCTTCACAAGCCAGAGGACCGGGGTTCGATTCCCCGGCCGGGTGGAGATATTTGGGTGTGTCTCCTTTCACGTGTAGGTGCTGTTCACCTAGCAGTGAGTAGGTACGGGATGTAAATCGAGGAGTTCTGACCTTGTTGTCCCGGTGTGTGGTGTGTGCCTGGTCTCAGGCCTATCCCAAGATCGAAAACAATGAGCTCTGAGCTCGTTCCGTAGGGTAACGTCTGGCTGTCTCGTCAGAGACTGCAGCAGATCAAACAGTGAAACACACACACACACACACACACACACACACACACACACACACACACACACACACACACACACCTAAACAGGTGTGAGGAAGAACATGGTTATGCTCACCCCCCTCACGTGAATCATGTAGGCTTCCAAAGGACGCTGGGCAGTCATCACCCAATCGGCAGTTACTAAATTGTAATGGGTTTTAATGGCTGCAGATACCTATATCCACTTAAGTTCTAATCAAGTTACTTAGTGTTATGAAAGTACTCTATTATTTATATATATATATATATATATATATATATATATATATATATATATATATATATATATATATATATATATATATATATATCAATTACGTGTAGAATCTAATAAGGTTAAAGTGCTATGAATATGTGACAGACATGCTGTGTGAAGTTGCCACGGCCAGGATCTTCTGGCCACCGCAGGTGTTGGGGGTAAAGGCCTGCTCAGTCAGGTCATTTTAATCGTGTTGTTTTCTTTTTCCTCTTCTTCATCGAGAGAGAGAGAGAGAGAGAGAGAGAGGTGGTATTCTGAAGTGACCAGGTGACCTTCTTAATCCGATAGTGACCTACTGTATACAAGGGAAAAGTTTGAGGAGGAATAATATTTGAGGCGAATAAGGAATGTGCATGGAGATGACATGGGGATAACTGCAGTCTGTCTTGTCATCTCGGAGTAGCAAGCCATAAGATGACCTGACCTTAGTTGCCAACTTAATAATTCTAGATGAAAAGCGAATTAAGTAAAAAAAATGCATTAAAAACACGAACCATATTTCATATTGACTTTGTTATTACCACTTTGGAACTTTATAAAAAATAAATTATATTAAAAACATTAACGCTATTTTATATTGACTTCGGAGCAGACGGTCACTTGCCCTACCCATTCATTCTTCCTGCCTTCTCTACCCGATTCACTTGCCTTCAGGGACTTGTGGTTGACTAAATTCCCCAAAGGTCATTAAATCAGGTACGTTCGGCTTTTGACTGTGTCTTTGCCGTAAAACTGATGATATTTTTCCTTCATCATCCGCTGGACAGACTATAGTGACTGTTATCGCTATATATTTAATTTCTTTTGTTACCTTACCGTGTTTTTTTTTTTTTTATTTGATCTGGCTGTTCTTATTATGAAGCTACTTTTCTCTTTACTTATTCTAAAGTCTGTGTGGTTGCTTGGGTTATCATCCTGCTCATTTCTTCTTCTGTCCTTGTCATAAGTAATCCATCATCTGCATTGAATAAAGCTCTTAATATGAAGTTTTCATCTTGGAAGTTCCCCTTCCTTTTGTAATTTATCTACCATAATGTAGGTCAGTAACTTAAACAGGGTAGTGGAGGCTGTGCATCGCTGCCTAATGCCATGAGTCACTGTCGTGCAGACTTCTCTTTCTCCTAGGACAGTGTCTGTCACACCGTCAGTGTACACACTTGTCACTATATCTATTATTTTAGAGTGAAATTTATGTTCTATTAAGATACTAATTAGTGTGTCCCCTTTTACTGAATCATATGCTTTTGCAAAGTGAACTGCCATCACATACAGAGCTCTCTTTTCTGTATACACCTTATCCACACACTACTTCAAAATCATTGGCTTCTACTCTTCCGTTTTTCGTAAACCCACTTTGGGTTAGGTTTTTCTGGTATCATGGTTGTTTTGGATTCTTTCCATGACTCGGGAACTTTTCCATCTTCCAGTATTTCCCTAAAGCTTCCTGTTAGCAAAGTGATAGATTTCTTACTATCTTGTAGGGCTTTGTAAGATTCTGCCTTCATTTTGTCTGGTCCTGCTGGTTTTATACACCTTAAATTCTTAATACTTTCTTTTACTTTTTCTTCTTCAATCGTAAGGTTCTCCATTTGTTTGTTTTTTCACTTTTTCAAAGTGTACGCTATATCCGGGTGTTCTAGTGTTCCTTAATCCAAACCACCAAGGCTTCCTCTTCCTCATGATCTATGTAATCTTATATCATGTTCTGTCAGCATGTTTAGTTCTCTTGCTCTCGAGAAGGATCTTTTTGTCTCGGTATTCCACACCTCCTTCATATATTGTTTTCCTTTATTTCATAGATGTTCTTCCAATAGTCCTTGATTGCATCTTTTCTCTCTTGGGGTACCTCTGATCCCTGTTCTTCATACATTCTTAGTTCTCCTTTCCTTTTCCTGTTCCTATTTTTTAGCTTTTCAATATGTTCCCATAGCTTTTACTTGTCTATGTTTTCTTTGATTTCTATAGATATTTTTCTTCATATCCATGCACTGCTGCTCTTCTTCTTTCTGTGTGTCTGCTTTTGCTTCCAAATACTTTTCTTTAAAGTATTTCTCTTCCTGTTGTGTTCTTGCATTTCTCTTAGCTCTGTTTTATTCTTTCCTTTTCTTTATACTCTGTTTGGTTTCGTTTGTTATCCATGGCTGTTCTGGGGTTTGTTCTTGTCCGCATCCATTTATTTTCTTTCTGCATTTCTTCTTGAGTGTATTTGTCGCCACTTCCCGAAGTATCTTATTTAATTTTTCAATACTTATGTTAAGTTTCTCTTCCAAAGTGTGTTCAGCTTCTAGTCTGTACTCCATTAGTGAAGCTTTGTCTGTGTTGAAATATCGTGCTCCTCCAATCCTCTGGCTTTTGCCACATTAGCTCGTTTGTCTTTTGTCTTTAATGTTACTGTGATCAAGGTATGGTCTGATAAATCAAACTTCACCTCTTTTTCATCAATTTCCATTGTAATGTATTCCTTATAGAACTGTTGTGTTATAAGAACATAATGAATCACACTCTCCTCTCCTTGTCTCCTCCACGTTACTTCACCTTCACGCTCAAAGTCATCACTAAGCATTATCAAACTGTACATTTCCAACCATTGTAGAATCAGTTTTCCATTATCATCCAATTCTTGTGCACCTTTGAAACCAACATGTCCGTTAAAGTCTTTCCTCTCTTTAGGCCTCTACTGTATTTTCATTTTTTTCCTAATTTTCCTAAGCCTTTCTTTGTCATTTGTTACAAAATATACCACTACTATGCTAAAGTTAATTCCAAGCACTGATGCTTTCACATAAAGGAGGTCTTTCACATAGATAGATAGATAGATAAATTTTATTGAGCACAACAATATACATTAACTTAAGATTACAGTAATTTTGGGTCCATTCTAGATCATAATCTTAAATTACTTAAATCACAAAAGGTTTAACTTTGTTACCAAAGAAAAAAAATATTACAGTGAGGTAATATATAACCAGAAAAACAGAGAACAATGGAAACATATCCACCAAAGATATAAAACACATTATTAAATATAAAAAAAACTAAATATATGGTCTGTCATGTGTACAGGATAGATTGAGACTATGAGACTATGGCTGATTCTGAAAATACAAATTAAGAACTGAATTTATAATGGAGCATACAGTTACACTATCAAATGTGCCGCAGAATAAATCATAAAGTCCCGTTAAGCCGTATGTGTCACGGATATGCTGTGAAAAGGGACACTCTTTTATGACATGATCTTCTGTCTGCACCAATCCGCAGGGGCATAACCGCTCCTCCAGCGGCAGACGGCCACGTTCCCGTCTATTCCACCTGCCCACCTCCACAGCCAGCCAGTGGGCTGACAGGCGAAAGCGGCTAAATGACATCCTATGGTCTTCTCTAACTCCATGCCTACAAGTGGATACATCGTGTACTGACAAATCAGGATTTATTTCCTTATAAGTTATTTTTCTTGACGAGTCTGAAAGAGAAATAATCCGCTTTAAGGACTCCATACCTCCGGCAATATCGTCTTTGTGATGGAATAGTAAGTCCAATATAAGTGTTTTTGTGGTGTACCTTTCATTAAGAGTCACATTGATTGCAAGAATTAAAGGATCATCAGTCATGTTTGCACGTTCTTGCCAGATCATCTGGAAAAAACTTTTCTGCTTACTTGGAACAATTTTCTTCAGTGGTGGATACCCCAACTCAACTTAACACATTTCGTTACAAGTTGTTCCTCTCACACCCAGTAATTGCTTCAGACACAAGTTATAGATCAGCATTTAGCCAAGATTCACATCCATATAATAGAGTTGACATGAGAGCAGCATCGAAAATTCTTTTTTTTTACTATAAAAGGAATATCATTGTTTTTCCTTAGAAATGATACAAATTGATTGACATGAGCCATCTTAATATTAGCGTGAACCTTGACTGAAGAAGACACAGAGCCATCACCGGTGAATGGGGAACCTCAATATACATACTGTTCACATGGCTCTACCACAAAGTCACCAAACTCAAACGGTTCTCTATCTCTCTGGCTTCCACAGATAACAAAAAATGTGGTTTTTAATTCATTAATCTTCATTCCATAACTATTACAGAATTGCAACAAGATATCCAATTTTTTCTGCATGTTCGCTCTAGTAGTAGCCAAGAGGACTGTACAAGTACAAGCACATGGAGCCAAGATAGAAAGCCCTCTGGTTCACAGTTTTCTTTTATAAGTTTGATAAGATCATTAACATAAATAATGAACAAAATGCAAGAAGTAGGCGACCCTTGACGTACACCAACTGAAGCTGATATAATTACTGTGCCAAGCATGCTGTCTGTAATACGGTACATAGCAATTATTGCAGCTAGCATTATTCCCCCACAACCCAACCTCTTCAGAATCTTAAGTAGAACTTGTCTGGGTACTAGATCGTAAGCTTGAGAAAAATCGATGAACATTACAAACAATTTCTCTTTCTTTTTCTTTGTAAAGTCTGTTAACAGCGTTAAGTTACAATATGATCCACACATACTTGTCCTTTCTGGGCTCCTGCTTGTTCTCTATAAGGAACAAACCAATTTTGTAGCCTTGCACATAGTACGGAGTCATAAAATTTTGTTATACTATTTAATACAGAGATTCCTCGATAATTTTTCGTCATCTGCCTATTGCCTTTTTTAAAGATGGTAAATAGCCGTGCTGTCGTCCAACTTACAGGGTAACTGGCAGAGGTAAAGATGGCATTAAATAAACCAATGATAATTGTTAACAAAGCTGCAGGCAGCAACCTGAACACACCAGGAGAGACACCATCAACACCACAAGCTTTTTCAGGTCTCATTTTCTGAATCTGTAGGGATAACTCATCAACTGTGATAACGTCATCTAAAATTGGTACATAAGGAGAATCGTTAGAATAATTGAAATCATCGTCTATGCCGGGATTACAAAATGTCTCATAATAAGATTTGAATTCATCAGATGGGATGGCTTTCCATACTCTTGTATCATCAGGGTCACTCAGCAACCTGTCCCAACGGTTACCACCTGAAACTAAGTTAGCTACAGCAACAGGAACCTGACTTGCTTCAGAACACTCGTATAACATGTTGGCTACATTACTGGCAAGCACGTCTACATCAGTCAAATCGATATCGGTCAGATCAGTATTAGTTAGGCAACTCTGTTCGTGCAGGTAACTCTTTAACAATATATCCAAATCTAACAATAATCACATACTTGTTATTACCCTCAATTGCTAATATTTTGTCTTGAATAGAAGCGAATGAGCTGTGCGAAAAATATGGCGAGTCGCTCGCAGCAGAACACCACTCCGGGCACACAACGAAACTGAAGCCACACCTGGTCAGCCGTACTTGTGTCAACATTCATGGCAGACTGAGCCAAATAATTTTTCACCATAACCACTGTTCCACCTCGGTGAGGCGACGTTTTATTGTCACTCATAAAGAAGCAAACACGTAAAGAAGTTTTAACTTCATTCAAGCACACAATGTCATAATTCATTAGGAAGTTGTGCACACTTTCTTTTTCCAATTTAGTCCTAACCCCATTAATGTTCCATGACATCAACTTAATTCTACGTATACATAGATGTTGTTGTGGCACACCTAAAAACCCACCAGAGACCATTTATCTATCACCGCACCATCTTTGTACAATTTTCTCTATCGAGTATTAAGGTGAACGCTACAGCCGACATTCTCCGGGCGTTCCTTTTCTGTTTTTTTCTGCGTCCCTGAGTCGCTTCCATTCATTTCTAATACTTGGATGCACGTCCTTCTTTATATAAATCGTGTTACTGGATACCAAACATCGTCCAGTTCTGAGACCCCATACATTACCTTGCTTGTAAGACATTTTGCTTGCAAAATTTTTTTCTTAATCACACACACACACACACACACACACACACACACACTCACACACACACCCGGTAGTTCAGTGGTTAGAGAGCTGGCTTCACAAGCCAGAGGACCGGGGTTCGATTCCCCGGCCGGGTGGAGATATTTGGGTGTGTCTCCTTTCACTTGTAGCCCTTGTTCACCTAACAGTGAGTAGGTACGGGATGTAAATCGAGGAGTTGTGACGTTGTTGTCCCGGTGTGTGGTGTGTGCCTGGTCTCAGGCCTATCCCAAGATTGGAAATAATGAGCTCTGAGCTCGTTTCGTAGGGTAACGTCTGGCTCTCTCGTCAGAGACTGCAGCAGATCAAACAGTGAAACACACACACACACACACACACACACACACCGCGTAGTGTAGTGGTTAACACGCTCGACTCACAATCGAGAGACCTGGTTTCGAGTCCCGGAAAGCGGCGAGGTAAATGGGCAAGCCTCTTAATGTGTGGCCCCTGTTCACCTAACAGGGATGTAACTCGAGAGGTTGTGGCCTTGCTTTCCTGGTGTGTGTTGTGTGATGTGGTCTCAGTCCTACCGGAAGATTGGTTTATGAGCTCTGAGCTCGCTCCGTAATGGGGAAGACTGGCTGGGTGACCAGTAGCCGATCATGGTGAATTACACACACACACACACACACACACACACACACTTTACAACCAAACACACAAAAACACACCCTGAATAATCATATCTATACATACACACAGAACATTATAAAAAAAGCTTGCAGGGTAAAAGCTACAACAGGAGCTGGAGGCTGACCTAGACGTATGTACAGGGGGGAGGGGCCATAGGTTCTCCTGTCTTCATATTAAATAAGTGTTGCATCGTATATACGGAAAGAAGGACGAGAGAAAGAGAGAGATGGAACAGAGTAGTGCTGCCAGGCGTATGACGGCGTCAAAACATACGCCATCGTGTGAAAACCAACGGTACATTGAAACTCCTGTTGGTCTAAGGCAGTGGTCTTCAACCTTTATAATGTCGTCCACCCCTACTGGTGATTAAGTAGAAGCTGTCCACCCTACCCCGAAAAAGTCTCATTAAAAATCTCACGTTTTTAATATTTAAAATGTTTCATATTTCATTTCTATGATTGTAAACAGAAAAAAAAGCAGTTTCTCTTATTTTTTATTTAACTTTTACATATTCATCCATATTTTTACACACCATCTCAAACTACTATACATTTCAGCAGTGGACAAACGGTGTTTTTTGCAGATATCTCCTAAACGAATCGTTGGATGAGTATGATATTTCAACACACTACCTTGAAGATCCGTTCGTAATTTATGGTTAACATACCACAGTGCTATATGTGTTATGTGAGGAGTTTACTCGTGAAAAATAACACAAAGCCGACGAGTCATGTTGACGCATTCCAATGAAAGTGTGCCCGCCCCTCCCACACCCAAACCATTCCTAACCACTACTACGTCTCCCCCGTCTCGGAAGTTCTCGCCCTCTTTATCCCTCCTCTCCTCTCCCTAGCTCCTCGCCTCCCTCACTCCTGTGTCCCTCCCTACTTCTCCCACCACTGTATTTATACATTATAATGTTCTGTGTGTATGTATAGATATGATTATTAACGAGTATGGTACAATTTCATGAAGGCAAGAAGTGGTACCACTCACGTTGATAATTACTGTACAACAGCACGTTTACGTGTAGTATATAGAAGAGCCATGTTTGCAGTCGTTATGGTCAACCATGTGAACATGATGTGCTGGAATTACCTGTGACCTGGACCTTCTACTGTTAGGAAAAGTTGATACTCTTATTACGTACTGTCTACCTATTGATCATAAAAAGTGGCCCAGTTTATATATAATATTATTTTGTTGTTAGATACGTTGCTTATTATCCAGCTATACGACCATTAACAGCGGAATTAGCTATTGCTTTCACGGTCGTTTGTACTCTGGTTTTCATGTCCACATATACCAGCAATTGTATTAAATAATATCATTAATGTATGATATGTATGTACATACTGACGTATGTAACTATTATTCCTATACGTATGTAATTACAATAGGGAAAAAAAATCAAAGGTGGAAGGCTGATGGTGTGAATAAGGGGTGAAGAGGGAAGCGGGGAAGAGGGTCATGCGATACTGGGGTAGAGAAGGAATGGTCTGGGGGTTCTTCAGGGTGGTGGTGGTGGTGGTGGAGGGGTTAGACGAGTACCCCACACTCGTCCGATTCTGTTAAACGCCTTTGATATGATGACTGGATTAGGCGTAATATCACTCAGTAAACTCACATAACACATATAGCACTGTGGTATGTTAACCATAAATTACGAACGGATGTTCAAGTAGTGTGTTGAAATATCATACTCATCCAACGATTCGTTTAAGAGATATCTGCAAAAAACACCGTTTTTCCACTGCTGAAATGTATAGTAAGAGCCTCAAAATACACAAGATAACATTGAGCATGACATTTAGACGCATTTTCCTTCACTAAAGTAAAATTGCAGACAATGTTTGCTATATTTGGTATGGTATCAATAAATAAAACAAATAGTTATCCTTTAAAAAAAATCAGTGGCTTGGCTGCTGTTGCACTTTGTCTGCGGGAACTCAGTCGCGTGATTCATGACAACCAATGGCGAGACAGTCCCTCGCGTGGTGGTACTATCGGGGTCTTGCCAGTAGGCGAGGTGGCAATCTCGATGTTACAATAGGTAAATCTGTATTTGTAGTATGTATTTTAAGAAAGAGAGAGAGAGAGAGAGAGAGAGAGAGAGAGAGAGAGAGAGAGAGTCTCTTGTATATTATAGAGACACGTGCAGGTGAGGATCTCGTCCACCCTGTAGTCCACCCCTAGACAGCTGTCCACCCCTCACTTCATCTCGTCTACTATAAGGTGGACTGTCCACCCAGGTTGAATAGCACTGATCTAAGGAAACTAACTGAAGATATTATGGACAAGGATTTTTCTGGTTTCAAGGAAGAACGAGGTAGTATGAGGAGGTTGATCAACGTAGAAAGGGAATTAAGGTATATGAAGGAAGTGATGTCGAGTCTAATGGACAAACAGGACCGACTGACAACTGAAAACACAGAGCTGAAGTTGAGATTGGTAGAATGTGAGGTCAGTGCAATCAATCAGGGATTAAAACAAGAGATTAAAGAAATAAAGAAACAAAATGACGTACTAAAAGGCGCATGTCAAGACTACGAAAATCCCTTAAGGAACTTACAGGTTAAAGTGCAGGACGGGATTGTGGACAGGGTAGAAGGTGGATTTGGGAAAACAAGCTGAAGGAACGACGAAATGAATGGAAGCAGGAACAGGAAGAGGAAAAAGTTTCGGAGGTTGTAAAGAGACAAATTCAGGAAAACACGAAAGTCGCTGTAATTGAAGTAATTAAAGAGAAAGAAGACCTGGTGCGGGATGCAGTGGACAAGAAAAAAAAAAAAAAAATTCGTGGTTTTTAGGATGAAGGGAAAAAAAAACAAAAACAAATAAATTCACGAGAGAACGTGAAGAGAGAGAGAATTGGCCAAAACTGTTATCAAACAAGTACAGGACAGCACACGGGAACTAGACCAGGAGGTGGAGGAAGTGATCAGGCTAAGAGGATACAGTGAAGGGGGTAGGAGACCAATGAAAGTGAGAATGAGATCCCAAGTGGCAGTAGAGGAAATTATGGCTAGGAAAGGGAATGGCTCATGATGCTGAACACAAGAATATATGGATAAAAAGAGATATAAACCTAGAGGAGAAGAAAAAGGAGAAATTGCTAAGAAGTGAAGCTAAGGAAAAAAAACGAGAAAAGGACAGAGATAGAGAAAAATAATTTTTACTGAAGGGTTCTGGATATGGGGCAAAAGAAGTGGTACCTACGGAAGAAAAAGGAGGTCGTGGAGGAGGCAAAAAATTAAGAGTGACTTGTACTAAACTAAGAGAAGAGATCCATGTCAACTTTAAAGAGGAAGGATGTAATACCTGGAGGAGAGACAGGAAGGATGAAGGGGGAGGGGGAATGCTAATGATAGTTCGTGATAGTATATGTGTGGAGGATGTGAAATATGGAGCGGACAAAGTGGAAGTAATGGGAGTAACAATCCAGTCAGAGGAATTGAAGAAGAGAAAAATTATAGTTACATATGTTCCACCAAAGACTAATACATGGGGAACAGAAGGATAGACAGATATGCAAAGAGAGGCGATAAAGTGCCTAGATAACATGATAAGAAGAGATAGATAGAACAATACTTTTAGTTGGAGACTTTAACTGCAAAAAAGTAAACTGGAAAGAGATGGAAGTAATGGATAATGCTGGGCAGTGGAGCGAGGAAGTGTTACAGTTGACTATGGTTAATGCAATGGACCAGTGGGTGGAGGAGTCAACAAGGTACAGGGGAAGAAGAACCATCATTGCTTGACCTAGTATTCACAAAGAAACCAGAGTCCCCTCCAATCATACAATACCTTAGTCCAATGGGGAGAAGTGACCATGTGACATTAGAGATGTAAATTCAGGAGGAAGTTGAGATAAGTTACAGAGAGGACTATAAAGAAGAGAGATTAAATTATTCAAGAGTGGATTTTGAAAAATTAAAGATCTAGTTTATTGATGTTGCCTGGAGAAATATTATGTACAGAAAGACAGTACAAGGGAAATATGACAAATTGTTACAGAAATGTAATGAAGGAGTAAAAAAAATTGTACCTGTTTATAGAGTTAAGAAAAATACATGTTTGATATAAAAAATGTGTGTGTGTGTGTGTGTGTGTGTGTGTGTGTGTGTGTGTGTGTGTGTGTGTGTGTGTGTGTGTGTGTGTGTGTGTGTGTGTGTGTGTGTGTGTGTGTGTGTGTGTGTGTGTGTGTGTGTGTGTGTGTGTGTGTGTGTGTGTGTGTGTGTGTGTGTGTGTGTGTGTGTGTGTGTGTGTGTGTGTGTGTGTGTGTGTGTGTGTGTGTGTGTGTGTGTGTGTGTGTGTGCGTGCGCGTGTGCAGGATTGAGTCAAGCTTGTAATGGCTCGTCTTTTCAAAGTTAATGTGTCATGTTTATCTTTGAAGTGTTTCATTTAATTTCTTTTTTCCTCTTTCCTAATAGAAGTTTTCATAAAAGATATACTCCCACACTTTATTGAGTTAGCGGCGGTCACTGCACATCACCAACACAGTGTACAGTGTACAGTGTACCGTGTACAGTGTACAGTGGCCACTCTTGCCTATAACTCACACAGGATGCCGTGTCTTATTTGTTGGACATATTTTAGAATTGGTGTGACCTGTACGTGTATATATGTACCCTTGTAATGAATGGTTAGTCAGAGAGAGAGAGAG